>NW_027315746.1:7119758-7132258 GCF_026437365.1 Eucyclogobius newberryi | reverse complement strand
GGCAGGCAACGAGGAGGCAAAACATAACAGAATACTTTTAGACAAAAAAACAAGTTAAAAAGAAGAAAATGTTAGTGATTAGCTTTGTTACGTTACCTTCAGTTAGTTTAGTCCTTTGAGTCTAATGAGACGCAGCAGATGAGACACAACAATGAGGTGAGGAAACATGGAAGACATTACCTGTAGTACGAGACGAGCAGTGGGAGCAGCAGTAGTAGTGGTAGTAGTAGCAGTAGTAGTGGTAGTAGTTTGGTGAATAAAAGGAAATGGAAGGATATTAGACAAGAAGGGACGTGATCTGGTGCCAGAAGATCTCACATGATCCAAATGTGATCTGCAGAATTATATTGTGATATTTTTGGATTTTTTTTTGCCTAGAATGTTCCACAGTCTGGAATTAGACCGGGTTTTTTTCACAGAGGGCCACATTTTGAAAGAAGTATAAAAAGGAGGGCCACATATTGAAAGAATTATAAAAAGGAGGGCCACAGAGAGTGCATTAATGTAGAGTCTGTGTCACATGTGTGTTATGGAGGTAATGTGTTTTTTTTTTTGCATTAAAATGTACTGTAATGTACTGTCATGTACTGTCGTGTACTGTCATGTACTGTCATGTACTGTAGTGTACTGTAGTGTACTGTAGTGTACTGTCATGTACTGTCATGTACTGTCGTGTACTGTAGTGTACTGTCATGTACTGTCATGTACTGTCACGTACTGTCACGTACTGTCATGTACTGTCATGTACTGTAGTGTACTGTAGTGTACTGTCATGTACTGTCATGTACTGTAGTGTACTGTAGTGTACTGTAGTGTACTGTAGAGTACTGTAGTGTACGGTCATGTACTGTCATGTACTGTAGTGTACTGTAGTGTACTGTAGTGTACTGTCATGTACTGTAGTGTACTGTAGTGTACTGTCATGTACTGTCGTGTACTGTAGTGTACTGTAGTGTACTGTAGTGTACTGTCATGTACTGTAGTGTACTGTAGTGTACTGTCATGTACTGTCGTGTACTGTAGTGTACTGTAGTGTACTGTAGTGTACTGTAGTGTACTGTAGTGTACTGTCATGTACTGTTTTGTAGCATTTAGATCTGGGCCAATTCAGCCGGAAGCCTGAGGGAAAACAAACATGGGTCTGACGGCTACATGAGGCCCCGGGTCATGGTTTGGACATGAAGACATGGTGCATCTTTAATACCATGTACGATCCAGCACCATGGTGACAGTATTTGAGTTTTGAGTCAGACGTCAGCAATTAGCGCCTTATTCAAGTCACAAGACAGGAACTGTGGCTCTCTAATCAGATTACAGAGCAGAACACAGGAACTTCTGAAGAACACATTTCATGCATTATTTGTCGTGTAGTTGTTGATGCTCTTGAGCACCTTTGACATCTCGTTTTACAGTGTAAAATGTCATCTATGTCTTGAAAACATTGGATTCAGTGTTTTACTGGCAGCGGTGGAATGAACCGTGAAAAACAAAAACACAAAACGAGTCATTAAAGTGGTCGATGCTAATACGAGCACAGTTTGACGAGTCTGCGGACGATTCATGCATTTAAGACCCCCCAGACCATCACAATGCTACTTTAGAGATTTCCCAGGCTCAGAGCAAGAGAACCTCGTAAACAGGATGATGAAACGAGCGCAACAGAAGAAAAACACGACTCCTGATGCGTTTATGACGATGTTATAATGTAAGTTTTGCGTACGAGTCCTTCAACCAAGTCCCGGTTAGCTCCTGGGCTAACGTTTTACACTGACAATAATTGACTCACCATATCTGGAGCCTGATCTTCTTCCCTCTCAACTCCACCGTCTTGATTTTGAAGTCTACTCCTGTGGGGGAAGAAAGAACAAACAAGAAGAGTTCAAAAACAGCCGTTTGTTTTGTTGCGAGATCGTCTGCGCGGCTAAATTAGCGATACCGTATTTTCCGGACTATAAGTCGCATTTCACGTGTTGGTTATTTTCACAACCACAAGAGGGCGCTCTAGGCTCTGAGCGACGCAGAAGAAGAATCTGCACTTCCTCTACCTCTGGAGTTTGTGGAGTGACACAGAGGAAGAAGAATTCAATGGATTTAGTGATTTGTATATGTTTTTTTTGTTCTCTATTATGCATTTTGTGATTCTCATTGTATTTATGTCTATGCAAGCTTCTTTGGATGATGTTACTTAAAGGTTGAATGGACGATTTTTTTTGGCCCAAATCTGAGTCTTATTTCCTCGTGGCGTGGACTGTCGATTGATACGTGGCAGGACTAATCATAAAACGAACCTACCGCTCACCTGCAGCCTCGTCAGGCTCGTCCCCACATTTTCGCGTGTCTAAGCGCCTGGATCTATCATAATATAGTTCCCTCAGTGTACGGGGCAAAATGAAGACGGAGAAAGACAGTTCGAGCTGACTCAGAAGAGACGGAAATCTACGGGAGACGAGAGATGCGATGTGATCCGTCGCGCTAATAAACAAACACACGTGTGTGTTGTATCAGTCCGCACGGGGGAGTGGCATGCGCACTCCCACCTGAGTTCTCAAATCGCCGAAAAATCGTCCATTGCGCCTTTAAAAGTTCTAGGACGTTTCTTTTGGTTTTGGTTCTGTCTTGTCCGCGCTTCGTCTGATCTGGTCCAGGTTTAGACTCACTTCAGACTGATTTTTAACTTAGTCCTGTGTTGATGTCATGCAGTTCTGGTTTGGACCTGGTAAAGTCCCGTTTTAAATCACAATTTGTCCGGTTTTAGTCACATTAAAGACTCGGAAGACTCCTGGTTACACATATTTTAGTGGCAAACTATTTCAGAGGTTAAACTTGGTGTGAAATGCTTAAGAACCACTCAGATAAAAGTGTTGTTATGCTCATAAATAAAGCATGTATTTCCACACTGTGCCATCACGATGCACTGACACGAGCAGTGACACGGGAATGACAGTTCAGCAGCTGCCAGACTATTTTAGGCCTGAGCACAGTCTGCGGTCACCGGGCTGTTTACACACAAACACACACCGGTGCCAGGCTGTTGTGTACATTAAATGCACCCGGGCTGTTTGTCATGTAGATAAAGTGGTTGTGTAATTATTATTTTTCTTCTTTAATTCTTTCTATCTTTCTTTCTTATTCTTTTTTTCACTATTATAATTTGTTTTGATATTTTTTTTCACAATTATATCATTATTTTGATTATTATAATTATTTTCATTATTATCATTTTTTTCCTCACTATAATATTTGTTTTCATTATATTCATCATTATTTATTTACAGGTCAGTTTAGTGTTCGTTACTGTAGGTTTTTAAAAATTCATAGAGGTAAAAATGCCTTATAAACAACAGGCTTCAAGGGTACTTTGAATTATTTTAGATTAAAAGGATTTGAATATGATGTTCTTTGTAGCGTACTATATTTTGCCAATATAGTAGTAAAACAGATTATACAGTAGCAGAACAATTACTTCTATTACAGTACATTGAGACCTTTTAAATACATTATAAATCAAATAAAAGTTGAAATATGACAACTGAGGTCTTCTAGACAGGGAATATTAACAAATAAAGTATATTTTAATGAAGATCAGTGGTTTAATAAAGCTGCAGTGTTTATTTTAAGGTATTTTTGAATGTGCTGCAGAATCTTAACAGACTCAATAACGATCAATTCTAAATGACATTACGATTAACGATGTCTCGAATAGTCGATTAATAGTTGCAGCTCAAAACTTCAAAACAAAACAGAAACATGTCTTGAACCACTGAATAAAAGCGTAATAAGTTTAAAAACACAGATAATTGTTGTAGCACCTTCTCTGTGTCGTGTGTACGGCTCGTTTGACAGTTTCATGTGATAGACGGAGCCGGGTTCGCATTTGCTCCAGTAAATAGACCCCTCCGCGCCACACAGACCGTCCCCGACACCGGCTCTCGCGGCTCACCTACGGTCGACTTGCAGGCTTCGCAGAACGTGTCGTCCGTGAACCGCTCCATGAGGCTGGTTTTACCCACTCCGCGCGCTCCGATGATGATGATCTGCAGCTTGAAGTCGGCGGGTCGCGGCGGCGCCTTTCTGCGGCGGGACTGGGCTCCCAGACCCGGGGACGAGCCGGCCGAGCCCCCGCCGCCCCCCGCCGCCGCGGCCCTGCGCGCGATGTCGAGCCTGTGGTCCATCACGAGCCGAGCATCAGGGACCACACCGAGGCGAGCGCCGAAGGGTCTGCGGCTCCTGCGGCTCCTGCGGGTTCACGGTGTCACAACTTTTGGACGTTCTTCTGCGGGAGTTTGTAAAGTTTGTCACACGCAGCGGAAGGTTGTTGTTCGGCCATTACGCCATGACGTCACCAGGGCCCCGCCTCGTTTGGTTTTGCTCGCCTCCTCGCCTCCTCGTCTCCTCGTCTCCTCCGCAGGAAACGGGTGAATATTGAGTGATGTGGCGAGGACTATTAGGCGTATCTTATAGTATAATTCTAGGACTTTTACATTAATGTCAGACCAACGTATATATTTTCAGATCAAAGTATTCAAAATAATGTAATTTGTTGTTGTTGTTGTTGTTGTTCTGATTCTGATTGCAGAGGTGGGAAGAGCAGTCTTAACATTTTATTCAAGTAAGAGTAAAGTTACTTCAAAATAATATTACTCAAATAGGTCCTTGTTGATGTCCAGGAACAACACTGTACAAAAAGATTCAGTTGTAGTTGTGTCCAGATTATTACAACTGTTTTTTTTTCTACAGTTACTCAAATAGAAATACAAAGTAGTGGTCCAAGAAATTACTCAAGTAAGAGTAAAAAGGTATTTGGGGAAACTATAACTCAAATAAGAGTACAGTTATTTCAATTAAAATATTACTCAAGAAAGAGTCAACATATTATGTTAAATTTCTTGAAGAAGTTGTAATGAAACTGAGGAAAACCCACCTCTGGATATTTGAACATAAGTTTAACAGTTTTAAGACCTTATGTCCACGCGTGGGACGCTGGACTTTTTATTTATTTATTCCCTTTTGTCCACATCTTATAAAATAAACCTCTGGAGCTGCTTTATCTGCTGTGCATGAAAATAAAGCTGTAAATCGCTTATTTCCAGACAAATCAATCATTCTGAGAAGCATCAGGGTCAGTTTATTCTCAAAACCCACACATAAAAAATACCCTAAGATAAAATAAAAGGGTAATAGGATTCTGCCTGGACACTTTGGCTTTATTACAAGTCACTAAAACTAACTTTTAGTGAATTTACCTTCAGCTTTTAAAAGAGAATTGTCAAAACATATATTTTCTCTCTGGCATTTTGACACAAACTGAGTCATTATATTGTTTATTAAATTTAATTGTATTTTAATTGATTGTATCTATGTATTATTGAACTTTGCTGTACAGCACTTTGGGCTTTTAAAGTTGTAAGTGTGATTTCTAAATAAATAAACATTGATATTGACCACATGTTAATTTTAGTGTCAATCCTCCAACACCAGCTCACTCATTTATATATTTAACAAAGAAAGTTTAGACAGAATCTAAAATCTGATTTCAGAGTCCAAAACTCCAGAGTCTCAGCTTCACAAAGGCTCCAGACAATGGTTTGTGCACCAGAAGTTCAGGAACAGCTTCAGTTTGAAATGGGGCTCATTTTTTCAGGCGTTTTATGAAAAATAAGCCCCAATCAAAAGGGTTTAATGTCACATATTTAACAAAACTGTCATGGTCCTGTTTCACATGTTTGATCCTTTGATGTGCTGCTCCTGCACTTGTGCTGTTGCAACAATACAACATCCTCAATGCCATCATCCAAATGAGGCGCAGCTAAACTCCATGGCACAGTTGATTGACAGCTGAGGAATGTAGGAGACGAGGGGAGGAAAGGAAGCGAGGACGGAGAATTGAGACGCGGCCCTTCAAACACTTCCGGTTCAATTCGTTTATGACAAGTAGAAGCTCTGGGGCAGCTTTAAAGTGGAACACGCAGCACGTTTTGCGTCAATTGTTCAATGTACTGTGTTAATAATATGTGTTTCCTTCATAAACTGTTATTGTAAACTGCAAAAGAGGTTGTGAAACGATTTGTCACATTTACCACATGCAGCATTTTACTGTGTTTTTCATACATAAATAACACAAAGCAAACTAAAGTTGAATGTTGTGTGCTTTTTGTCTTGACCAAACGACAATAAATAAAGTAAACATTCTTATTTTTTTACTAGCGGAAGTTGCGTTGAAGTAATATTTTATTTTGAAGGCTATTTTTTGTGGCTGAATGTTTTTTTTAATTTGAAATTACAGTGCAGCTTTCCGACTTATTTTTATTTAGTCACTCACAACGTTTATTTGTTTGTATATATCTTTAATTCCACCTCCTTGTCACATACATTATTACTAGCGGAAGTTGCGTTGAAGTAATATTTTATTTTGAAGGCTCTTTTTTGTGATTGTAGATTTTTTTGTATTTGAAGTTACAGTGCAGCTTCCCCACATATATTTATTTAATCACTCAACACGTTTATTCGTTCATACGTCTTTAATTCCACCTCCTTGTTACATAAATTTGTCCAACGCGCATTCAACACAACGCTTTTCCTCACTTTTCCGTCCCTCGCACGCCGCCGTAGTCTGCGCCAGCCCGTGACGTCACACACAGGAGGGCGGAGCTTCGCGTTAATCCAAAACACGGTCGAATCCGAATCCAAATCTCGGTCATATTTAGTCGCTTTTCGTCGCTCTCGCCGCGCCGATCGTTCACGCCACAAGACGCGATGGCCGCGCAGAAGATTAACGAAGCCCACGAGCACATCGCCAAAGCCGAGAAGAAGTGAGTTTAGTCATTTATTCTGCGTCTTTCCCATCAAAACCGCGTCAACGTTTCACTATCATTCAACGCGAGCGCGAGGCCACATCAGCTGACGTTATTATTATGTGGCAATTGATGTATTTCTGTGATGTTTTTAATGCATTAATTCTGCGTTTTATGATTGTATTACGAGCTAAAAACACGCGGAATGTTTAAACAGACGTGACGAGGCGTTTTTGTGGCGCTTTTTGATGAACCATGTCGTTCTTTGCAGCCTAAAAACGAGTCTGACCAAATGGAAGCCGGATTTTGACAGCGCCGCGTCTGAATACGCCAAAGCAGGTGGAGGATAAACACATGAATCTGGAGCTTTTAGAACGTTAAATGTGCAAAACGTCTGTGTTTGAGGAGGTGAAATGAAGCAGATCGTGACCTGTTTTCACTCTTTGAACTGGCATCAGATCTAAAGCAAGTCTAAAATAAACGTGTTTTTATTTTATTTCATGACTCATTTATTGCTATTTTATTAGTTTTTTTTATTATTTAAATTATTTATTGCTTCATTTTAATTCGACTTATTAATTGCTATTTTATCATTTTACAGTGTAGCATGTAGTTTCATCAGAATATAGTGTCGTAATCTCCTTTTTGAACAAACAAATAATGTATAGTCTTTAAAACAGGCTGTTATCATTCACATGTGGTTTTCGTTGGCCAAAAACACCTTCATTTTGTTCTTATTTGTTCTTATTTTGTAATATTTTGAGGCTATTTTGAAATCGCATCATGTTCTGCTTCACCTTTTCCTCCAGTTTTGGTGCTTAGGATGTATTTGTTTAAGTCTTTAAAGCGTCTACATGTTTTCTGACTAATTGACTTATGATTTTAGCCGTGTGCTTCAAGAATGCCAAACAATACGAGCAGGCGAAGGACGCTTACCTGAAGGAGGCCGAGTACCACACGGAAAACAAGACGTATCCTTGACTCTGTGTGTTTGATTTCATGTGAATGGTTTGACTTTGTAGTTTCCTTGACCTTTTCCCTCAGTCTCTTCCACGCAGCCAAGTAAGTCTTTCTGTGTGTTACAGCCCATGTGATTACTGTAGATCAGCGCTCCTCAACGTACATGTATATAGAGAATCCTATACATACAAATACTATAGGTGATGTAATTGGAGTGATTCAGAAATGTCTGGGTAATCTTTATCCTCCTGCAATCAAGACATATTTGCTCCCAAAATCCCTGTTTTCCCCAACGCCCAACATGAGCTCGCTGCTCGATATCGAGCTCTGTAGTTCTCCAAAGGCCATTTTAAAAGAAGTTAGACAGTGGTTTATAGCAGTGTTTTCAAAAGCCAAATGTATTTACTGCAACTTCTTTATAAAGTCCACTTGACAATATTTTTAATCAATAATATAACACAAATAAACATACATATTGTACATGTTTCAAACTAAAGATATGCATTTTTACAATTGAACTCTTCAAATAATCACTGGTGTCAGAGATGAAAACTGTCAGACAAAAGCCATACGTCTTCATTAAAGTTATAACTAATTCAGTACAAAAACACAGTGTGAGACGTGCTTGTCCACGGTGAGATGTCTGACACATGCTTCTCTCCTCAGGGCGATCGAGCAGGCGGGCATGATGATGAAGGTGAGTTCCATTACAGAAATACTATGAAAGCGTATGAATCCAGGCCGTGAAGGTAACACGAGCTCGTACCGTCTGCTCTCCAGGAACAAAAGAAGATGCCCGAGGCCATCCAGTACATCGAGAAGGCCTGTATGATGTACATGGAGAACGGCACGCCCGACACCGCAGCCATGGCTCTGGACCGCGCCGGGAAGTAAGACCACACACCGGCGACGCACACACCGGCGACGCACACACCGGCGACGCACACACCGGCGACGCACACACCGGCGACGCACACACCGGCGACGCACACACCGGCGACGCACACACCGGCGACGCACACACCGGCGACGCACACACCGGCGACGCACTATAAGGTGGTGGTGCAGTGGATTCGTCGGGCTTCACATTTGCTTGTTCGGTCCTAGTTTTGAGTCCAGTTTTGCCCTGATTTAGACTTGGTTTGGTCCAGTTCTAGTCCTGGTCGGATTCAGGTTTATTTCCGGGTTAAGTCCCAGTTTTGGTGTGTGTGTGAGTCTTTGTGTGTGGTGAGCGGCCCAAAAATGTGTTCCTGACATTTAAAAAAAAAAAAGAATGCGTTTAATTTAATGTATTTATTTATTTAAACAGATTTTTATATACATTTTTAATTATTATTTTTCAATTCAATTTGATATTTATTTTTTTCACTTTTTCACTTTGAATTTTCTTGAATTTTTACAGCAACCCTTTTAAAGCACAAAAAGTACTTATATTGACAGTAAGCTAAAACACTTCATGTAAATTAATTTACCCATAATGAATTGTTCATGTTTATCCTGCTTTTATGGTTAATGTCTCGCTAATTGTTTTAAAAATCAAGCCACAAGATTAATAATGTAAGTCTCTTTTTGGAAACAGTGCCACGCCCAAAGACTGACATCAGTCCTTTTCTTTTATCTTTTATATTTTGTTACTACTGGTTTCAGTCTTGTATTATTACAGTCTTTCTGCACGTCAAGTGTTATTGTTTTGGGAATAATTCATACATTTACATCGAAATGAACTAAATGAATAGCACATTTTGACAAATTACAGTCATTTGTCAAAACATTTCTATCTTTATTTGATCTTATCTTTTAAAATCAAATAAAAATGACCTTTTTCAATATTATTTTCCTGATCAAAACCTTCCAGGACAAACTCATGGCCATTTCTCACAAAAGAAATAGTCACATTCCTCCTGCTCCTGCTCCGAACACGTGAGGATTGACCGTGGAGCTCACAATTAAAAAGCTGAACATTGATGATTTAGAAATGACCGAATCTCAATCTCTTCTTAAAAACCCTGGTCCTTTTCTAAACGCCTCTGCCTCTGCCAGACTTATAGAGCCCTTAAACCTGGAGAAGGCGGTGGACTTGTACCAGAAAGCAGCCGGCGTGTTTGAGGTGAGTTTCCACGTCAAACCAGCTCCAGCTCGTCTCGTTCTGGTGTTGTTTTCATCCTGTTTTCGCCGCAGAACGAGGATCGGCTCAGGCAGGCAGTGGAGCTGCTCGGGAAGGCCTCCAGACTCCTCGTCCGGCTAAGAAGGTAAACGCAGCGTCAGAGTGTTGGGGGCGGAGTGTTGGGGGCGGAGTGTTGGGGGCGGAGTGTTGGGGGCGGAGTGTTGGGGGCGGAGTGTTGGGGGCGGAGTGTTGGGGGCGGAGTGTTCGGGGCAGGGCGTTCACTTCATTATTAATAGACTTTATTTGCAAATATTCTATATATTTGGAAGCCTTCATTCGCCATAATTCAACCTTTAATATGTTCTAAATGCATCTGGAAAGTCTCATGTGCAATACATTCGTTGACAGAAACATTGTTCTAAACTAATCACTACTTTAACTTAGTTTCATATTAACTAAATCATGAATTCATAATCATAATTCGTTTGCTACACCGTTATAATCTAATATCTCTGTGTTTTCAGGCTGGATGAAGCGGCCGCTGCAGTTCAGAAAGAGAAAAACATGTACAAAGAGATCGAGAACTACCCCACGTGCTTCAAGGTGTGTGTGTGTGTGTGTGTGTGTGTGTGTGTGTGTGTGTGTGTGTGTGTGTGTGTGTGTGTGTGTGTGTGTGTGTGTGTGTGTGTGTGTGTGTGTGTGTGTGTGTGTGTGTGTGTGTGTGTGTGTGTGTGTGTGTGTGTGTGTGTGTGTGTGTGTGTGTGTGTGTGTGTGTGTGTGTGTGTGTGTGTGTGTGTGTGTGTGTGTGTGTGTGTGTGTGTGTGTGTGTGTGTGTGTGTGTGTGTGTGTGTGTGTGTGTGTGTGTGTGTGTGTGTGTGTGTGTGTGTGTGTGTGTGTGTGTGTGTGTGTGTGTGTGTGTGTGTGTGTGTGTGTGTGTGTGTGTGTGTGTGTGTGTGTGTGTGTGTGTGTGTGTGTGTGTGTGTGTGTGTGTGTGTGTGTGTGTGTGTGTGTGTGTGTGTGTGTGTGTGTGTGTGTGTGTGTGTGTGTGTGTGTGTGTGTGTGTGTGTGTGTGTGTGTGTGTGTGTGTGTGTGTGTGTGTGTGTGTGTGTGTGTGTGTGTGTGTGCAACTGCATTAGAACTTCACCTATGCAAAGCCACCAGAGGGCAGCACTGACACGTGGTTTGGAGCTCATTCTGTGACTCAAACATGTTTGTCTCTGTGAATAATGCGACAGTGCAGTTGTTCTAACACTAATATTGTCCATGTTTGTCTCTTGTAGAAAACCACGGCTCAGGTGCTGATCCACCTTCACAGAGGAGACTATGTGGCGGCGGATAAATGTGTGCGAGAGAGTTACAGGTGAGTCTGAGGCACATGACGCCTTCAGGAATGAGTCAGGAACGATACAACTTTGTCTTGTTTGTCCATTTTTTGTTGTTAACATATATTCTTTTTTAATGTTCAGCCTCAACTATTACCAGGAAATATGTTTTAGTTGCTGCAGTGTGCAACTAAATAATCTGTGTGTTATTTGGTTAATAAAGATAATTATGATTTTTCGTGTCACAATATAACATGCAAAAACATTAATTATGACCATTTTAGAAGCAAAAATTGCAATAATAAAAGTAAACCTGCATGTAAAAAATAAATATAATATTCAGAAAGTTTAATTCGATAAAGCAATTTAAAATAGGGAAAACAATTTAAATGTTACTGTTAAATGTGGTTAAATGTTTCTTCTTACAATAATCACTAATACATCATAATAAATCATAATTCTTACATTTGGACACATTATCAGTTGAACTTTTGTTAAATCCAGACACATCATTCCCACCTACAAATGAACAAAGTCCCTTTATTAGCATGTTATTATTTACAACCAAATCATCTGAATTTCTGGTGGTTCTTGAGCCGTAACCGCGGCAACAGAGACGTGGAGAGTTCCAGAACGTCTCACTCGGGACGTCCCGGGTTAAGGTACGAGCGACTAAACCGTGTCCGTGTCGTCCCGCAGTCTCCCCGGGTACAACGTGAGCGAGGACTGCGTCGCCATGGAGACGCTGCTGCAGGGATACGACGAGCAGGACGAGGACCGAGTTTACCGCGTCTGCAACTCGCCTCTGCTCAAGTACATGGACAACGATGTGAGTCACACCACGAGACGCCAACACCAGCCAAAGGGTCCAGTGTTCAGGCTTTTAACAACTACATCACATACTGTAATACTTTTATACCACCTTTATACCACTTTTATACCACCATTATACTACTTTTATACCACTTTTATACCACCATTATACTACTTTTATACCACTTTTATACCACCATTATACTACTTTTATACCACCATTATACTACTTTTATACCACTTTTATACCACCATTATACTACTTTTATACCACCATTATACTACTTTTATACCACTTTTATACCACCATTATACTACTTTTATACCACCATTATACTACTTTTATACCACTTTTATACCACCATTATACTACTTTTATACCACCATTATACTACTTTTATACCACTTTTATACCACCATTATACTACTTTTATACCACCATTATACTACTTTTATACCACTTTTATACCACCATTATACTACTTTTATACCACCATTATACTACTTTTA
>NW_027315746.1:6324758-6359758 GCF_026437365.1 Eucyclogobius newberryi | reverse complement strand
AGTCGAGTCCAGTGTCGACATCACAAACTGAAAATGTCCCCAAACAAAATAAAAGAAAAGGCTAAAACAGCAGCTCTAACCAGGCCGTGCGCAGAAGGTGAACTGCAGCTGAACGTGTTATTGTCCTCACGGGGAAGTCGTCCTCTGCATTTGACCCATCAATGGGTCAAATGCCACAAAACAAGCAAAAAGACATCCAGACGTGTGGGACGATGAGAATCATGAGGAAAGCATGAAATCAGATTGTTTTGCTTGTTCTGGTTCAGACGCTGCTCAGGACGCTCCAAATGCTAAAGAACCTCATTAAATGCGTGAATTTAATTATTATTTTTGATAATCAAATTATTAGAAATCCCTCTCTTAAGACTAATGATGCAAACAGCGAGTCTCTAACTCTTCTGCAAACTTCACATGACGAAGTATTGAAAGGATTATGGATTTGTGGGTTATTTTTATAAAGCGCAATGTTCTTAAATGACCCGAACACGACGTGCTGCGAACACCAGCCTCTAATCTGCATCGTAGTCTGATTTCTCTGCAGGAGCGCTCTGCATCGTAGTCTGATTTCTCTGCAGGAGCGCTCTGCATCGTAGTCTGATTTCTCTGCAGGAGCGCTCTGCATCGTAGTCTGATTTCTCTGCAGGAGCGCTCCGCCTCGTAGTCTCATTTCTCTGCAGGAGCGCTCTGCCTCGTAGTCTCATTTCTCTGCAGGAGCGCTCTGCCTCGTAGTCTCATTTCTCTGCAGGAGCGCTCCGCCTCGTAGTCTCATTTCTCTGCAGGAGCGCTCTGCCTCGTAGTCTCATTTCTCTGCAGGAGCGCTCCGCCTCGTAGTCTCATTTCTCTGCAGGAGCCGGTGTCAGACACTTACATCAGAGTTTGGAGAAGACACGCAATGGAAGGAAATGTCCATGTGTTCCAGAGCACGTCACACATTCAGGAGAATTATATATATATATATATATATATATATATATATATATATATATATATATATATATATATATATAAATATATAGAAAGAAGAAATTACATTTATTTTCTTCAAACTACCTGATAAAATATCCTTCAGAATTTAATTCAGGGACTCTCATTTTATGCCAGAGGCTTTCAGCCTTTTGGTTTCCCTAGCAACAGGTCCAATCCAGGATAAAGCTTTAGTCCTGGCTTAGACCTAGACTAGTCCTAGTTTGGACCTAGTTTTGCCAGAGTTACATAAGTCCAGTTATGGTCCTTGTATAGACCTTGTTTGGCCAAACTTAAAGGTGGAATGGACGATTTTTTTCAGCAATTTTTTTATCATATTTCCTCGTGGCGTGAATAAATCATTTGTCCTGCCACGTATCAATCATAAAACGCACCTATCGCTCACCTGCAGCCGCGTCACGTTCGTCCCCACGTTTCCGCGTGCCTAAGCGCATGGATCTATCATAATATAGTTCCCTCAGTGTACGGGGCAAAATGAAGACGGAGAAAGACAGTTCGAGCTGACGCAGAAGTGGACAGAAATCTACGGGAGACGAGAGATGCGATGCGCTCTGTTGCGCTAATAAACAAACGCACGTGTGTGTTGTATCGGTCCGCATGGGGGAGTGGCATGTGCACTTCCGCCTGCGTTCTCAAATCGCCGAAAAATCGTCCATACCGCCTTTAAGTCCAAGTCTTAGTTCTGGTTTTGAACTTGGTTTCTCCTGTACAACCCTGGTTTAGTCCTGATTTAGTCCTGGTTTAGTCCTGGTTTAGACCTGGTTTAGACCTGGTTTAGACCTGGTTTAGTCTTAGTTTATCCTCATACTCATCTGATCGATTACCACAGTGACTTCTTCATGCGTCCTGCTGCTGAAGGCGCTCACCTGTGGCAGCGGCTCACCTGTGGCAGCGGCTCACCCGTGGCAGCGGCTCACCCGTGGCAGCGGCTCACCTGTGGCAGCGGCTCTCCTCGCTCCAGCACGTCCCGGAGGTGGCGCCCCCTGCTGCTGTGGCTCTGCAGCTCGTTGCACAGCAGGTCTCCCACATTCAGGCGTCGCACCCCAAACCTCTCCTCCAGCCGGTCGCTCTGCAGAGACTTCCCCGAGCCCGGACCCCCTGAAAGACCAGAGCCGGATGTCAGAGCCACATCGAGACCCCGAGAATGGAAAAAGACCAGTCTATAGGATACACGCAGTGAAAGAGCAACTCTCTTGGCTTTGGCTGGAGGAGCGATCGTTGTGAGTACAAATACATTTACTACTTAGAGTACATCGTTATAAACAAATGTATTGAAAGTGAAAGTACTGCGTTATTGTTGTTTTACTGCATTTCTTGAAACTGTATTTAACCAGGAAGCAGGTGAAAATGTCGGTGTATTTGTGACTGATCCCGCGGCCGATGCTAATGAGGAGCTAATAAACAACACCCAGCTCTTTGCTTTGTCCAAACGTCAATATTTCCGACACGTATATTAAAATAATATACAAAGTGTTGGCCCTGCGACAAGTTGGCCACTGTCCAGGGTGTACCCCGCCTAAGGCCCGAAGTCACTGGGATAGGCTCCAGTCACCCGCGACCCCGAAAGGGAACAAGCGGTAGAAAATGGATGGATGGATATTAAAATAAAGTTGGCGTGAAGCTGTATTTAAATAAGAACAGGTGGTGCACTTTGATCGCCCTGAAACACGGTGCGTTCTTTTAACAAAACTGTTCAAATAAAGTCCGTTTTAACTTCTTTTTTTACATCTTGAACAGACTAAAATCTCTATTCTCAAACGCACATTTTCCTTTAAGTTCAAAGACAGCGGTTTGGGTGGTGGAGGTGGGTGTAGCGGGTGTCGACGGTTCAATCCCAGTCCTGACCGTTGAATACCGCCATCGTCGCCGTATCCCTGGGCGACACGCTTCCTGTGCGAGCGCGGTGCGACGATCAAGCGCTAAACGGCCTTCTTTTTTAAACATTCGCAGCTAAATAAACGCACTAAACACTGTGATTTAAACTCATTTGTTCCATTTCCAGACGTCCCGCGGTCTCCTGCTGCACCTCCGACAGTAATAATAATAATAATAATAATAATAATAATAATAATAATAATTCCCTTTGTCGCTGTCTTTTCGCTGTATTCGTGGTGTAAGTTTAATATCCAGGCGGTTCGTTGCACATTCGCTCGGTTACAGCTGCGGGCGTGGCATAAGCAGCCTCCAGCCAAGAGAGAAAACCGCTCTGTCTCCTTTTGTTGTCCCCTCTGTGGCAATGCCCTGGGTCCCAATTTACCAACGACGACGACGACCCCATCAGCGGGACGAGGGGGAGGCGGCGGGGGAGAGGGAGGTTAAACAATCAGGGAAAGGTGAGTTCAGGTAAAAGGCGGCGTGTCCTCTGTAAATTGCGGAGCAGTAAAATCGTTTGGTCAATTAAAAACGTCAAAATAAATAACTGTTGAAATGGAGCGTTTCAGAGCAGAAAAGGAGAAAATGAAAAGAAGTTGAATAAGAAATGTTCTTTGTAGAAACTTTTACCCCCGAAAGAAAGAGAAGGATTTATAACGTCATTCGAACAAGAAAATATAATGTAAAAATAACTGACAATCTACAAATCTCCAAAGCCTCAATCAGTGCTCCTCTCGACTCCTTCTGCTCTTCTCGGTTCCTTCTGCTCCTCTCGACTCCTTCTGCTCCTCTCAGTTCCTTCTGCTCCTCTCGACTCCTTCTGCTCTTCTCGGCTCCTTCTGCTCCTCTCGACTCCTTCTGCTCCTCTCGACTCCTTCTGCTCTTCTCGGTTCCTTCTGCTCCTCTCGACTCCTTCTGCTCTTCTCGGTTCCTTCTGCTCCTCTCGACTCCTTCTGCTCCTCTCGACTCCTTCTGCTCCTCTCGACTCCTTCTGCTCCTCTCGGCTCCTTCTGCTCCTCTCGACTCCTTTTGCTCCTCTCGACTCCTTCTGCTCCTCTCAACTCCTTCTGCTCCTTCAGCTCCTTCTGCTCCTCTCAGCTCCTTCTGCTCCTCCTGCTCCTTCTGCTCCTCTCGGCTCCTTCTGCTCTTCTCAGTTCCTTCTGCTCCTCTCAGCTCCTTCTGCTCCTCCTGCTCCTTCTGCTCCTCTCGGCTCCTTCTGCTCCTCTCGGCTCCTCTCAGCTCCTTCTGCTCCTCTCAGCTCCTTCTGCTCCTCTCGACTCCTTCTGCTCCTCTCGGCTCCTTCTGCTCCTCTCGACTCCTTCTGCTCCTCTCAGTTCCTTCTGCTCCTCTCGGTTCCTTCTGCTCCTCTCGACTCCTTCTGCTCCTCTCGACTCCTTCTGCTCCTCTCAGTTCCTTCTGCTCCTCTCAGTTCCTTCTGCTCCTCTCGACTCCTTCTGCTCCTCTCAGTTCCTTCTGCTCCTCTCGACTCCTTCTGCTCCTCTCGACTCCTTCTGCTCCTCTCAGTTCCTTCTGCTCCTCTTGGCTCCTTCTGCTCCTCTCGACTCCTTCTGCTCCTCTCGGCTCCTTTTGCTCCTCCTGCTCCTTCTGCTCCTCTCGGCTCCTTCTGCTCCTCTCAGCTCCCTCTGCTCCTCACACAGAATATTTCACATTTACCGCAGACGTTGTACATTATCCTCGTGTATACAGTACTCGACCTGGACGGTGTAAATAACTCTCAAATAAACCAGAATGAGATAAAAGGCTATTTGTCCTCCGTCTGCTCAGGCTTGAAGAGACTCACTTGCAGTAACCACGACGACACAAGAGGACGTTATTTCATCTGTGAATCCTCTTTGTATCGTCACTGTGTTTCCTCTGATGTCTGCGAGATGAGCTTTCACGGGAGACGTACATCAGACTAAAGTGAAAGATGTGTCTGAAAGCTTGTCACCGCCGCGAGGAGAACAAAGAGAGGAGGAAGGAGGAGAATAAATGCACTTTAAGATAAGGGAATGTCTTCAGTAAAATGCACAATGTTCTAGCAGGAAATAAGAACTTCATTATTCAGTTCATCTGGAAGTCAGAGATTTCATCCAAGAAAACTTTTACTTTTGGCATTTTCCAGTTTCCTCTTCTCCATCTGACCCTCTCCTTCTCTTCCTCCTCCTCCTCCTCCTCCTCCTCCTCCTCCTCCTCCTCCTCCTCCTCCTCCTCCTCCTCCTTCTCTTCCTCCTCCTCCTCCTCCTTCTCTTCCTCCTCCTCCTCCTCCTCCTCCTTCTCTTCCTCCTCCTCCTCCTCCTCCTCCTCCTCCTCCTTCTCTTCCTCCTCCTCCTCCTCCTCCTCCTTCTCTTCCTCCTCCTCCTCCTCCTCCTCCTCCTCCTCTTCATCCTCCTCCTCCTCCTCTCTCACAAACTAACTTCACATCCTCTTTCACACATTTTTCATCATCCTTTCCCTTTAGGCTTTCCAGCAGCTCCAAAACTTTTTCTACAAAACATGAGCTCAGAGGATGGAGCTGCCCAGAGGATGGAGCTGCTCAGAGGATGGAGCTGCTCAGAGGAGGGAGCTGCCCAGAGGATGGAGCTGCTCAGAGGAGGGAGCTGCCCAGAGGATGGAGCTGCTCAGAGGATGGAGCTGCTCAGAGGATGGAGCTGCTCAGAGGAAGGAGCTGCTCAGAGGATGGAGCTGCTCAGAGGAGGGAGCTGCCCAGAGGATGGAGCTGCTCAGCGGATGGAGCTGCTCAGAGGATGGAGCTGCTCAGAGGAAGGAGCTGCTCAGAGGATGGAGCTGCTCAGAGGAGGGAGCTGCCCAGAGGATGGAGCTGCTCAGAGGATGTAGCTGCTCAGAGGATGGAGCTGCCCAGAGGATGGAGCAGTCCAGAGGATGGAGCTGCTCAGAGGATGGAGCTGCTCAGAGGATGGAGCTGCTCAGAGGATGGAGCTGCTCAGAGGATGGAGCTGCTCAGAGGATGGAGCTGCCCAGAGGATGGAGCAGTCCAGAGGATGGAGCTGCCCAGAGGATGGAGCAGTCCAGAGGATGGAGCTGCTCAGAGGATGGAGCTGCCCAGAGGATGGAGCTGCCCAGAGGATGGAGCTGCTCAGAGGATGGAGCAGTCCAGAGGATGGAGCAGTCCAGAGGATGGAGCTGCCAGAGGATGGAGCTGCCCAGAGGATGGAGCTGCTCAGAGGATGGAGCTGCTCAGAGGATGGAGCAGTCCAGAGGATGGAGCTGCTCAGAGGATGGAGCTGCTCAGAGGATGGAGCTGCTCAGAGGATGGAGCAGTCCAGAGGATGGAGCTGCCCAGAGGATGGAGCTGCTCAGAGGATGGAGCAGTCCAGAGGATGGAGCAGTCCAGAGGATGGAGCTGCCCAGAGGATGGAGCAGTCCAGAGGATGGAGCTGCTCAGAGGATGGAGCTGCTCAGAGGATGGAGCTGTCCAGAGGATGGAGCAGTCCAGAGGATGGAGCTGCTCAGAGGATGGAGCTGCTCAGAGGATGGAGCTGCTCAGAGGATGGAGCTGTCCAGAGGATGGAGCTGCCAGAGGATGGAGCTGCCCAGAGGATGGAGCTGCTCAGAGGATGGAGCTGCTCAGAGGATGGAGCAGTCCAGAGGATGGAGCTGCCCAGAGGATGGAGCTGCTCAGAGGATGGAGCAGTCCAGAGGATGGAGCAGTCCAGAGGATGGAGCTGCCCAGAGGATGGAGCTGCCCAGAGGATGGAGCTGCTCAGAGGATGGAGCTGCTCAGAGGATGGAGCAGTCCAGAGGATGGAGCTGCTCAGAGGATGGAGCTGCTCAGAGGATGGAGCTGCTCAGAGGATGGAGCTGCTCAGAGGATGGAGCTGCTCAGAGGATGGAGCTGCTCAGAGGATGGAGCAGTCCAGAGGATGGAGCAGTCCAGAGGATGGAGCTGCTCAGAGGATGGAGCAGTCCAGAGGATGGAGCTGCTCAGAGGATGGAGCAGTCCAGAGGATGGAGCAGTCCAGAGGATGGAGCTGCTCAGAGGATGGAGCAGTCCAGAGGATGGAGCTGCTCAGAGGATGGAGCAGTCCAGAGGATGGAGCAGTCCAGAGGATGGAGCTGCCCAGAGGATGGAGCAGTCCAGAGGATGGAGCTGCTCAGAGGATGGAGCAGTCCAGAGGATGGAGCTGCTCAGAGGATGGAGCAGTCCAGAGGATGGAGCAGTCCAGAGGATGGAGCTGCCCAGAGGATGGAGCAGTCCAGAGGATGGAGCTGCTCAGAGGATGGAGCAGTCCAGAGGATGGAGCAGTCCAGAGGATGGAGCTGCCCAGAGGATGGAGCAGTCCAGAGGAGGGAGCCTTTTTTGGTCTCAATTTGCTACAAATTTGATTCACAGGGAAAATCTAGAAAACTGTCAGGATTTGAAAGTATATTTAGTATTTTTTAATATTTTTAGTTTTTTTCTCTAGTATTTTTTAGTATTTTTAAACAAGTTTTTTTTTTAAAGTTTTTGTTTAAGAGGTATTTCTATTTTTGGAATTTTTAGTATTTATTTATTTATTTTTAGCATTTTTTGAGCATTTATATTATTTTTAGTATTATTTTTAAATATTTAATTTGTTTCCCTTTTTTGTATATACAAATATACAGAGCACAAAACAGAACAACCAGAGAATAAATAAAATAAATAAAATAAATAAAATAAATAAAATAAATAAAATAAATAAAATAAATAAAATAAATAAAATAAATACAATAAATACAATAAATACAATAAATACAATAAATACAATAAATAAAATAAATAAAAAACACAAGGTCTTTATGTTCAAACGTGGCCTCTAAATATCCGAGTGGAACAGCAGCAGTACAAGTTCAAGTACAAGTACGAGCCAGTGAATATAACGCGGGGGGCACGTCCTCCTGTCGCACGTCTGTTACTGTCACTGTTACGGCCACATTTATATACACGCCTGTTTTCATACATACATGTTTTTTAAATGAGTGAAAAGACCCACAAAAGTGCAGCAATATCAATTTATACTCTTCAAAACATCATTGAGGATATTATAATGTTTAATAAATGACCTCTACGCTGCCTCAAAGTCTGAATTCTGCTCTTGATTAAAACGCTCCGAGCTCATCATCAGTTTGAAATGATTGGATCTGGATTGAATCAAAGTTTGATTCATTCACAACAAAAAGACAAATGGATCAACTCCATCAGCTCCATAAAAACATTCACACATTCGCAATAGAAAACAACTTGTTCACAGGATTCTCACTCGTGCTTTAAAATAAATAAGTACAAATGAACTAAATGGGCACAAGTCCTTAGAATATTACTTACAAACATGAAGCTCATAAATACCACACGTTAAGGTGCTATATCCAGCTGTTTTAGGTTTTTATCCACATTATAATGTTGTATCCTCATCAAACACAAACAAACATAAGCATATTTTGGACAATCTTCCTCTTTTAAGCCCAAAATACATGTCATCATCTCGTTTTCCACAGACTGATCATTTCACTGCTCAAAACTAACACATGAACCAGCTTTAATGCTAATGCTAATGCTAATGCTAGGACACAAACGAACGCTGCTTCAACCCGTTTCCAGTGGCTTCACTCCTCAGTGCAACAGCAGGTGGAGCCATTGCATCATCGTACATGTTTTCTAGATCAGTGTGTACTGTAGATCGTTGTGTATTGCAGATCGTTGTGTACTGTAGATCGGTATGTACTGTAGATCGGTATGTACTGTAGATCGGTGTGTACTGTAGATCGTTGTGTACTGCAGATCGTTGTGCACTGTAGATCGTTGTGTACTGTAGATCGGTGTGTACTGTAGATCGGTGTGTACTGTAGACCGTTGTGTACTGTAGATCGTTGTGTACTGTAGATCGATGTGTACTGTAGATCGGTGTGTACTGTAGATCGTTGTGTACTGTAGATCGTTGTGTACTGTAGATCGGTGTGTACTGTAGATCGTTGTGTACTGTAGATCGTTGTGTACTGTAGATCGGTGTGTACTGTAGATCGTTGTGTATTGCAGATCGTTGTGTACTGTAGATCGGTATGTACTGTAGATCGGTATGTACTGTAGATCGGTGTGTACTGCAGATCGTTGTGTATTGCAGATCGTTGTGTACTGTAGATCGGTATGTACTGTAGATCGGTATGTACTGTAGATCGGTGTGTACTGTAGATCGGTATGTACTGTAGATCGGTGTGTACTGTAGATCGGTGTGTACTGTAGACCGGTGTGTACTGTAGATCGGTGTGTACTGTATCGTTGTGTATTGCAGATCGTTGTGTACTGTAGATCGGTATGTACTGTAGATCGGTGTGTACTGTAGATTGGTGTGTACTGTAGATCGGTGTGTACTGTAGATTGGTGTGTACTGTAGATCGGTGTGTACTGTAGATCGTTGTGTACTGTAGATCGTTGTGTACTGTAGACCGGTGTGTACTGTAGATCGTTGTGTACTGTAGATCATTGTGTACTGCAGATCGTTGTGTACTGTAGATCGTTGTGTACTGTAGATCGATGTGTACTGTAGATCGGTGTGTACTGTAGATCGTTGTGTACTGTAGATCGTTGTGTACTGTAGATCATTGTGTACTGTAGATTGGTGTGTACTGTGGATCGGTGTGTACTGTAGATCGTTGTGTACTGTAGATCGATGTGTACTGTAGATCATTGTGTACTGTAGATCGGTGTGTACTGTAGATCGTTGTGTACTGTAGATCGGTGTGTACTGTAGATCGTTGTGTACTGTAGATCATTGTGTACTGTAGATTGGTGTGTACTGTAGATTGGTGTGTACTGTGGATCGTTGTGTACTGTAGATCGGTGTGTACTGTAGATCGGTGTGTACTGTAGATTGGTGTGTACTGCAGATCGTTGTGTACTGCAGATCGTTGTGTACTGTAGATCGGTGTGTACTGTAGATCGGTGTGTACTGTAGATCGGTGTGTACTGTAGATCGTTGTGTACTGTAGATCGTTGTGTACTGTAGACCGGTGTGTACTGTAGATCGGTATGTACTGTAGATTGGTGTGTACTGTAGATCGGTGTGTACTGTAGACTGGTGTGTACTGTAGACCGGTGTGTACTGTAGATCGGTATGTACTGTAGATTGGTGTGTACTGTAGATCGGTGTGTACTGTAGACTGGTGTGTACTGTAGACCGGTGTGTACTGTAGATCGGTATGTACTGTAGATTGGTGTGTACTGCAGATCGTTGTGTACTGTAGATTGGTGTGTACTGTAGATCGGTGTGTACTGTAGATTGGTGTGTACTGTAGATCGGTGTGTACTGTATCGTTGTGTACTGTAGATCGGTGTGTACTGTAGACCGGTGTGTACTGTAGATCGATGTGTACTGTAGATCGGTGTGTACTGTAGATCGTTGTGTACTGTAGATTGGTGTGTACTGCAGATCGTTGTGTACTGTAGATCGGTGTGTACTGTAGATCGGTGTGTACTGTAGATCGGTGTGTACTGTAGATCGTTGTGTACTGTAGATCGTTGTGTACTGTAGATCGATGTGTACTGTAGATCGGTGTGTACTGTAGATCGTTGTGTACTGTAGATCGGTGTGTACTGTAGATCGGTGTGTACTGTAGATTGGTGTGTACTGTAGATCGTTGTGTACTATAGATCGATGTGTACTGTAGATCGTTGTGTACTATAGATCGGTGTGTACTGTATCGTTGTGTACTGTAGATCGTTGTGTACTGTAGATCGATGTGTACTGTAGATCGGTGTGTACTGTAGATCGTTGTGTACTGTAGATCGATGTGTACTGTATCGTTGTGTACTGTAGATCATTGTGTACTGTAGATCGGTGTGTACTGTAGATCGGTGTGTACTGTAGATCGTTGTGTACTGTAGATTGGTGTGCACTGTAGATTGGTGTGTACTGTGGATCGGTGTGTACTGTAGATCGTTGTGTACTGTAGATCGATGTGTACTGTAGATCATTGTGTACTGTAGATTGGTGTGTACTGTAGATTGGTGTGTACTGTGGATCGGTGTGTACTGTAGATCATTGTGTACTGTAGATTGGTGTGTACTGTGGATCGGTGTGTACTGTAGATCGTTGTGTACTGTAGATCGATGTGTACTGTAGATCATTGTGTACTGTAGATCGGTGTGTACTGTAGATCGTTGTGTACTGTAGATCGGTGTGTACTGTAGATCGTTGTGTACTGTAGATCATTGTGTACTGTAGATTGGTGTGTACTGTAGATTGGTGTGTACTGTGGATCGTTGTGTACTGTAGATCGGTGTGTACTGTAGATCGGTGTGTACTGTAGATTGGTGTGTACTGCAGATCGTTGTGTACTGTAGATCGGTGTGTACTGTAGATCGGTGTGTACTGTAGATCGGTGTGTACTGTAGATCGTTGTGTACTGTAGATCGTTGTGTACTGTAGACCGGTGTGTACTGTAGATCGGTATGTACTGTAGATTGGTGTGTACTGTAGATCGGTGTGTACTGTAGACTGGTGTGTACTGTAGACCGGTGTGTACTGTAGATCGGTATGTACTGTAGATTGGTGTGTACTGTAGATCGGTGTGTACTGTAGACTGGTGTGTACTGTAGACCGGTGTGTACTGTAGATCGGTATGTACTGTAGATTGGTGTGTACTGCAGATCGTTGTGTACTGTAGATTGGTGTGTACTGTAGATCGGTGTGTACTGTAGATTGGTGTGTACTGTAGATCGGTGTGTACTGTATCGTTGTGTACTGTAGATCGGTGTGTACTGTAGACCGGTGTGTACTGTAGATCGATGTGTACTGTAGATCGGTGTGTACTGTAGATCGTTGTGTACTGTAGATCGATGTGTACTGTATCGTTGTGTACTGTAGATCATTGTGTACTGTAGATCGGTGTGTACTGTAGATCGGTGTGTACTGTAGATCGTTGTGTACTGTAGATCGGTGTGTACTGTAGATCGTTGTGTACTGTAGATCGATGTGTACTGTAGATCATTGTGTACTGTAGATTGGTGTGTACTGTAGATTGGTGTGTACTGTGGATCGGTGTGTACTGTAGATCATTGTGTACTGTAGATTGGTGTGTACTGTGGATCGGTGTGTACTGTAGATCGTTGTGTACTGTAGATCGATGTGTACTGTAGATCATTGTGTACTGTAGATCGGTGTGTACTGTAGATCGTTGTGTACTGTAGATCGGTGTGTACTGTAGATCGTTGTGTACTGTAGATCATTGTGTACTGTAGATTGGTGTGTACTGTAGATTGGTGTGTACTGTGGATCGTTGTGTACTGTAGATCGGTGTGTACTGTAGATCGGTGTGTACTGTAGATTGGTGTGTACTGCAGATCGTTGTGTACTGTAGATCGGTGTGTACTGTAGATCGGTGTGTACTGTAGATCGGTGTGTACTGTAGATCGTTGTGTACTGTAGATCGTTGTGTACTGTAGACCGGTGTGTACTGTAGATCGGTATGTACTGTAGATTGGTGTGTACTGTAGATCGGTGTGTACTGTAGACTGGTGTGTACTGTAGACCGGTGTGTACTGTAGATCGGTATGTACTGTAGATTGGTGTGTACTGTAGATCGGTGTGTACTGTAGACTGGTGTGTACTGTAGACCGGTGTGTACTGTAGATCGGTATGTACTGTAGATTGGTGTGTACTGCAGATCGTTGTGTACTGTAGATTGGTGTGTACTGTAGATCGGTGTGTACTGTAGATTGGTGTGTACTGTAGATCGGTGTGTACTGTATCGTTGTGTACTGTAGATCGGTGTGTACTGTAGACCGGTGTGTACTGTAGATCGATGTGTACTGTAGATCGGTGTGTACTGTAGATCGTTGTGTACTGTAGATCGATGTGTACTGTATCGTTGTGTACTGTAGATCATTGTGTACTGTAGATCGGTGTGTACTGTAGATCGGTGTGTACTGTAGATCGTTGTGTACTGTAGATCGGTGTGTACTGTAGATCGTTGTGTACTGTAGATCATTGTGTACTGTAGATTGGTGTGTACTGTAGATTGGTGTGTACTGTGGATCGTTGTGTACTGTAGATCGGTGTGTACTGTAGATCGGTGTGTACTGTAGATTGGTGTGTACTGCAGATCGTTGTGTACTGCAGATCGTTGTGTACTGTAGATCGGTGTGTACTGTAGATCGGTGTGTACTGTAGATCGGTGTGTACTGTAGATCGTTGTGTACTGTAGACCGGTGTGTACTGTAGATCGGTATGTACTGTAGATTGGTGTGTACTGTAGATCGGTGTGTACTGTAGACTGGTGTGTACTGTAGACCGGTGTGTACTGTAGATCGGTATGTACTGTAGATTGGTGTGTACTGTAGATCGGTGTGTACTGTAGATCGGTGTGTACTGTAGATCGTTGTGTACTGTAGATCGGTGTGTACTGTAGATCGTTGTGTACTGTAGATCATTGTGTACTGTAGATTGGTGTGTACTGTAGATTAGTGTGTACTGTGGATCGGTGTGTACTGTAGACTGGTGTGTACTGTAGACCGGTGTGTACTGTAGATCGGTATGTACTGTAGATTGGTGTGTACTGCAGATCGTTGTGTACTGTAGATTGGTGTGTACTGTAGATCGGTGTGTACTGTAGATTGGTGTGTACTGTAGATCGGTGTGTACTGTATCGTTGTGTACTGTAGATCGGTGTGTACTGTAGACCGGTGTGTACTGTAGACCGGTGTGTACTGTAGATCGGTATGTACTGTAGATTGGTGTGTACTGTAGATCGGTGTGTACTGTAGACTGGTGTGTACTGTAGACCGGTGTGTACTGTAGATCGGTGTGTACTGTAGACCGGTGTGTACTGTAGATCGTTGTGTACTATAGATCGGTGTGTACTGTATCGTTGTGTACTGTAGATTGGTGTGTACAGTAGATCGGTGTGTACTGTAGATCGGTGTGTACTGTAGACCGGTGTGTACTGTAGATCGATGTGTACTGTAGATCGGTGTGTACTGTAGACCGGTGTGTACTGTAGATCGGTGTGTACTGTAGACCGGTGTGTACTGTAGATCGGTGTGTACTGTATCGTTGTGTATTGCAGATCGTTGTGTACTGTAGATCGGTATGTACTGTAGATCGGTGTGTACTGTATTGTTGTGTACTGTAGATCGGTGTGTACTGTAGATCGTTGTGTACTGCAGATCGTTGTGCACTGTAGATCGTTGTGTACTGTAGATCGTTGTGTACTGTATCGTTGTGTACTGCAGATCGTTGTGTACTGCAGATCGTTGTGCACTGTAGATCGTTGTGTACTGTAGATCGTTGTGTACTGTAGACCGGTGTGTACTGTAGATCGTTGTGTACTGTAGATCGTTGTGTACTGTAGACCGGTGTGTACTGCAGATCGGTGTGTACTGTAGATCGGTGTGTACTGTAGATCGGTGTGTACTGTAGATCGGTGTGTACTGTATCGTTGTGTATTGCAGATCGTTGTGTACTGTAGATCGGTATGTACTGTAGATCGGTGTGTACTGTATTGTTGTGTACTGTAGATCGGTGTGTACTGTAGATCGTTGTGTACTGTAGATCGATGTGTACTGTAGATCGGTGTGTACTGTAGATCGTTGTGTACTGTAGATCGTTGTGTACTGTAGATCATTGTGTACTGTAGATTGGTGTGTACTGTGGATCGGTGTGTACTGTAGATCGTTGTGTACTGTAGATCGGTGTGTACTGTAGATCGGTGTGTACTGTAGATCGTTGTGTACTGTAGATCGGTGTGTACTGTAGATCGGTGTGTACTGTAGATCGTTGTGTACTGTAGATCGGTGTGTACTGTAGATCGTTGTGTACTGTAGATCATTGTGTACTGTAGATTGGTGTGTACTGTAGATTGGTGTGTACTGTGGATCGGTGTGTACTGTAGATCGTTGTGTACTGTAGATCGATGTGTACTGTAGATCATTGTGTACTGTAGATTGGTGTGTACTGTAGATTGGTGTGTACTGTGGATCGGTGTGTACTGTAGATCGTTGTGTACTGTAGATCGATGTGTACTGTAGATCGGTGTGTACTGTAGACCGGTGTGTACTGTAGATCGGTGTGTACTGTATCGTTGTGTATTGCAGATCGTTGTGTACTGTAGATCGGTATGTACTGTAGATCGGTGTGTACTGTATTGTTGTGTACTGTAGATCGGTGTGTACTGTAGATCGTTGTGTACTGCAGATCGTTGTGCACTGTAGATCGTTGTGTACTGTAGATCGTTGTGTACTGTATCGTTGTGTACTGCAGATCGTTGTGTACTGCAGATCGTTGTGCACTGTAGTATCGTTGTGTACTGTAGATCGATGTGTACTGTAGATCATTGTGTACTGTAGATTGGTGTGTACTGTAGATTGGTGTGTACTGTGGATCGGTGTGTACTGTAGATCGTTGTGTACTGTAGATCGATGTGTACTGTAGATCGGTGTGTACTGTAGACCGGTGTGTACTGTAGATCGGTGTGTACTGTATCGTTGTGTATTGCAGATCGTTGTGTACTGTAGATCGGTATGTACTGTAGATCGGTGTGTACTGTATTGTTGTGTACTGTAGATCGGTGTGTACTGTAGATCGTTGTGTACTGCAGATCGTTGTGCACTGTAGATCGTTGTGTACTGTAGATCGTTGTGTACTGTATCGTTGTGTACTGCAGATCGTTGTGTACTGCAGATCGTTGTGCACTGTAGTATCGTTGTGTACTGTAGATCGTTGTGTACTGTAGACCGGTGTGTACTGCAGATCGGTGTGTACTGTAGATCGGTGTGTACTGTAGATTGGTGTGTACTGTAGATCGGTGTGTACTGTATCGTTGTGTACTGTAGATCATTGTGTACTGTAGATTGGTGTGTACTGTAGATTGGTGTGTACTGTGGATCGTTGTGTACTGTAGATTGGTGTGTACTGTAGATCGGTGTGTACTGTAGATTGGTGTGTACTGCAGATCGTTGTGTACTGCAGATCGTTGTGTACTGTAGATCGGTGTGTACTGTAGATCGGTGTGTACTGTAGATCGGTGTGTACTGTAGATCGTTGTGTACTGTAGATCGTTGTGTACTGTAGACCGGTGTGTACTGTAGATCGGTATGTACTGTAGATTGGTGTGTACTGTAGATCGGTGTGTACTGTAGATCGTTGTGTACTGTAGATCGATGTGTACTGTATCGTTGTGTACTGTAGATCATTGTGTACTGTAGATCGGTGTGTACTGTAGATCGGTGTGTACTGTAGATCGTTGTGTACTGTAGATTGGTGTGCACTGTAGATTGGTGTGTACTGTGGATCGGTGTGTACTGTAGATCGTTGTGTACTGTAGATCGATGTGTACTGTAGATCATTGTGTACTGTAGATTGGTGTGTACTGTAGATTGGTGTGTACTGTGGATCGGTGTGTACTGTAGATCGTTGTGTACTGTAGATCGATGTGTACTGTAGATCGGTGTGTACTGTAGATCGTTGTGTACTGTAGATCGTTGTGTACTGTAGATCATTGTGTACTGTAGATTGGTGTGTACTGTGGATCGGTGTGTACTGTAGATCGTTGTGTACTGTAGATCATTGTGTACTGTAGATTGGTGTGTACTGTAGATTGGTGTGTACTGTGGATCGGTGTGTACTGTAGATCGTTGTGTACTGTAGATCGATGTGTACTGTAGATCATTGTGTACTGTAGATTGGTGTGTACTGTAGATTGGTGTGTACTGTGGATCGGTGTGTACTGTAGATCGTTGTGTACTGTAGATCGATGTGTACTGTAGATCGGTGTGTACTGTAGACCGGTGTGTACTGTAGATCGGTGTGTACTGTATCGTTGTGTATTGCAGATCGTTGTGTACTGTAGATCGGTATGTACTGTAGATCGGTGTGTACTGTATTGTTGTGTACTGTAGATCGGTGTGTACTGTAGATCGTTGTGTACTGCAGATCGTTGTGCACTGTAGATCGTTGTGTACTGTAGATCGTTGTGTACTGTATCGTTGTGTACTGCAGATCGTTGTGTACTGCAGATCGTTGTGCACTGTAGTATCGTTGTGTACTGTAGATCGATGTGTACTGTAGATCATTGTGTACTGTAGATTGGTGTGTACTGTAGATTGGTGTGTACTGTGGATCGGTGTGTACTGTAGATCGTTGTGTACTGTAGATCGATGTGTACTGTAGATCGGTGTGTACTGTAGACCGGTGTGTACTGTAGATCGGTGTGTACTGTATCGTTGTGTATTGCAGATCGTTGTGTACTGTAGATCGGTATGTACTGTAGATCGGTGTGTACTGTATTGTTGTGTACTGTAGATCGGTGTGTACTGTAGATCGTTGTGTACTGCAGATCGTTGTGCACTGTAGATCGTTGTGTACTGTAGATCGTTGTGTACTGTATCGTTGTGTACTGCAGATCGTTGTGTACTGCAGATCGTTGTGCACTGTAGTATCGTTGTGTACTGTAGATCGTTGTGTACTGTAGACCGGTGTGTACTGCAGATCGGTGTGTACTGTAGATCGGTGTGTACTGTAGATTGGTGTGTACTGTAGATCGGTGTGTACTGTATCGTTGTGTACTGTAGATCATTGTGTACTGTAGATTGGTGTGTACTGTAGATTGGTGTGTACTGTGGATCGTTGTGTACTGTAGATTGGTGTGTACTGTAGATCGGTGTGTACTGTAGATTGGTGTGTACTGCAGATCGTTGTGTACTGCAGATCGTTGTGTACTGTAGATCGGTGTGTACTGTAGATCGGTGTGTACTGTAGATCGGTGTGTACTGTAGATCGTTGTGTACTGTAGATCGTTGTGTACTGTAGACCGGTGTGTACTGTAGATCGGTATGTACTGTAGATTGGTGTGTACTGTAGATCGGTGTGTACTGTAGATCGTTGTGTACTGTAGATCGATGTGTACTGTATCGTTGTGTACTGTAGATCATTGTGTACTGTAGATCGGTGTGTACTGTAGATCGGTGTGTACTGTAGATCGTTGTGTACTGTAGATTGGTGTGCACTGTAGATTGGTGTGTACTGTGGATCGGTGTGTACTGTAGATCGTTGTGTACTGTAGATCGATGTGTACTGTAGATCATTGTGTACTGTAGATTGGTGTGTACTGTAGATTGGTGTGTACTGTGGATCGGTGTGTACTGTAGATCGTTGTGTACTGTAGATCGATGTGTACTGTAGATCGATGTGTACTGTAGATCGGTGTGTACTGTAGACCGGTGTGTACTGTAGATCGGTGTGTACTGTATCGTTGTGTATTGCAGATCGTTGTGTACTGTAGATCGGTATGTACTGTAGATCGGTGTGTACTGTATTGTTGTGTACTGTAGATCGGTGTGTACTGTAGATCGTTGTGTACTGCAGATCGTTGTGCACTGTAGATCGTTGTGTACTGTAGATCGTTGTGTACTGTATCGTTGTGTACTGCAGATCGTTGTGTACTGCAGATCGTTGTGCACTGTAGTATCGTTGTGTACTGTAGATCGATGTGTACTGTAGATCATTGTGTACTGTAGATTGGTGTGTACTGTAGATTGGTGTGTACTGTGGATCGGTGTGTACTGTAGATCGTTGTGTACTGTAGATCGATGTGTACTGTAGATCGGTGTGTACTGTAGACCGGTGTGTACTGTAGATCGGTGTGTACTGTATCGTTGTGTATTGCAGATCGTTGTGTACTGTAGATCGGTATGTACTGTAGATCGGTGTGTACTGTATTGTTGTGTACTGTAGATCGGTGTGTACTGTAGATCGTTGTGTACTGCAGATCGTTGTGCACTGTAGATCGTTGTGTACTGTAGATCGTTGTGTACTGTATCGTTGTGTACTGCAGATCGTTGTGTACTGCAGATCGTTGTGCACTGTAGTATCGTTGTGTACTGTAGATCGTTGTGTACTGTAGACCGGTGTGTACTGCAGATCGGTGTGTACTGTAGATCGGTGTGTACTGTAGATTGGTGTGTACTGTAGATCGGTGTGTACTGTATCGTTGTGTACTGTAGATCATTGTGTACTGTAGATTGGTGTGTACTGTAGATTGGTGTGTACTGTGGATCGTTGTGTACTGTAGATTGGTGTGTACTGTAGATCGGTGTGTACTGTAGATTGGTGTGTACTGCAGATCGTTGTGTACTGCAGATCGTTGTGTACTGTAGATCGGTGTGTACTGTAGATCGGTGTGTACTGTAGATCGGTGTGTACTGTAGATCGTTGTGTACTGTAGATCGTTGTGTACTGTAGACCGGTGTGTACTGTAGATCGGTATGTACTGTAGATTGGTGTGTACTGTAGATCGGTGTGTACTGTAGATCGTTGTGTACTGTAGATCGATGTGTACTGTATCGTTGTGTACTGTAGATCATTGTGTACTGTAGATCGGTGTGTACTGTAGATCGGTGTGTACTGTAGATCGTTGTGTACTGTAGATTGGTGTGCACTGTAGATTGGTGTGTACTGTGGATCGGTGTGTACTGTAGATCGTTGTGTACTGTAGATCGATGTGTACTGTAGATCATTGTGTACTGTAGATTGGTGTGTACTGTAGATTGGTGTGTACTGTGGATCGGTGTGTACTGTAGATCGTTGTGTACTGTAGATCGATGTGTACTGTAGATCGGTGTGTACTGTAGATCGTTGTGTACTGTAGATCGTTGTGTACTGTAGATCATTGTGTACTGTAGATTGGTGTGTACTGTGGATCGGTGTGTACTGTAGATCGTTGTGTACTGTAGATCGATGTGTACTGTAGATCATTGTGTACTGTAGATCGGTGTGTACTGTAGATCGTTGTGTACTGTAGATCGGTGTGTACTGTAGATCGTTGTGTACTGTAGATCATTGTGTACTGTAGATTGGTGTGTACTGTAGATTGGTGTGTACTGTGGATCGTTGTGTACTGTAGATCGGTGTGTACTGTAGATCGGTGTGTACTGTAGATTGGTGTGTACTGCAGATCGTTGTGTACTGCAGATCGTTGTGTACTGTAGATCGGTGTGTACTGTAGATCGGTGTGTACTGTAGACCGGTGTGTACTGTAGATCGGTATGTACTGTAGATTGGTGTGTACTGTAGATCGGTGTGTACTGTAGACTGGTGTGTACTGTAGACCGGTGTGTACTGTAGATCGGTATGTACTGTAGATTGGTGTGTACTGTAGATCGGTGTGTACTGTAGACTGGTGTGTACTTTAGACCGGTGTGTACTGTAGATCGGTATGTACTGTAGATTGGTGTGTACTGCAGATCGTTGTGTACTGTAGATTGGTGTGTACTGTAGATCGGTGTGTACTGTAGATTGGTGTGTACTGTAGATCGGTGTGTACTGTATCGTTGTGTACTGTAGATCGGTGTGTACTGTAGACCGGTGTGTACTGTAGATCGATGTGTACTGTAGATCGGTGTGTACTGTAGATCGTTGTGTACTGTAGATCGATGTGTACTGTATCGTTGTGTACTGTAGATCATTGTGTACTGTAGATCGGTGTGTACTGTAGATCGGTGTGTACTGTAGATCGTTGTGTACTGTAGATCGGTGTGTACTGTAGATCGTTGTGTACTGTAGATCATTGTGTACTGTAGATTGGTGTGTACTGTAGATTGGTGTGTACTGTGGATCGTTGTGTACTGTAGATCGGTGTGTACTGTAGATCGGTGTGTACTGTAGATTGGTGTGTACTGCAGATCGTTGTGTACTGCAGATCGTTGTGTACTGTAGATCGGTGTGTACTGTAGATCGGTGTGTACTGTAGATCGGTGTGTACTGTAGATCGTTGTGTACTGTAGATCGTTGTGTACTGTAGACCGGTGTGTACTGTAGATCGGTATGTACTGTAGATTGGTGTGTACTGTAGATCGGTGTGTACTGTAGACTGGTGTGTACTGTAGACCGGTGTGTACTGTAGATCGGTATGTACTGTAGATTGGTGTGTACTGTAGATCGGTGTGTACTGTAGACTGGTGTGTACTGTAGACCGGTGTGTACTGTAGATCGGTATGTACTGTAGATTGGTGTGTACTGCAGATCGTTGTGTACTGTAGATTGGTGTGTACTGTAGATCGGTGTGTACTGTAGATTGGTGTGTACTGTAGATCGGTGTGTACTGTATCGTTGTGTACTGTAGATCGGTGTGTACTGTAGACCGGTGTGTACTGTAGACCGGTGTGTACTGTAGATCGGTATGTACTGTAGATTGGTGTGTACTGTAGATCGGTGTGTACTGTAGACTGGTGTGTACTGTAGACCGGTGTGTACTGTGGATCGGTGTGTACTGTAGACCGGTGTGTACTGTAGATCGTTGTGTACTATAGATCGGTGTGTACCGTATCGTTGTGTACTGTAGATTGGTGTGTACTGTAGATCGGTGTGTACTGTAGATCGGTGTGTACTGTAGACCGGTGTGTACTGTAGATCGATGTGTACTGTAGATCGGTGTGTACTGTAGACCGGTGTGTACTGTAGATCGGTGTGTACTGTAGACCGGTGTGTACTGTAGATCGGTGTGTACTGTATCGTTGTGTATTGCAGATCGTTGTGTACTGTAGATCGGTATGTACTGTAGATCGGTGTGTACTGTATTGTTGTGTACTGTAGATCGGTGTGTACTGTAGATCGTTGTGTACTGCAGATCGTTGTGCACTGTAGATCGTTGTGTACTGTAGATCGTTGTGTACTGTATCGTTGTGTACTGCAGATCGTTGTGTACTGCAGATCGTTGTGCACTGTAGATCGTTGTGTACTGTAGATCGTTGTGTACTGTAGACCGGTGTGTACTGTAGATCGTTGTGTACTGTAGATCGTTGTGTACTGTAGACCGGTGTGTACTGCAGATCGGTGTGTACTGTAGATCGGTGTGTACTGTAGATCGGTGTGTACTGTAGATCGGTGTGTACTGTATCGTTGTGTATTGCAGATCGTTGTGTACTGTAGATCGGTATGTACTGTAGATCGGTGTGTACTGTATTGTTGTGTACTGTAGATCGGTGTGTACTGTAGATCGTTGTGTACTGCAGATCGTTGTGCACTGTAGATCGTTGTGTACTGTAGATCGTTGTGTACTGTATCGTTGTGTACTGCAGATCGTTGTGTACTGCAGATCGTTGTGCACTGTAGATTGTTGTGTACTGTAGATCGGTGTGTACTGTAGATCGTTGTGTACTGTAGACCGGTGTGTACTGTAGATCGTTGTGTACTGTAGATCGTTGTGTACTGTAGACCGGTGTGTACTGCAGATCGGTGTGTACTGTAGATCGGTGTGTACTGTAGATCGGTGTGTACTGTAGATCGGTGTGTACTGTAGATTGGTGTGTACTGCAGATCGTTGTGTACTGTAGATCGGTGTGTACTGTAGATCGGTGTGTACTGCAGATCGTTGTGTACTGTGGATCGGTGTGTACTGTAGATCGGTGTGTACTGTAGATCGTTGTGTACTGTAGATCGTTGTGTACTGTAGATCGATGTGTACTGTAGATTGGTGTGTACTGTAGATCGTTGTGTACTATAGATCGATGTGTACTGTAGATCGTTGTGTACTATAGATCGGTGTGTACTGTATCGTTGTGTACTGTAGATCGTTGTGTACTGTAGATCGATGTGTACTGTAGATCGGTGTGTACTGTAGATCGTTGTGTACTGTAGATCGATGTGTACTGTATCGTTGTGTACTGTAGATCATTGTGTACTGTAGATTGGTGTGTACTGTAGATTGGTGTGTACTGTAGATCGTTGTGTACTGTAGATCGATGTGTACTGTAGATCATTGTGTACTGTAGATTGGTGTGTACTGTAGATTGGTGTGTACTGTGGATCGGTGTGTACTGTAGATCGTTGTGTACTGTAGATCGATGTGTACTGTAGATCGGTGTGTACTGTAGACCGGTGTGTACTGTAGATCGGTGTGTACTGTATCGTTGTGTATTGCAGATCGTTGTGTACTGTAGATCGGTATGTACTGTAGATCGGTGTGTACTGTATTGTTGTGTACTGTAGATCGGTGTGTACTGTAGATCGTTGTGTACTGCAGATCGTTGTGCACTGTAGATCGTTGTGTACTGTAGATCGTTGTGTACTGTATCGTTGTGTACTGCAGATCGTTGTGTACTGCAGATCGTTGTGCACTGTAGATCGTTGTGTACTGTAGATCGTTGTGTACTGTAGACCGGTGTGTACTGCAGATCGGTGTGTACTGTAGATCGGTGTGTACTGTAGATCGGTGTGTACTGTATCGTTGTGTATTGCAGATCGTTGTGTACTGTAGATCGGTATGTACTGTAGATCGGTGTGTACTGTATTGTTGTGTACTGTAGATCGGTGTGTACTGTAGATCGTTGTGTACTGCAGATCGTTGTGCACTGTAGATCGTTGTGTACTGTAGATCGTTGTGTACTGTATTGTTGTGTACTGTAGATCGGTGTGTACTGTAGATCGTTGTGTACTGTAGATCGTTGTGTACTGTAGACCGGTGTGTACTGCAGATCGGTGTGTACTGTAGATCGGTGTGTACTGTAGATCGGTGTGTACTGTAGATCGTTGTGTACTGTAGATCGGTGTGTACTGTAGATTGGTGTGTACTGCAGATCGTTGTGTACTGTAGATCGGTGTGTACTGTAGATCGGTGTGTACTGTAGATCGTTGTGTACTGTAGATCGGTGTGTACTGTAGATTGGTGTGTACTGCAGATCGTTGTGTACTGTAGATTGGTGTGTACTGTAGATCGGTGTGTACTGTAGATCGGTGTGTACTGTAGATCGTTGTGTACTGTAGATCGATGTGTACTGTAGATCGGTGTGTACTGTAGATCGTTGTGTACTGTAGATCGGTGTGTACTGTAGATCGGTGTGTACTGTAGATCGTTGTGTACTGTAGATCGATGTGTACTGTATCGTTGTGTACTGTAGATCATTGTGTACTGTAGATCGGTGTGTACTGTAGATCGGTGTGTACTGTAGATCGTTGTGTACTGTAGATCGGTGTGTACTGTAGATCGTTGTGTACTGTAGATCATTGTGTACTGTAGATTGGTGTGTACTGTAGATTGGTGTGTACTGTGGATCGGTGTGTACTGTAGATCGTTGTGTACTGTAGATCGATGTGTACTGTAGATCATTGTGTACTGTAGATTGGTGTGTACTGTAGATTGGTGTGTACTGTGGATCGGTGTGTACTGTAGATCGTTGTGTACTGTAGATCGTTGTGTACTGTAGATCGTTGTGTACTGTAGATCATTGTGTACTGTAGATTGGTGTGTACTGTGGATCGGTGTGTACTGTAGATCGTTGTGTACTGTAGATCGATGTGTACTGTAGATCATTGTGTACTGTAGATCGGTGTGTACTGTAGATTGGTGTGTACTGTAGATTGGTGTGTACTGTGGATCGGTGTGTACTGTAGATCGTTGTGTACTGTAGATCGATGTGTACTGTAGATCGGTGTGTACTGTAGATTGTTGTGTACTGTAGATCGATGTGTACTGTAGATCGGTGTGTACTGTAGATCGGTGTGTACTGTAGATCGTTGTGTACTATAGATCGGTGTGTACTGTATCGTTGTGTACTGTAGATCGGTGTGTACTGTATCGTTGTGTACTGTAGATTGGTGTGTACTGTAGATCGGTGTGTACTGTATCGTTGTGTACTGTAGATTGGTGTGTACTGTAGATTGGTGTGTACTGTATCGTTGTGTACTGTAGATTGGTGTGTACTGTAGATCGGTGTGTACTGTATCGTTGTGTACTGTAGATCATTGTGTACTGTAGATCATTGTGTACTGTAGATCATTGTGTACTGTAGATTGGTGTGTACTGTAGATTGGTGTGTACTGTGGATCGGTGTGTACTGTAGATCGTTGTGTACTGTAGATCGATGTGTACTGTAGATCGGTGTGTACTGTAGATCGTTGTGTACTGTAGATCGTTGTGTACTGTAGATCATTGTGTACTGTAGATTGGTGTGTACTGTGGATCGGTGTGTACTGTAGATCGTTGTGTACTGTAGATCGATGTGTACTGTAGATCATTGTGTACTGTAGATCGGTGTGTACTGTAGATCGTTGTGTACTGTAGATCGGTGTGTACTGTAGATCGTTGTGTACTGTAGATCATTGTGTACTGTAGATTGGTGTGTACTGTAGATTGGTGTGTACTGTGGATCGTTGTGTACTGTAGATCGGTGTGTACTGTAGATCGGTGTGTACTGTAGATTGGTGTGTACTGCAGATCGTTGTGTACTGCAGATCGTTGTGTACTGTAGATCGGTGTGTACTGTAGATCGGTGTGTACTGTAGACCGGTGTGTACTGTAGATCGGTATGTACTGTAGATTGGTGTGTACTGTAGATCGGTGTGTACTGTAGACTGGTGTGTACTGTAGACCGGTGTGTACTGTAGATCGGTATGTACTGTAGATTGGTGTGTACTGTAGATCGGTGTGTACTGTAGACTGGTGTGTACTTTAGACCGGTGTGTACTGTAGATCGGTATGTACTGTAGATTGGTGTGTACTGCAGATCGTTGTGTACTGTAGATTGGTGTGTACTGTAGATCGGTGTGTACTGTAGATTGGTGTGTACTGTAGATCGGTGTGTACTGTATCGTTGTGTACTGTAGATCGGTGTGTACTGTAGACCGGTGTGTACTGTAGATCGATGTGTACTGTAGATCGGTGTGTACTGTAGATCGTTGTGTACTGTAGATCGATGTGTACTGTATCGTTGTGTACTGTAGATCATTGTGTACTGTAGATCGGTGTGTACTGTAGATCGGTGTGTACTGTAGATCGTTGTGTACTGTAGATCGGTGTGTACTGTAGATCGTTGTGTACTGTAGATCATTGTGTACTGTAGATTGGTGTGTACTGTAGATTGGTGTGTACTGTGGATCGTTGTGTACTGTAGATCGGTGTGTACTGTAGATCGGTGTGTACTGTAGATTGGTGTGTACTGCAGATCGTTGTGTACTGCAGATCGTTGTGTACTGTAGATCGGTGTGTACTGTAGATCGGTGTGTACTGTAGATCGGTGTGTACTGTAGATCGTTGTGTACTGTAGATCGTTGTGTACTGTAGACCGGTGTGTACTGTAGATCGGTATGTACTGTAGATTGGTGTGTACTGTAGATCGGTGTGTACTGTAGACTGGTGTGTACTGTAGACCGGTGTGTACTGTAGATCGGTATGTACTGTAGATTGGTGTGTACTGTAGATCGGTGTGTACTGTAGACTGGTGTGTACTGTAGACCGGTGTGTACTGTAGATCGGTATGTACTGTAGATTGGTGTGTACTGCAGATCGTTGTGTACTGTAGATTGGTGTGTACTGTAGATCGGTGTGTACTGTAGATTGGTGTGTACTGTAGATCGGTGTGTACTGTATCGTTGTGTACTGTAGATCGGTGTGTACTGTAGACCGGTGTGTACTGTAGACCGGTGTGTACTGTAGATCGGTATGTACTGTAGATTGGTGTGTACTGTAGATCGGTGTGTACTGTAGACTGGTGTGTACTGTAGACCGGTGTGTACTGTGGATCGGTGTGTACTGTAGACCGGTGTGTACTGTAGATCGTTGTGTACTATAGATCGGTGTGTACCGTATCGTTGTGTACTGTAGATTGGTGTGTACTGTAGATCGGTGTGTACTGTAGATCGGTGTGTACTGTAGACCGGTGTGTACTGTAGATCGATGTGTACTGTAGATCGGTGTGTACTGTAGACCGGTGTGTACTGTAGATCGGTGTGTACTGTAGACCGGTGTGTACTGTAGATCGGTGTGTACTGTATCGTTGTGTATTGCAGATCGTTGTGTACTGTAGATCGGTATGTACTGTAGATCGGTGTGTACTGTATTGTTGTGTACTGTAGATCGGTGTGTACTGTAGATCGTTGTGTACTGCAGATCGTTGTGCACTGTAGATCGTTGTGTACTGTAGATCGTTGTGTACTGTATCGTTGTGTACTGCAGATCGTTGTGTACTGCAGATCGTTGTGCACTGTAGATCGTTGTGTACTGTAGATCGTTGTGTACTGTAGACCGGTGTGTACTGTAGATCGTTGTGTACTGTAGATCGTTGTGTACTGTAGACCGGTGTGTACTGCAGATCGGTGTGTACTGTAGATCGGTGTGTACTGTAGATCGGTGTGTACTGTAGATCGGTGTGTACTGTATCGTTGTGTATTGCAGATCGTTGTGTACTGTAGATCGGTATGTACTGTAGATCGGTGTGTACTGTATTGTTGTGTACTGTAGATCGGTGTGTACTGTAGATCGTTGTGTACTGCAGATCGTTGTGCACTGTAGATCGTTGTGTACTGTAGATCGTTGTGTACTGTATCGTTGTGTACTGCAGATCGTTGTGTACTGCAGATCGTTGTGCACTGTAGATTGTTGTGTACTGTAGATCGGTGTGTACTGTAGATCGTTGTGTACTGTAGACCGGTGTGTACTGTAGATCGTTGTGTACTGTAGATCGTTGTGTACTGTAGACCGGTGTGTACTGCAGATCGGTGTGTACTGTAGATCGGTGTGTACTGTAGATCGGTGTGTACTGTAGATCGGTGTGTACTGTAGATTGGTGTGTACTGCAGATCGTTGTGTACTGTAGATCGGTGTGTACTGTAGATCGGTGTGTACTGCAGATCGTTGTGTACTGTGGATCGGTGTGTACTGTAGATCGGTGTGTACTGTAGATCGTTGTGTACTGTAGATCGTTGTGTACTGTAGATCGATGTGTACTGTAGATTGGTGTGTACTGTAGATCGTTGTGTACTATAGATCGATGTGTACTGTAGATCGTTGTGTACTATAGATCGGTGTGTACTGTATCGTTGTGTACTGTAGATCGTTGTGTACTGTAGATCGATGTGTACTGTAGATCGGTGTGTACTGTAGATCGTTGTGTACTGTAGATCGATGTGTACTGTATCGTTGTGTACTGTAGATCATTGTGTACTGTAGATTGGTGTGTACTGTAGATTGGTGTGTACTGTAGATCGTTGTGTACTGTAGATCGATGTGTACTGTAGATCATTGTGTACTGTAGATTGGTGTGTACTGTAGATTGGTGTGTACTGTGGATCGGTGTGTACTGTAGATCGTTGTGTACTGTAGATCGATGTGTACTGTAGATCGGTGTGTACTGTAGACCGGTGTGTACTGTAGATCGGTGTGTACTGTATCGTTGTGTATTGCAGATCGTTGTGTACTGTAGATCGGTATGTACTGTAGATCGGTGTGTACTGTATTGTTGTGTACTGTAGATCGGTGTGTACTGTAGATCGTTGTGTACTGCAGATCGTTGTGCACTGTAGATCGTTGTGTACTGTAGATCGTTGTGTACTGTATCGTTGTGTACTGCAGATCGTTGTGTACTGCAGATCGTTGTGCACTGTAGATCGTTGTGTACTGTAGATCGTTGTGTACTGTAGACCGGTGTGTACTGCAGATCGGTGTGTACTGTAGATCGGTGTGTACTGTAGATCGGTGTGTACTGTATCGTTGTGTATTGCAGATCGTTGTGTACTGTAGATCGGTATGTACTGTAGATCGGTGTGTACTGTATTGTTGTGTACTGTAGATCGGTGTGTACTGTAGATCGTTGTGTACTGCAGATCGTTGTGCACTGTAGATCGTTGTGTACTGTAGATCGTTGTGTACTGTATTGTTGTGTACTGTAGATCGGTGTGTACTGTAGATCGTTGTGTACTGTAGATCGTTGTGTACTGTAGACCGGTGTGTACTGCAGATCGGTGTGTACTGTAGATCGGTGTGTACTGTAGATCGGTGTGTACTGTAGATCGTTGTGTACTGTAGATCGGTGTGTACTGTAGATTGGTGTGTACTGCAGATCGTTGTGTACTGTAGATCGGTGTGTACTGTAGATCGGTGTGTACTGTAGATCGTTGTGTACTGTAGATCGGTGTGTACTGTAGATTGGTGTGTACTGCAGATCGTTGTGTACTGTAGATTGGTGTGTACTGTAGATCGGTGTGTACTGTAGATCGGTGTGTACTGTAGATCGTTGTGTACTGTAGATCGATGTGTACTGTAGATCGGTGTGTACTGTAGATCGTTGTGTACTGTAGATCGGTGTGTACTGTAGATCGGTGTGTACTGTAGATCGTTGTGTACTGTAGATCGATGTGTACTGTATCGTTGTGTACTGTAGATCATTGTGTACTGTAGATCGGTGTGTACTGTAGATCGGTGTGTACTGTAGATCGTTGTGTACTGTAGATCGGTGTGTACTGTAGATCGTTGTGTACTGTAGATCATTGTGTACTGTAGATTGGTGTGTACTGTAGATTGGTGTGTACTGTGGATCGGTGTGTACTGTAGATCGTTGTGTACTGTAGATCGATGTGTACTGTAGATCATTGTGTACTGTAGATTGGTGTGTACTGTAGATTGGTGTGTACTGTGGATCGGTGTGTACTGTAGATCGTTGTGTACTGTAGATCGTTGTGTACTGTAGATCGTTGTGTACTGTAGATCATTGTGTACTGTAGATTGGTGTGTACTGTGGATCGGTGTGTACTGTAGATCGTTGTGTACTGTAGATCGATGTGTACTGTAGATCATTGTGTACTGTAGATCGGTGTGTACTGTAGATTGGTGTGTACTGTAGATTGGTGTGTACTGTGGATCGGTGTGTACTGTAGATCGTTGTGTACTGTAGATCGATGTGTACTGTAGATCGGTGTGTACTGTAGATTGTTGTGTACTGTAGATCGATGTGTACTGTAGATCGGTGTGTACTGTAGATCGGTGTGTACTGTAGATCGTTGTGTACTATAGATCGGTGTGTACTGTATCGTTGTGTACTGTAGATCGGTGTGTACTGTATCGTTGTGTACTGTAGATTGGTGTGTACTGTAGATCGGTGTGTACTGTATCGTTGTGTACTGTAGATTGGTGTGTACTGTAGATTGGTGTGTACTGTATCGTTGTGTACTGTAGATTGGTGTGTACTGTAGATCGGTGTGTACTGTATCGTTGTGTACTGTAGATCATTGTGTACTGTAGATCATTGTGTACTGTAGATCATTGTGTACTGTAGATTGGTGTGTACTGTAGATCGTTGTATACTGTAGATCGTTGTGTACTGTAGATCGATGTGTACTGTAGATCGTTGTGTACTGTAGATCGATGTGTACTGTAGATCGGTGTGTACTGTGGATCGGTGTGTACTGTAGATCGTTGTGTACTGTAGATCGATGTGTACTGTAGATCGTTGTGTACTGTAGATCGGTGTGTACTGTAGATCGTTGTGTACTGTAGATCGATGTGTACTGTAGATCGGTGTGTACTGTAGATCGGTGTGTACTGTAGATCGTTGTGTACTGTAGATCGATGTGTACTGTAGATCGGTGTGTACTGTAGATTGTTGTGTACTGTAGATCGGTGTGTACTGTAGATCGGTGTGTACTGTAGATCGGTGTGTACTGTAGATCGTTGTGTACTATAGATCGGTGTGTACTGTATCGTTGTGTACTGTAGATCGGTGTGTACTGTATCGTTGTGTACTGTAGATCGGTGTGTACTGTATCGTTGTGTACTGTAGATTGGTGTGTACTGTAGATCGGTGTGTACTGTATCGTTGTGTACTGTAGATTGGTGTGTACTGTAGATTGGTGTGTACTGTATCGTTGTGTACTGTAGATTGGTGTGTACTGTAGATCGGTGTGTACTGTATCGTTGTGTACTGTAGATCGGTGTGTACTGTAGATCGTTGTGTACTGTAGATCATTGTGTACTGTAGATTGGTGTGTACTGTAGATCGTTGTGTACTGTAGATCGTTGTGTACTGTAGATCGATGTGTACTGTAGATCGTTGTGTACTGTAGATCGATGTGTACTGTAGATCGGTGTGTACTGTAGATCGGTGTGTACTGTAGATCGTTGTGTACTGTAGATCGATGTGTACTGTAGATCGGTGTGTACTGTAGATCGTTGTGTACTGTAGATCGATGTGTACTGTAGATCGGTGTGTACTGTAGATCGATGTGTACTGTAGATCGTTGTGTACTATAGATCGGTGTGTACTGTATCGTTGTGTACTGTAGATCGGTGTGTACTGTATCGTTGTGTACTGTAGATTGGTGTGTACTGTAGATTGGTGTGTACTGTAGATTGGTGTGTACTGTAGATCGGTGTGTACTGTATCGTTGTGTACTGTAGATTGGTGTGTACTGTAGATTGTTGTGTACTGTAGATCGGTGTGTACTGTAGATCGGTGTGTACTGTAGATCGTTGTGTACTATAGATCGGTGTGTACTGTATCGTTGTGTACTGTAGATCGGTGTGTACTGTATCGTTGTGTACTGTAGATCGGTGTGTACTGTATCGTTGTGTACTGTAGATTGGTGTGTACTGTAGATCGGTGTGTACTGTATCGTTGTGTACTGTAGATTGGTGTGTACTGTAGATTGGTGTGTACTGTATCGTTGTGTACTGTAGATTGGTGTGTACTGTAGATCGGTGTGTACTGTATCGTTGTGTACTGTAGATCGGTGTGTACTGTAGATCGTTGTGTACTGTAGATCATTGTGTACTGTAGATTGGTGTGTACTGTAGATCGTTGTGTACTGTAGATCGTTGTGTACTGTAGATCGATGTGTACTGTAGATCGTTGTGTACTGTAGATCGATGTGTACTGTAGATCGGTGTGTACTGTAGATCGGTGTGTACTGTAGATCGTTGTGTACTGTAGATCGATGTGTACTGTAGATCGGTGTGTACTGTAGATCGATGTGTACTGTATCGTTGTGTACTGTAGATCGGTGTGTACTGTATCGTTGTGTACTGTAGATTGGTGTGTACTGTAGATTGGTGTGTACTGTAGATTGGTGTGTACTGTAGATCGGTGTGTACTGTATCGTTGTGTACTGTAGATTGGTGTGTACTGTAGATTGGTGTGTACTGTAGATTGGTGTGTACTGTAGATCGTTGTGTACTGTATCGTTGTGTACTGTAGATCAGAAGTAAGATCTAAAGTGTGTGTGACGTACCCATGAGGAAGACGATCTTTGGTTTCTTCTGTTCTGTGCAATAACCTGTAAAACAAGAACAAAACTGCTCACAACAAACCAAAAAACAAAACTAACCCACAATATTTAAATTCAAACCACGACCGACTCAGACTAATGATGTTTATCGGACTCAGACTAATGAGTCAAACGATGACGAGTTCACTGGATGAAGCTTGTAAAGACGTGTTTGTTTCATTTATGATTTATTATACATGTTTATACAATGTTTATTGGCTCTTCTTTCTGCTCCTTTTCATTAATTTGATGTCTAACTGTATGTCACTGGTAATGTATTGAATAAAATAAATAAAATAATAAGATTTTGAATATTAAAAATAATAAAAATATTTGAAAAGAATAAAAAATAAAAAAATAATTTCATTGAGAAAAATATGCAATGATGGCAAGTGAAGGCAGAATGACAGGGGAGAGACAGTGTGTTCATATGAATGGCTTGAGAGGTGATAAAGGCTGTGATTGGCTGATAAAAAACACGTTACAGGAGGTAGAACGTGCGTGTTACGTGAGTCCGTTTGTCTGTCTATTGTCATCTCAGTTCTCCTTGACGACAGAGTAGCTCCTCCCTCAAACATATCTGTCATAACCACGCCCACACACGCTCTCTCTGGCATTTACGAAGACGTGCCAAACGCCCGGAGAATGAATCCTCAAACCGTGAGGGCAGTGGCGGTTCAGACTGTGACATGGAGGTTCACTCACTGTCTGCGATGCCCTCAGCGTAGTACGTCTCGTCCTCGTCCTCCTCCATCTGCGGGAGAAGAACACAACGTGTGCTGGAGTGAAAATACTCCTCCAGTGTTTGTACGGTTTATTTCAGCAGCTCCAACGCATTTCAACAGGAAGTCAGTCTCAGAACATCACGAACGATGAAAAACCAGGGCAGGACATGTCAGGTCGGGTCAGTCGGGTCAGTTCTGCCTGAGCATCACGTGCAGCGTCCAGGACAGGCCAGAGGGACTTGTTTTGCTTGTGTCTCCCAGGACAACGCTCCACAGTGTTCGGATTCTTCTTTATCACGTTACATCTCATTTACAGTCCATTCTTTTTCACATCACACATCGTTTAATCCTTTTTCTTATTCATTTAGACACATGTTTTCTAATTTGTGAGCACACTTATCATTTAATATTTGATGAATTGTTTCACTTCCTGTCTTATTTTACAGATGTTTCTACATTTTCTCCACAATTACCAATTTTCTAATTTTGACTTTATTTGGTGTATTTATACCTGTATTTGTGGAGAGAAGTTGAAAAAATCTGTAGAAAATGACAGGAAGTGACATCACACCAGAGACACTCATACCAGCCGAGGTTTATGCAGAATTTACACGGAAGGAACTAACTTTTTTGACTCTCTAAACATGAATTCAACAAAATAAAGTCACTCTTATATATTTGAATTTGTCAAAGTAAAACAATTGTGACATTAGATGAGTTTGTGCGTAATTTCCTGGAGTGATGTCATCAATTACAAACAGGAAGTGAAATGATCAAACTAAAAGATGTGCTATTCTGTGACAACGCAAAATGTTAAATATATAAAACTTAACTGCATTTTCGTTCAGTGAGTCGTCCGACCTGTAGGGGGCACTTTAAGTTCCTGATTAACCACGAGTCTCACATTACCAGCGACACTTTGTATCTTCTGCTACAATAGAAACTAAAGCTCTACTTTTTCTAACTCTCCTCATTAGCATTTTACTTTGGGCAAAAGTTTACTTCAAAAATCAAAGGCAAACTCAGCTCAAAGTCGCAGCAGGAAGAGAAACGCTCAAACCAGGTCAGCCACAGAGACGTTATCAATAAAAGAATAAAGAGCATTCTGAATATTCTCCCTGTGTTTTCAGAGAGATATTTCTGAATGAAGTTTAAGCTTGATTATTTACATGACATTATTGTTGCTCTCTCGCCGCGCGGCTGGAAGCTTTCAGGTTCTGTGCTCGTGCAGTGAGAGCAGTGTTTTTAAAGGAACAGTACGTCATTTTTCATTCTCCGTGCAAGTTTTATTGTTCAGTTTTGTGAAATATGGCTGAATATTATAGCTTAAGGAACAGCCGGTGTGGGTACGAGTCAGGTTTGTGGAGATGCAAGCTGTAAAGTACATTTGTTGTGCAATAAAAATGTCCAATGGCTGAAAAGTCTCACACTCTCGACACATACGACTAAAAGTATATACAACTCGCACAATAAAATGTCATAAATGAGTCTGTTGTAGATGGTAATTGCTAATATTAAATAATGGCAATAATTTAAAGTGCACTGTGTAACTTTTTTGGTATAATATGATATAAAATGTGTCCGTGTTGCATTTATTCAGTTACAGGTGTAAGACTGTGAGCAGGGATGCCTTTCCACGGATCCGACCTGTAAATTGGCCGAGGTTTTTGTATTTAAACGCCAGTGGAAGATTCTGGGGGAAAGCAGTGACATCGCCATGGAGACGAGCGAAACCAAAACATGTTACACTACACATTCCATAAATTCACGTTAAAAAAACACAATTTGAATTGACATTTGCTGTTTTGACACATTTTGGTTTTCTTCACCTTCTGTCGTCCTTTTCACACGCTCCCCCCCCCCCCAGAGGGAGTGTTTGTGTGGACACTGTGATGTCACAGGAGAGGGGGGAGAGAGGGGGGAGAGGGGGGAGAGAGGGGGGAGAGAGGGGGGAGAGAGAGGAGAGAGGGGGGAGAGAGGGGGAGAGAGAAGAGAGAGGGGGAGAGAGAAAAGAGGGAGAGAGAGAGAAAGAGAGAGAGGAGAGAGGGGGAGAGAGAGAAGAGGGGGAGAGAGAGGAGAGGGGGAGAGAGAGGAGAGGGGGAGAGAGAGAGGAGAGGGAGAGAGAGAGGAGAGGGAGAGAGAGAGGAGAGGGAGAGAGAGAGTGAGAGGGAGAGAGAGAGGAGAGGGAGAGAGAGAGGAGAGGGAGAGAGAGAGTGAGAGGGAGAGAGAGAGAGGGAGAGAGAGAGGAGAGGGAGAGAGAGGAGATCCTCTCAACACAGAAGTGTAAAACATGTGAAAATGTCGTTGTCACTTCAGCTGCTCTCCCTCTCACTCTCTCTGTCTTCTCTCCCTCTCTCTCTCTTCTATCTCACTCTCTCTCCCGCTCCCTCTCTCTCTTCTCTCTCTCTCCCCCCTCTCT
>NW_027315746.1:6311625-6324658 GCF_026437365.1 Eucyclogobius newberryi | reverse complement strand
TCTCTCTCTCTCCCTCTCTCTCTTCCCCCCTCTCTCTCTCTCTCTCTCTCTCTCTCAGAGCGTTTGTTGATGGTCTAAATTGCAGTCACTTCAAACACATTATTATTTATTGGAATAAAAACGCACCTTTTCCGAGCGTCTAACGAGAGACAAATCTTTCTTGTGTTTGAGATCTAATTCAAGGACCATTTTTACTTTGAGATTTGTTCGTCAGATGTAATTAATAACATGAATCCACAGAGACGCCAATGCTTTCCCTGGAATGTTCTGCAGTACGGCATAAATCTCCACGGAAACGAGCAGGTCCAGGTCAAGTCTAGTTTTTGGGGGGGAAATAAAAATGTCAATAAATAAAAAAAAAAAGCAAAACATGGACGTCATCTCCATGGAGACGAGCACCACCAGCAAAGTTACACAGTGCAGCTTTAAATAAATAAATAAATGGCTTTATTTTTTGATTTGCTCTTATGTTTCAGTGTTTTTTGTTGTTGTTGCTTTGTTGTTTCCTTGACATTCTCTTATATGTTGTTGTTTGTTTTTTATAGCATATCTATTCATCTTTTGGCCATACAGGCACCGTGACGACGGCTGTGACGGTGTCATGGCGATGAGCGGGAAATAGCCCAAACGCCGCCGTGACGTGTCCGTTCTGGGCGAGAGTGGGAGGTGCCGGCGCTTGTGCTCGGCATGTGGCGCCGCCAAATGTTCAGTGACTCAGAGCGACGCCTCCACGTGGTCGAAAACACGTGAAGAAGAAGACGACGATGACGAGGGGGAACAATATGTGAATCTCGGGACATATGCGCTTCTCACGCACGATTCTGTCCCGATCGCCTTCCAAAAAGTGACTGTGAGCCACGTGTGACGTCACTGTCACTGTCGAACACGCAAAATGAAATGTGATGTGAAAAATTTACTTTATGTCCGTTAAGAAGCGTACAGCGTGTTTTTAATTAGAATTAAGAGTCAAATATCCAGTTTGTGCGCCTTTAATTGAATTCAATAAATCAACTATAAATACTGATGATAATTGATTCAAAAACTAGTATCAAACCAAGTGTTATCAGAACCCGTTTGAGACCGCATAGTAACATAGAAAGTACCATATTTTTCGGACTATAAGTGGCACCTTTTTTCATAGTTTTGGCCGGGGTGCGACTTATACTTATATTTGTACTCATACTTATACTCCGGAGCGACTTCTATGTGATATCATTTGTTATTTTCACACTTGCAACTGCATTTCATACTCCAGTGTGACTTATATATGTTTTTTTCTTCTCTATTATGCATTTTTTGGCTGGTGCGACATATACTCAAGTGCGACTTATAGTCCAGAAAATAAGGTACTAGTAATTTGTGTTGAAAATGAAAATGATCATTGTCGGTTCGGAGCCTATTCCTCATGGTATCGTGACGCAGACTCTCAAACGCATACAAAAGGACCTTTTTATGACAAAGACGGCGACGTTATTAAATCAAAATGTCAAAAAATAATAAACTGTTTGATCGATTCTCGTGAATAACTCACTTTATGTAAAATATTCTTTATTTAGAAGCCTTCGGTCGCCACAGTTCCGCCTTTACTCGGCTGAAAATGAGTTTAAAATGCTTCTTATCTGCAGCCTTGTCGTACTCGCGCGGGTGACCAGTTGTGCGTACAAGGCAATAAATAAAAACATAAATAAATAAATTCATAACTACATAAATAAATCATTACATACATACATGAATACATACATTAAAAATACATAAATAAATATACACAGGAATAAATACATGTTTACAACTAACATTTCAAGTGTGTCATTCTCATGTGTATTTATTTGTAAAAGTGCGTATACATTTACAATCATTAACATTTTGAAACGGTGATAATTTATTGAAATAAACGACGAGCGCAGAGTTGGCCAATTCAACACAAACATAAATATTTAAAGAGATAAAGGCTTTGTATGTTGACGCTGCTTTGCATAATGAGCTTTTGTGCAACAATCACTTGTTTATTTCCTCTGTAAAAATGGTTAGTATTTGTCGAGTTCATTCAGCCGTTTGGAAATGATTCAACGTTTATGAAATCAGCTGCATTAAAAGTTCACTATTTCATGCTCATGGAGGAAACACAGAGGAAGGCTCAGTTTGCAGATGCGTTGTCATGGATTCGTCACGACGTTCTCTCTTACCTGGTCGTATTTACAGCCCACGTCCGCCGAGCCGCTGGACTCTCCGGGCAAACTCAGGTCCAACTCGCCCAGACCTGCGGACGACACGTATAATCACACTGTGGCCAGCTTTGATCACAGATGACTTCATTCAGAAGTGGAACCGAGTCTCACGCAAGTCTCAGGTCGAGTTTCTAGGTTTATTCTTTGTAAATTGTTCTGGTTTCAAAAATACAGAGAAGTGGGAGGAGCCTGTTCCGGTTTGTTCCTGTAAGTATTAACTTCATAAAAGAGTACGTAAGAGAAAATTTTTAATTGTACGCGTTTATTTTTTGGAGGAGAAACATCTCAAAACACGAGATCCAGAGTCACTGACCTTGAGTTTATTTACAGAGCGTGGTTCATACGCAGGAAAAAACACATTCAAATCACAAAACCGATAAAGACACAGAGTTTTTTATCAAGTCACGTCTCACGTCGTCACAACAATAACTCCACACTTACTTTACACATAAACGACTTTTTATCCACATTTGTTGACATTTTATTCGTCTTAATTTGAGACAATTTCCTTCAAATCAATATCTGAATTAAAATCCTCTTGGTCCATGCCAGATGAGCATGAACAACAACAACAACAACAACAACAACAACAACAACAACAACAACAACAACAACAACAACAACAACAGCGCTCCACAGTCTTCTCGTCCCCTGCAGTCTTCCTCTTGTGGTTCATTAGTCGTCTTCTCTCAGCGTCTGTCCTGAGCCGCTCCGTCTCCCACGGTAACGGTCACATCTGCAGCTGAGTCCGTCTGACAACTTTGTGCACTCAAAGTCAATAGCTCCACGCTTCTAATATGCCTCCACCTCCTCCACCTCCTCTATCTCCACCTCCTCCCCCTCCAGCTCCTCCGTCTCCTACTCAGTCTCCTTCTCCTCCACCTCCTTCTCTGTCTCCTCCATCCCCCCTACTCCACCTCCCCCTCAACCTCCCCTTCCTCCTCACCCATCTCCTCCACCTCCACCTCCCCCTCCTCCGTGTCCTCCACCTCCATCTCCTCCGTCATGTAATCAAGGCTAAATTGCATGATCGAACTGTTGTAATGCGGAGCTGATTTTCTATTTTCTAATGGATTCATATTCACATTCATTATCAGAGAAGAACAATTTAAATTGAAAGAAAAAAAGTCATGCAAATTTAAATAAAGCTTAAGTAAAATGACAAGATACTTTGACTCTAAATGTGATAGGGTTAGGGTTACAAGCTTTGCTTGCGATACTGACTGTAATACTATAATTACCTGCTTCATCTGTTTGCCTTCTACAGCTACTTATGTTTAATGTTACACTGTGGAACATTCCAGGCAAAGCAACACAAAGTGCTTCCTCTTGGGGAAAAGTTACAGTGTTTTATTATCGTTCTGTTGCACACGTTTAACCGCAGCCAATCACGACGGTCCGTTCTTTTGTCTCGAGTCGACACGCAGACGGATACGACGCCTGACGGAGCAGCAGGTCTGTGGCTCAGCGACTTGTCAGAAAGAATTACGTGGTGAGGTGGAGGTTTGTGCAGAGCGGCTCGTTTTGCTTCCGCGGACGGAAATGTCAAGAGTAATCTAGGTTAAGTCTGTCACGGCTCCTCTGCCTGCATGTGGCACTGCACCGGGACCTGCAGCTCCTGCAGCTCCTGAGCTCCTGCAGCTCCTGCAGCTCCAGCAGCTCCAGCAGCTCCTGCAGCTCCAGCAGCTCCAGCAGCTCCTGCAGCTCCAGCAGCTCCTGCAGCTCCAGCAGCTCCTGCAGCTCCAGCAGCTCCAGCAGCTCCAGCAGCTCCAGCAGCTCCTGCAGCTCCTGCAGTTCCTTCAGCTCCAGCAGCTCCAGCAGCTCCAGCAGCTCCTGCAGCTCCTGCAGTTCCAGCAGCTCCAGCAGCTCCAGCAGCTCCTGCAGCTTCTGCAGCTCCTGCAGCTCCTGCCGTTCCTGCAGCTCCTGCAGCTCCAGCAGCTCCAGCAGCTCCAGCAGCTCCAGCAGCTCCAGCAGCTCCAGCAGAGCTCCGGCCCGAGAGGTACTAATACAGTGGAATATCGCTGAGCACACTGTCTGCACCGCACAATCGATACATATGAACTCAAAACACTGCTGAATGTGGTCACTGCTCAGGGGCCCGCTCATGCTCCTCGCTCGTGCCTAACTGAGCGTGTGCAGAAGAGAAGTGAAGCAACAGCGGCACGTTTCAACAAGAGACTCCAACGTCTTTGTCTGTTGCTAATGATTAGAGGCTTGTCAGAAATATCTTTAATAACACTGTAAAAGTCACATTTATGTATTTATGTTTATGGAAGTCTAAGGAAACATTAAGGAAAAGACGATACAATACGATATAAAAGAACGATAAATAGTTAAAACGACTGTATTCATGAACGATTTGAAATGTTTAAGGGACAAATATGTTGGGAAATATTGTACTAATATAATGAGCTGGAAATACGGTGAATTTACGGACAAAATGTAATTGTTATTGTTATTTTGTTCTTGCCTGGCTCTTACGTCGGTTGAATGGCACGGAAAAGGAACCATTAAAATACATTCAACTGTCAGTTCCGGCCTTCTCAATTCGACTGGACGCTACAAACACAGAGAGCTCCTTTGTGTCGGGAACGTGGAGTGGTCCATTCAGCACAAATACAAATATAGTAAGAGACGTTTGCCCTTGAGATTTGAGGCTGAGATTTGTTTTTTTTATGTGCAAATGTCGTCGCCTAAATATTGATGAGTCGGCCGCTCATCCAAGTCCATCCATAAGTCAGCGCGCGACACTGACTTCCAACCTGCGGCGAATTGCATCTTCAGCGAGCCTCTTCTGCTTGTGCGTGCGTAACCGTGTGGCGCCCGTTGCCGTGGTAGTGAGTTCTGTGGTCAGCTGAAGCGTCGCACGTGGCTCATGGTGCGGTGTTTGGGGAGAACGGGCAGCGCGGTGTAAATTACAGTAAACCCAGGAGCACACTGCGAGAGCGCTCGGTCATGAAAACAAACCCCGGCGTTTGGAACGAGTCAATAGGTCGAGCTGCGTCGTCTCCGCGTATAAATAATGGTGCAATCTGAGTTGTTTTGCTGCAGAAATATAAAGGAAAGAACATCCTTTTGATTGAAACCATAGTGCGGCTGTTTACGATGAAACATGGACAATAAATGAACCGTGATTATTGGTCTCCGACATTGAACGTTCAAGCTCGATGGAGTAAAAGGAAACTGCAGATAAAGCATTTAAAACATGGCTCTGTAAGTGGAGACAGTCACCATTAGAGACCAGTGAGACGCAGCGTTAGAAATGTGTTAAGGTTAAATGATCTAGATTGTTCCGTTCAAATGTGGGGCACCAAAGCCTTTCCAACTGTGAGCCCACTCGCTGTTTCACAGATCCAATCGGTAACCTCATTCCTCACATTGTTGATGGAGACACAGGCGACCGAAACAGTGCAGCTCGAAAATGCCCTCGAAATACCAAGTGATAAACTTGTTTTCTGCCAGATTTGTCTAAACGAGCCGCACGCCGTGATCCAGAAAAGTGACGGCGTAAACTAAAGCGACCACACTCGCCATCTTCTGAAGAGGAAACCGATCCCTTGCACTTTATATTTGTCGATTAGACAGCGTTCGAAATGAAGTATTCCAGTTCATCTATCGCCGCCTCCACATTAAAATACTCCTGCCCGGCACAGTTTTCGTCATATTTGTGCCAAACACCTCCTCGCCATGTTCCCGTCAACACACCTACGACTCACTGGCTCCATCACACGGCGTTACATAAGAAACATGTCGTACATAAAGCCATTTCCACACTGTAACCTCCTAATCTGAGCCACTTGGTTTTTGGCTCGCTCGATACGTGAACCATTGGAATCAGGGGCATGTTATATTTCATGTTAGACTATTGCATTTGTGTTGCAGGAGAGACACTTCTGCCAAACACTGTAAAAGTGATGCAATCATATTCAAACTTAAAGCAGAGATAGTGTGAGTTTGAGGCTGTGGAGACAGCATGTCCCTGCAGGGCTCCCGTAGGTGGTCACATGCTCTGATTACCACAGCTACAAGAAAGAATGTCAGAGGAAACGTTCAAACTTGCTCTGGTTTGAGCCCAGTTTAGTTCTGATTTAGACGGTTTGGTCTTGTTCTAGTCCAGCTTTAGTCCTTCAGCTTTAGTCCTCCAGGTTTAGTCCTTCAGCTTTAGTCCTCCAGATTTAGTCCTCCAGGTTTAGTCCTCCAGATTTAGTCCTCCAGGTTTAGTCCTCCAGCTTTAGTCCTCCAGCTTTAGTCCTTCAGGTTTAGTCCTCCAGCTTTAGTCCTCCAGCTTTAGTCCTCCAGCTTTAGTCCTCCAGGTTTAGTCCTTCAGCTTTAGTCCTCCAGGTTTAGTCCTCCAGCTTTAGTCCTCCAGGTTTAGTCCTTCAGCTTTAGTCCTCCAGGTTTAGTCCTCCAGCTTTAGTCCTCCAGGTTTAGTCCTTCAGGTTTAGTCCTCCAGCTTTAGTCCTCCAGCTTTAGTCCTCCAGGTTTAGTCCTTCAGCTTTAGTCCTCCAGCTTTAGTCCTCCAGCTTTAGTCCTCCAGGTTTAGTCCTTCAGCTTTAGTCCTCCAGGTTTAGTCCTCCAGCTTTAGTCCTTCAGCTTTAGTCCTCCAGGTTTAGTCCTCCAGCTTTAGTCCTTCAGCTTTAGTCCTCCAGGTTTAGTCCTCCAGCTTTAGTCCTCCAGGTTTAGTCCTTCAGCTTTAGTCCTTCAGCTTTAGTCCTCCAGGTTTAGTCCTCCAGCTTTAGTCCTTCAGCTTTAGTCCTCCAGGTTTAGTCCTCCAGCTTTAGTCCTTCAGCTTTAGTCCTCCAGGTTTAGTCCTCCAGCTTTAGTCCTTCAGCTTTAGTCCTCCAGGTTTAGTCCTACAGCTTTAGTCCTCCAGCTTTAGTCCTCCAGCTTTAGTCCTCCAGCTTTAGTCCTCCAGGTTTAGTCCTCCAGCTTTAGTCCTCCAGCTTTAGTCCTCCAGCTTTAGTCCTCCAGCTTTAGTCCTCCAGCTTTAGTCCTTCAGCTTTAGTCCTCCAGGTTTAGTCCTCCAGCTTTAGTCCTCCAGGTTTAGTCCTCCAGCTTTAGTCCTCCAGCTTTAGTCCTCCAGCTTTAGTCCTCCAGCTTTAGTCCTCCAGCTTTAGTCCTCCAGCTTTAGTCCTTCAGCTTTAGTCCTCCAGGTTTAGTCCTCCAGCTTTAGTCCTCCAGGTTTAGTCCTCCAGCTTTAGTCCTCCAGCTTTAGTCCTCCAGCTTTAGTCCTCCAGCTTTAGTCCTTCAGCTTTAGTCCTCCAGGTTTAGTCCTCCAGCTTTAGTCCTTCAGCTTTAGTCCTCCAGGTTTAGTCCTTCAGGTTTAGTCCTCCAGGTTTAGTCCTTCAGCTTTAGTCCTTCAGCTTTAGTCCTCCAGGTTTAGTCCTTCAGGTTTAGTCCTCCAGGTTTAGTCCTTCAGATTTAGTCCTCCAGCTTTAGTCCTCCAGCTTTAGTCCTTCAGCTTTAGTCCTTCAGCTTTAGTCCTCCAGGTTTAGTCCTCCAGGTTTAGTCCTTCAGCTTTAGTCCTCCAGCTTTAGTCCTCCAGGTTTAGTCCTCCAGCTTTAGTCCTCCAGCTTTAGTCCTCCAGCTTTAGTCCTCCAGCTTTAGTCCTTCAGCTTTAGTCCTCCAGGTTTAGTCCTCCAGCTTTAGTCCTTCAGCTTTAGTCCTCCAGGTTTAGTCCTTCAGGTTTAGTCCTCCAGGTTTAGTCCTTCAGCTTTAGTCCTTCAGCTTTAGTCCTCCAGGTTTAGTCCTCCAGGTTTAGTCCTTCAGCTTTAGTCCTTCAGCTTTAGTCCTCCAGGTTTAGTCCTTCAGGTTTAGTCCTCCAGGTTTAGTCCTTCAGGTTTAGTCCTCCAGCTTTAGTCCTCCAGCTTTAGTCCTCCAGGTTTAGTCCTCCAGCTTTAGTCCTCCAGCTTTAGTCCTTCAGCTTTAGTCCTTCAGCTTTAGTCCTCCAGGTTTAGTCCTCCAGGTTTAGTCCTCCAGGTTTAGTCCTCCAGGTTTAGTCCTTCAGGTTTAGTCCTCCAGGTTTAGTCCTCCAGGTTTAGTCCTTCAGGTTTAGTCCTCCAGGTTTAGTCCTTCAGGTTTAGTCCTCCAGCTTTAGTCCTCCAGCTTTAGTCCTCCAGGTTTAGTCCTCCAGGTTTAGTCCTTCAGCTTTAGTCCTTCAGGTTTAGTCCTTCAGGTTTAGTCCTCCAGCTTTAGTCCTTCAGGTTTAGTCCTTCAGGTTTAGTCCTCCAGGTTTAGTCCTTCAGGTTTAGTCCTTCAGCTTTAGTCCTTCAGGTTTAGTCCTCCAGCTTTAGTCCTCCAGCTTTAGTCCTTCAGGTTTAGTCCTCCAGCTTTAGTCCTCCAGCTTTAGTCCTCCCTAAACCTTTCTTCTCAATAGATCACGTTCACATGAAAAGGCCTTAAAAGGATGTGATTTTTTACTTCAACTTGTTTCTCATCTCTGTAATTACTGGGCCTGTCCACATGAAACAAAAACTGGCACAAAGTTCAATATTGTGACATTGTGGCCCACGTATGAATATCATGGGCTGTTTTGTTCGTTTCGTTGCAGCTAAAAAAACAAAAACAAATGAGGGAACAACAAAGACCATGATCCTTTGCTCAGTTCCAGAGCGGACAAAAGACCTTAATACATCTTTAGTCTTTGGAATATAACGGTATCTTCATCTGCACCAACGGCTTGTAAAAGGAGAACACTTGAAAACAGGAGATTCATATTTGTACATTTGTGGATCCAAACCTTTACAAATAATGACATGTTTTTTCATTTTCAGTTTGGACATTTCGTTCAAAAACTGTGAATCATCCGGAGTGTTCGCAAACAGCATCTGCAATGATTCCACTCCCAGAAGAGATGAGATTCTGCTCATTCCGGCCCGAGTATTGATTCATTCTGCTCCACGTGGTCCCGCTCGATCCCGGTTTGTGCCTCTCCAGTTGCCGAGGGTTTCACACGTCTGAAGCTCGTCTGAAGCAGAAGACGGAGACTTTTCCTGCAGCAGATATGAAGCGCGAATGGGCTGTAATGGACGACTCTGACCTCTGAACCGTGGTCACTCTACATATAGTCCGTAATGGTCAAAGCTCGGGGATGAAGCTACTGTGAGCGCATTAAGATTCCCCTGTGTTTTGGCCTCAATGGACCATCACTACAGGCTTATCAATAAGGATTTAACACACTCCGCTGAATCCTATAATGTCTGTTTTCTTGTAATATTGTGTATTATTTTCAACGCGGCAAAAACGCCAGCAGAAACCACCAGAAAAGGTTCGCTCGCGGTTTCTATGATGTTTCGGGAGTTTAAACGCTCTTTATGGGTAGATAATGGGACCACAAACACACCGCTCTCATCCCAAAAACTAAAACTAGAATTCTTCGACAAAATCAAGGCAAGAACTACAACACAACAAGAAAGACAGTCAAAATACCCAGACCGAAAGCGCGTAGCGTGTAGCGTGTAGCGGAGACTCACCGGCCGCGGGCTCTGAAGACGTGAAAAGTTTGCTGTCCAAAGTCTGGCTGATGTCGCAGAAGACTTCGTCCTCGTCCCGGTCTGCGTCCAGCTGAAGAAGAACCATTCAGATTAAAGTATGAACACAGCTGTAAAAAACGCGTTATACTAAAGGTCAAAGTGATGTGTGCGCAGAGAGTCAAAAGGAAACACACGAGCAGAGCAGCAGTTTCAAATAGACTCAACTAAAACGAATCGGCTCGCTCCGATGTTAAAGGGCATTTGAACAGTTTGGAGACGTGTGAACTTAAAAAAGAAGGACATCTGGACCTGAGCGGCAGCTACCGTGGAATCCAAAGTATAAAGTGTGAGATGTCACGTCCAGAAAGTACAATCACAGAAACATTCTCGGAGGACTATTCACATCTTCTTTAAGTAACGCAACTCTTATTTGAGTAAAATTGTTGCCCTATAACCCACTAAAGCTCAACGATAATAATGCCAATGTAAATGAGCAGAAAAAGAGCAGAAATATCACTTTGTTCTCTTCTTTTAAAGATTACACGGCAAGTTTGTAATCCTTACGTAAACTACTTATTTTGCAGAATTTTTAACAGTTCCCAAACGATATCCTCCAGAACAGCAATTGCGTGATTATACATTTTTCGACTCCCACCTCTGAGTTCAACGATGTTGCGAACATTTAAAAGCGCAGAAGGAGCACGAGGGCAGCAGAGCGGACGCCTCGCGCTCCACGTTGGTTCTCCTCCTCCGCAGACGCCTGACCTTTCATATCACCACATCTTGCCAGTGTGGAAAAGAGCGAGGAGACGCCCGATTGGACCCACGCCTTGATGCAAAAGTGTCTATCAGTCTATCACGATCAGAGACATGTCCAGATGCTGACTGATGCTGATGCTGCCTTCAGACATGTGCCAATTCATCTTAAACACTGAAGCTCTTGGACTAAACGTTACCACATTTTTGAGGGGTTTGGGTTGTTTAGTAGTTGACTATAGAATGGTACGCGGCATGAAACTGGCAAAAGCTCTCCAAACCTTTGAGAATCTCTCTGATCAGAGCGTATATCTGACCCAGACTGCACGTACAAGCCAATGACCGCATGATATATACAGCAAAGTACTACGAAACGGTGTCTTTATGTGTAAAAACTTATGACTACCAACAACACTGTGACTACTTTGTTCATAGTTTGGCCGGGGCGACTTACATGTGATATTTATAACACATTATTGTTATTATTTTGTTTGTTATTTTCACACTGACGACCACAAGAGGGCGCTCTAGGCTCTAAGCGACGCAGAAGAAGAATCTGCACTTCCTCTTCCTCTGGAGTTTGTGGAGTTGTTTAGAAGTGACACAGAGGAAGAAGAATTCAATGGATTTAGTGATTTGGGGTAAAACTGATGCTTTGGTAAACTTGTTAGCATGTTCTTTATGCTATAGTTATCTGAATAACTGTTCATATGTTACGTTAACATACCAGACACTTACCACAGTTCTGTCTGTGTCTCATGTAGCTGAAGGTGTTAGCGTTAGCATACGTCATGTAGCTGAAGGTGTTAGCGTTAGCATACGTCATGTAGCTGAAGGTGTTAGCGTTAGTATACGTCATGTAGCTGAAGGTGTTAGCGTTAGCATACGTCATGTAGCTGAAGGTGTTAGCGTTAGCATACCTACACCTATTCACCATGTTCTCTCATCTGTTATTATTTTAAACTGCATTTACAGATGAAATGTCTGTTCTTGGTCTTGGATTTTATTAAATCAATTTCCCCCCAAAAATGCGACTTATACTTATACTCCAGTGCGACTTATATATGTTTTTTTCTTCTCTATTAAGCATTTTTTGGCTTAATGATTTAGTCCTGGTTTAGTTCTGGTTTTGACCATGAGTTTAGTCCTGGTTTAGTCATAAATAACGGCTTGATAACTGAACAGAACCATAGAGTTTTCCAGCGAGTCCGATCTCAGACTCGTTTATTCCGCGGCAGAACACGTTTTCCCTGCATGTCATCTTCAACACGGTTCCTCTCTTTCCCCTCTCCGCCGCTTAAGGCTCAGTATAATCCACTTAAACGCTCTTCACAGTTCAGTCGTCTCTCAAGGACGCGGCCGGACTCCTTTTCCGTGCAGCTGCATCGAACACAAAGGAAAACGTCTTCATGTCTGCAGCTCCGAGCTTTTGTTCTGCGTCAAAACAACCGGAAAATGCACCGTTACGTCTGAAAACGACACGATCTTTTGTTCTTTTTTCAACCTTCAACCAGGAGAGTCCCATTGAGATCAAACATACAAGTAAACAACAAAGTACAAACAGAAGCGAGCATTTTACTGCCAGACATTAGTGCATCGTTCGAGCCTCAATCATATATAAGTGTGTAAAAGACCTAGAAAACAGTGAGTCGACATGAGCTCGAACGTGAAATGAACAGTAGACAGTAAACAGCTGGATATGGTACAAAAATGCACAGTATATCATCAAGAAACAAGAAAATATACTGACTTATTATGTATTTTGCACATTTTTAAAGTTATGTTTAGTTGTGGGCGTCGTTTCTTAGTCAATAAAAGTCTTAAAGCGTTTCTACAAGGCTCAAGTGCAAAGCGTCTCAGATAATCCAAAGTGCACGCGACAGGTTTACGCGCTTTTGCGGGTCGTGTGATCGGCGTTTTATCAACCCCGACACGGGAATCGTTTTTTTTACGGTGAAGCTGAGGAATAAACAACAACAAACAAGGTCAGACGCGGGATAAAGATTGAAGTGAGAGCGATGCGTGTGCAGCTGGAGCCTTCGTCCCGTCACAGCTGAGCCACAGGCGAGCGGGCGGAAGAAGGGCTCGCACTCTGCACCTGAAACACGCCACCACGGCGATAACACCTGCCCACGTGTAATGTCTGCACGTCGAGAAATGAAACGTGGTGGTATGTTTGTGAGCTGAAAGTAGTGGAATCAATGCGTCTATGTCATGAATACCGTGTTTTACGCACTATAAGGCGCACTTAAAAGCCTTTCATTTTCTCAAAAGACGACTATAATCCAGTGCGACTTATATATGGATTAATTCTGGTTGTGCTTTACAGACCTCGAAGCGATTTTGTGTGGTACACGTTTTGTTTCGCTCATTGCGCCTTATATATGAAAAATTATCAAAAATAGACCAGTGGGCCTTATAGTGTTGGAAATACGGTAATTAAAATGCACAAAAGGGACAGGATTTTTTGACTGTTCCTTTTAATAAATGAAGGTTTGTTGTTCTCAAAGTGGGGGAGATGCGAGATGACTTGGAAGATTAGAAATGTTTAAATTACCACACTCTATTTAATCTTTTTTC
>NW_027315746.1:6049125-6306625 GCF_026437365.1 Eucyclogobius newberryi | reverse complement strand
TGTAGTCGAGATGCGTGAGTCACCGTGGTAACCTGACCTGACATTTCAAATAACAGCGTGTCCCAAAGTCAAAACCATTCAACATTTATGTCATCGTTAAGGTACGAATAGTGATATTGTCCGTGCAAATTCGATCGGAAAAAACAGGGACATGGAAGGAAGTCGCAGTGGGACGAGTCCAATCCAACTTTATTTAATTGCGCTCTAACAGTAATTGTGAAACACTATAAAATCAACATTTCAATCAAAGGCTTAAGAGAAAAGATGAGTTTTAAGAGCTGACTTACAAGCAGAACGTGTCAAGTCCAAATGACGTTGAAATTAAAACAAATATCCATGTTTTTCCTTGAATACATATGTTCTAAAACCATAACACAACAACAGCACCTATTGTTTACGATTAATAATTGCATTTGCATTATCTCGATGACTATATTCTGACAATATTATCAGAAACGTGTCAGTACAGCATAAAACATGAATGTGCCATCAAATTAACCACGAAAGGCTAGAAATATAGATTGATGTATTTTTTTCAATAGATTTGATTATAGACAATATACTTGATATCATAATTATGCATTTTGATATGTTTTCCGATATCTCCCGACTCTAATCGTGAGTTCCAGAGTCAGAACTTGACCCAGCGATTTTAGGATTGAAAGATGAAATTCATCAACTTTATCGGTTTAAAGTTTCTCTCACATAAAATCAGTTCAATGTCTCCCAAGACAAGACACTTTTTTTCAAAACTTTAAGTACATCTTTGAACAAAGCTAAATGACTTGCTCATTGTAGATCTCGGTGAGTGAATTGTAAACGTCCTTTGTCGTCAAACAAAGCACGAGGAGACACAAGGTTTGCTATTATTGGACAGTCTCCACAGAGCTCGCTCCTTCAGCCGAACGAATGTCTGACATTTCCCCCGAGGAGAGAGTTAAAGGGCGGATTAGACAGACTCTGGTCCATAGAGCGAACGTACAACTGAAGACAGCCTACTCAAACAAAGCTACTTAGAACTTCTGTGAAAGGAAAAAATGACTCTGATGCAAACAGACGGATAATCTTGTGGCCATCTCGTGCGTCACACATTTGCAAAACAGGTCGCATTGAATGAAAATATAGAAATGTTAACTTGGGAGTTCTCTTAAATTGACTCACTGTTTAGATTTACTGCAGCGTCTTATTTTATGCAGGAAAAGATGAATAAAAAATACATGATCAGGCCAGAGTCAATTTTTTTTTTTAAATGGCGTTGTCGGCAGGATTCCAGTACTGGACTCCTACAGTATTATGCTAAATCGACTTTGAGTAAATATTAACCATATTATTATTATTGTCCCTTCTCCTTAAATTACTCAAAGTTGTATTTAGGGTGATTCATGCATATTTGTTTCACCGCTCCCCAGATACACCACTGCTCCTTGCTTACTTCCCTCTACAATTTTATTCTCTTAAACAGTGATGCGCTTTAAACTTAGCAGCGTAGCGTCGCCATTTTTGCACAAATTAAGAAAATGTACTCCTCACTTTCCAAAGGCTTTGTAACGTAAAATATTTAAGTAAGCCGACTTGTTTATTCAGTCATTTTAGATCAATATTAAAATTTATGATGTCAAAACTATAACATAAGGATCCACGTGTGTTATAGATTTTAACTTCCAGACAAAAACACATCTGTACCTTCTACTCCATTACTTTCTTTAAGGTTTGAGGGTTATTTTAGCATGTTCATAGTCACATTCGGCTTAAAGAATTTAAGTTTAAGTGCTGGCTTTGAAAAATATACATATAAAATTCACTGGAAATTGATTTGAATTGTTCCTGTTGATCAAAAATATGCACAATTTAATGCTTTAACCGCTTTCAAAATCTGTGTAAAATAGTTATTTTAATCTTAAAAGTCGATTATTGTAAGCTCTATTTTAACTTGAGTATTTCTTATCTGTACTTTATCTTCGTAACACAATTAAGTACAATTTTCCCACCACTGCTCAAGCCCATGGACAGAGATGGAGGACTTGTTTATCTGCTCAAAGTCCTTAAATAAATAGCCCTAACTGCACCTGGTCTCGTCCATTATAGTGTGAGCTGTTGTTTGTGGTCCACAATGAGGCTTGTTTGGCTGCCCGGCTCCTGCAGAGAGTAAATGTGCCGAGTGCTTGGACACACAGGTGAGCTCGGGTCAGTGAAGTGAGGGTCAGATCAGAGCAGATGTGGGAGTGAGGGAGAAAGAGAAGAAGTGAGAGAGAGAAAAGGAGACATGGCAAGAGATATAAACAGACTGATAAATAGTCTAGGGCTGCACAACACTGGACAATATTGCGCCACCGCAATAACGTACTGAAATATGAATACATATGAAAACAAATCTTGTGAAAATCTGCGTCAGCAAACCAACTTAACCCCAAATTTCCACCAAAGCAGTAACAGATTAAGTGCAACATCACTTTTAATATCACTGTTAGTATTATACGCGTGTCCCACTGGTGTAATTAGGCTCAGATTAGGCTCAGTTCTCATTTTCCAGCGTCCACGGAGACTTTTCAGCAGTAAAAACACAGGATTATTTATCCAAAACCCACAAGAGTCACCACAGGGAATGACTCATGATTGGACTTGGACAGGTTTATTGGCAAAGTGGGGAAACAGCCTTTAAAACATCACATATTAATTGTACAAGGACAAGGCGCGCCGTGATTGATCCAAACCTATGCTTTTACCTAAGTAACGCAAGCACGGCAGCTACAGGCTGTTATCTCTCTGGGAAAAGCATCCTCCACGTTGTCAACTTCATCCCGACGACAACGTGGAATATATAACAGTTTGTTGGTGAAAGAAGATACACAGCAGCTCTGATTAGGTCTCTGGTGTAAACTCTGGGTAACAAGGACAAAAGACAAAGACAAAAATTAAGTCTAATTTCGACCTTATGGGGGAAAAAACATGAATAAAATCAGCCTTTATTTAACATTTTAATCAAAAATAAAGTAAATGTTTGTCATATTGATGACTTTGGGTCTATTGGGATATTAGATTAGATTCAGTTTGTTGCAATATTGATGACTAGTTAGTTTGCAGATAGCGCGCTGATATGGGAAAGAATCCATCTAAAAGTGATGTGTCCATCCCGGAGACGCCTGTCATGCTGAAATGTCAAATACATATGGGAAAGAGAGTCTGGAATGCTATATATGTGGTCTGTCATGTCTTTGTGATTTTAATTCAATTTTTTAATGCATAGTCTGTCATTTCTTTGTGATTTGAATGCATGTTCCCTGCTGTGTGAAGCACTTTGAATGGCCTTGTGTATGAAATGTGCTCGACATATAAACTTGCCTTGCCTACTATGTCGGCCAATATTGCGATATCGATACTTTTGTGATATAATGTGCAGCTTTAATAGATGGATAGAGACAGCAAGAAGGAGAAAAAGAGAGAATGTGTTTGAGTCTTCATTAGAAGAACTCCGCCGGGAGAGACAGAACTCAGCTCTGTTCATATTCGGGCTATTTATACAGTAAGTGTTAGAATAAGGAATGAATAAGGATGACGACAGGAACAGTCAAATGAACTGAGTCTGTCTGAAAATAATAGACACGTTTCCAGTTTAGACAATGAGCGCGAACATGACATGCCATTTCGATTTTAAAAAAGAATTGAAAAACCCCAATACTAAAAGAAGAATGCAAATGAATAACGATATGAATAACAAATGAATAACGGCGCGAAATGACGTGAAAAGTTATAAGAACACGTTTGAAGTTGTATTTTTATATACATTTTTTGATTTAATGACCATTAGAGGTGGGCTAATCATAATAAAACAGCTAAATAATTATATATATATATATATATATATATATATATATATATATATATATATATATATATATATATATATACATACAGGTATGCAAAAAAAGGGAAAAAAAGAGTAATAATTAAAACATCTAATGTATTTTCTGCTATGTAATCTTTCAAAAATAAGGGCGTGAAGTGATATTTATGCACATTTTTGGGGTAATTTGACAAGCTTTTCACATTTGTCTGATACTTAAACTTTGAAAAATGTAACATCGTGTTTTACCACATTTCTGTTGTATTTCATTGTCGTTGCTGTTTTTGCTCATATTCATATTTGCAGACTGTTGTGCAAATGTCGTTTGGATTTGTACAGTCCATTTACATTTACAGATACAGTTTTGGCACGTTTGCGAAGGAATTGGGTCATTACTTTTACAACACGCCTTGAAGTAATGTGGTTATGTGAAAAACAAATAAAAAGCGCCAGAAGAGCAGCAGCCAAGAGCGAGCAGCAGGAGCATGAATTAACAAAGAGGAGGATTTTGGAAGGAAAAGTGTTCGAAAAGTGTCAACGCTGAGTCCCAACCAGCCGTTCTGGCATTTTCTACAGACTTTTAACGAAGAACATAATGTAGAGAGTGCATTCGGGGATTCTGGAAGCTTCATGAACGCAGTCTTTTAAATATTAGAGGTGTGGGCGCCATTCGAAAGACACAAGAGACTGTAAACTAGTGCTTTTTGCCACAAAGAAAGACGACAGGCTTCGAAACTTCTGTCACTGTCCAGAGTGCTTAAACACGGACATGTCAAGTTATTTGGAGCCGTGTTTGTTCCTTTTGTCTGCTGTTTCCTCCGTCAGAAGGTGCACGGTGAGACTTTTCTGGTGCAGGGTTTGTCTCTGTGGAGATGTTGTTCCACAGTGTGTCATAAACTTCATCCTTTGAGACAAGTTACAGGTCAGGGGGCTCTTTTATAAGTTTCCACGTTGAGTTTTTGATCCATAAAAAGCAAACTTGACACGGAAACGAGCCAAAAATGGTACAATAAGTCTAATTTGCGCTTGAAAGGTTTCGGAAATGAGGTAAAAGGTGATCTGAGTTAAAGAGAGACGAGAAGTTTGCACAATTTGAGGACATTTTAAGTGAGAATTCCTCGTAAAAGTTTTATAAATGAGACACTGACAATGAGATCAGATCAGGCGAGCCCTCATGCTAAAAGAACACATCTTTCCGGGCATATTTAAAGCAATAAAACACCTGTAATTGAATAAATGCCAAAACATAATGCAAATTGCTCACATTTCCATGGAGACAAGCAGGTGGTGGGCCCTGAGTCTGATCAGAGCTGATTGAGTGCATTACGCAGACCCTTATTACAAAAAAAAAAAGCCTTATTATTTTGCACATAATTTATTATCGAGCCACCTGCTGTGTAACATCCCATTACTCTCAGAGAACAAATAACAATGAATGAGTCAATGAAAAGCTCAGCGGCTCGTCACTTGAGTACAAATGAGTGACCAAACAGTTGCTATGAAAGGCTGTTTGTGGAAATATCTGTTCAGTCCACAGTTATCTTCACAAAACCATAGTCGAGAAGGCCAAAGGGTGAATATACTGCAGCGTCATGCGTGAGCAGCTCTGGAAACATCCGGCAGCAAGCATGACTTTCATATGTTGTAGTGTTAGTGCCCTGCGTTTGCCTGACACGCCAGCCCCGCCCACATTCTGTTCGAATGCGTAAGGGTCTGGAATCCGAGTCAAAGCCAATGAAGTCGTCGGTCATCCATTTACCTGTCCAATCCTAGGCGCAGGTTTTAACGCGTCACACTGAGATACGGAAGTAGCTTTCCACCCCCGTTCCAAAACATTCGAGATGGCGGACCCGGCTCGTGACCCGGCTCGTGACCCGGCTCGTGACCCGGCTCGTGACCCGGCTCGTGACCCGGCTCGTGACCCGGCTCGTGACCCGGCTCGTGACCGAGTGTTTACTTCTGCTCTCGCTTCAGTTTGAACGATCAGGAAAGTCCGCTCTACTCGCCGTGATGAACGTGCGTTAGATGTGGTTATACGAAGGGCGTCATCGCGATTCAGGAGACATTTTCTGCGTTCGGGGACGGATAACGCGGAACACGCCTTGTTGACATGGGCTACGTAATATCCGGTTAAGCGTCTGCTCTCTAAACTCCGCCCTAGAAATTGAACCTCAGCGGTCAAGCCCCAGACCCACACACAGTTTTGATAAGTAGTCAAAACTGTTGGGAATGGCTGGTCGGGCAAGCCCTGTGTAGCAACTGTCTCTGTGAGATTTGAACCTGTGACACATCACCAGGCAGGACAGGCGCCCCACACAGTTCACAGGAGGCATGTCTTCAGAAGGGCCACGGGAGGGTGTGGGTGGATCCCTGGTTCATCATGCATGGGGCCCGGGGCCATGGAGACGACCTGAACACCACATGACCTGGATTTACAGACTCATGCGTTAGTACGACATCTAGAGGCAGAAATCCTATTTTGGACGAATGTATTTATGAGCAGAATCAGAATCAGAAAGGATTTATCGATTTCAATGCATTTTTCTTGATTTTAATGCATTTGTCTTGTTTTTAATGCATTTTTCTTGATTTTAATGATTGTTTCCTGTTGTGTGTTTGAAATGTGCTCTACAAATAAACTTACCTTGCCTTTATTGCCATTGTCAATTAACTAAATTCACAAACATAGGAACTTGTTTTGCTGATTCGATTCAACATAAAACAATGAAAAATGAATAAGTCAAAAGAGGAACACTTTAAATCTACAATTGGATAAGAATAACAATATGAGATAAAACATAAGAATAAAAAACTCTAGCACCCCATATTATGAAGTATTGACGAAATAATATAAGCTTTATTTGTCCCACAATGTGCTACGTCTGTGAAGTCTGTTTTCGTCCACATTTCTCACTTTTAACTCTTTTCCAATACTTCTCTCTGAAAGAAGACCTGTGTGTGTCTGTGTGTGAGCTGTCGGAGCCCGAGAGCCGCAGATGGCCTCAGATTAGTCTGTCAAAGCGCTTCCCTCAGGCCCTTCAGCACCAGGAGGTAAAACCAGCGCAAATGAATAACGGTGTGAGGGATGTGTCGAGCTGCATGAAGTTTACCAGATTTATTTCATTTATTTGAGTTAGGACAGTGCATGTTAATGAACGTGTCAGCAGCTTTATTTTAGCCCATTTTAGCTCTCCAGATTGAAGTTTTAACCCGTCAATCACACTGGATTCGGGTCAAAACTGTCTCCGTGACATCTGAAAAAGCCCCAAAAATGCACCAAAATGAAACATCACAATTCAGTATTACATCACGTTCTTGTGTCGAAAGGACTTGTTAATAATGTTTTTCTCGCTTCAAAATGCAGTTCAAACAGTGCACGATGATGTCTCCTGAAAACTACACACGGTTGACAATAAAGTTTTGTTTCACATCCTGTAATTTAAGCAAAAACACCCTCCTGCGGTTTCACGGTAACACTTTGTTTCAGACTTTTCTAGAATGAGTCACTTGTGTTAGAGATATTAAATGTGTTGGCACAATGTGAAGCGCATATTCTTTACTAAAATTAACTCAAATTGACAATAAAATCAACGTTATGCTGTAATCCAAAGTGTGTTCTACCGTGTGACATTTAAACTGACAGTTACACAAAGACCAGAGGGAGGAATTCTGTCATTTATGCTCCAGGACTAACTCTGGAGTTAAAGGTTTAAGTGTCAAAAGAAAGACTTATATTATAACTTATATCATATGTGGCTCGATAGATACATTTTATAAGGGCAAAATATGTTCATGTTAAAAAAAAGTATCATTTAAGAGAGTTACATAAGCACTAAAGTTGTAATATGTTGAATAATTTATTATTTAGGCAATATTTTTATTCAGGTAAATTTGATGTGACCTCCAGACGTCAAAATACCTAGAAATAGTTACACCAAATAATTGTAAAAAAAAAGAAAAATTAAAAAAAAAATGTTAAAAATAAACTAAATTAAAACATATATATAACTGCCTGTAAATATTATTTTACAGGCAATTATATATATATTTTAATTTAGTTTATTTTTAAAATTGTTTTCATTTAATTTGTTTCACAATTGCTGTAGAACTGATTTGTTTCTAAAAAGACATATTTTTTGTATTTGACTTCACCGCGGGACAGAAAAACATCCCACTGTGTCGCTCTGGACGCGATGAAAACGAATTAAGTGCAATATTGACAGAGAAAATATTGCAAAGAACAACGATAATGGAGGTCACTGTCTGCCAATTACATGCAAGGAAATCCCTACAAGCGTTCCTGAATTAATCACATCATAAATAAAACATGACGCAACACATTAGTTTGTTTGTGATTAATTAAGATGAGCTCATTATGTCACAGCTCAAATGTAACCAAAAAAAAAAAGAGAAGAGAAGTAGCACAATAAAGGAAATGATTAGGTAAATATTTAATCGTCCTATTATTTTATGTTAATAAGGTTAAATAAGTGCTAAACTTTGCAAACCTTTCAGTCTGTGAAATGTTACGTTTCTACTTTTTCCCTTTGATATCGAATGAAGAAAAATGTATTCTTTGTCTTGAAATAAGGCCTAATATTTTGTAAATCTAAATTAAAGACACATCTTTTTAGCCCCTTTTGCTTTTTATTTATTTATTCCATTTTGTCCACATCTTATAAAAGAAAACTCTCGAGCTGCTTGATCTGCTGTGCATGAAAATAAAGCTGTAACTCACGTATTTCCAGTCAAATCAATCATTCTGAGAAGCATCAGGGTCAGTTTGTTCTCCAAAATCCACAAATGAAAAAATACCCAAAAATAAAAGAGTAATTGGATTTTTAGATGGATTCTGCCTGGACATTTTTGCTTTATTACAAACTCATTTTTTAGTGAGAATAGTCAAAACCTCCTCCAACACCAGCTTCACTCATTTATATATTTAACAGAAAACAGAAAATCTAGACAGGGTTTAAAATCTGATTTCTTCTGCAGAGCTCGTTTCTTCTTATGATTAAAGTAAAACAGACATCAGAGTCCAAAAGTCCAGAGTCTCCGCTTCACAAAGGCTCCAGACAGTGGTTTGTGCTCATTTTTTCAGGCATTTTTGGGGAAAATTGGTCTTAAGTCAATAAAGTTTATGGATAACCTGTCAGTGTTATGCAAATTCCTACTTTCACTGACTTAAAAGTGTTTTAACTGTAACAATTGCACTACACTTCACAAATGATCTTGACTTACAGGTGATGGAGAGAAGAACAAGTGGACTCAATCAAGACGATCTACAGTCATCCAGAAAATAACACAGAATAACGACGCAAAAGTAAGAAAAGCCTGATTCAAACTAATGCAGGACCTTGGAGAGCGACAGTGAGAGCGGTTCTTACGGTGACGATGAGGCCCCGCTCCTGGAAGTACTTGACCAGGGGGATGGTGTTCTGTTTGAAGTTGGTGAGGCGCCGGTCGATGGCTTTGGGGTTGTCGTCGGGCCGGCCCTGCTGCTCCGCCCGCTTCTGCAGCCGCTCCTTCAGATGGTGGTTGGTGCACGCCAGGAACACCACCAGGTCCGGGCTGCAGATCTGGCAACGCACAGTACAAATCGCGTTACGTGAGGTCATCTGGGGCGACCCGTAGGTGGCGCTGGAAGTCATGTTCTATTGCAAAATGTGTGTACAACCAAAAACATCATTAAAACTAGTGTCAAAGCGAAGTATCAATACTGAAAAAAAAAAACTGAAAAAAGCACAAAATGGGATGAAATTTGACCTTTCCTGAACAGTTTTAGGTTAGTCTGGATCTCGGTCAGAACTTGGTGCGCCAAAATATCACCATAAATACCACTTGTGTCCGTCGCGTCGTACTTTGAATATGACGCTCAAATTGCAGAGACGAAATAACTACTACACACATAAATATTGAGCATTTTTCCACGTGTTGGAGGTGATTTGACGCTTGCATAATCGCGTGGCATGCCAAAGTTGAACGGCGCCTCGTTTTCAACTTGTTAAAATCAATAAATCCATTTGTGTAAGCGCGTGCGTTTGTCAGGATAAAGTGCTTTTTTAACACGTTTCACTTGGCGACGATCCCGAAAACGCTTGGAGCAAAAACGCGCTCGTAATTACCACTTCACCAGTACAAAAGATCGTCTTCGAAGGCAGCGCAAGCGTCATCGCGACTTCCACTCGCTCTGTTGCCTTTGAACAGGATATGGAAGCCCTTCAAGGACATTTCTCTTTTTCCTATGTCCTTGGTCGACAGATTTGTGTTTTCTCTCTGCGAGCACCTGTCGGCTTAGCGCTGTCCCGGCTACAGGTGCTGCCACGCCCACTCAGATTAGCGGTTCCATTTTCAGATAAACAAAGTCAGACGGAGCGGTCATTCAGACAGAAGAAAGGACCAGTTATAGATCGTGTTAATTGCGCGTTCGTCCGGCACATTTCGGCATAATTATCTTTTCATTTCTGCCCTTGGTCCGTCATTCCCGCCTCTTAATGAGAAGGTCTGCGGTTTGAGTGGGACCTTTCTGTTTGTGATTAGCATTTTCGCTCTGTGTCTGTTTCCACGAGCAACAGGCGTCTCCTCCAGAGCCCCAGAGCAACGTTAAAGGATGGGTCAAGTGCAGAGGACACAATTCTTTATGGATATAGTAATAAAGTGCGACTTAATTAAACCTAAAGCCTGATTAGGGTAAACAATGGTTGAGATTCAAGTCTTTGGGCAACATGGAAAAGGAAATAAAGTATCGTAGCAGATAGATCTATACTATAATATTAAAATGATCTGTTCACGTTTATTGCATCTAGACAAACATATTATACTGTATGGTTATTGCTATGACAGCAGCGTTTCCCATACCTTTGGTTGAGACTATGGAAGCAGGAAAACGTTTCATTCAAATAATCCCATCCCAGGATAAATCACTATATAATACACCAATATTGCTTTTATTCAATCTTGAAGCCGTCCTTTTTGATCCGTATGTTTACTTTTGTACGTCAATGTCAATAAAATGAGTTTTCTTATGTTTTTAGACAATGGAGGGCCATCATAGTCTCCTATATCAATGGAAAACTCTGGTTATCAGGGAAAAAACACTGATTCAATTAGATTAAAATGCTTGCTCACTGCTATATATAAGGTTTTTTTTTAGCATTCCATCTTAAAGGTGCTGGATCTGATTTTTACTTGACTTTACTGTCTTGAAACACAACTACTTCAGTTTGAACAGTTTTTGCAAAGGTCCAAAGTTATAACTCACGTTGTAAAAGCACTTGAAAGCATTCAGTCAGTGCTAATTATTCACTGCGACGAGTTTAGAAGTGCGTTTCACCACCTTCAGAGGCCAGAGTTTGGGCTAGCAACAATTAGCATGCTAACAGCGCTAACAGCATCCTGGTTCACAGCTATTTTTCATTAGATGCAATTGGGGCAACTTTAATCCCTTTAATGTAGCAAAACCGTTAGAAACCAGGGGATTAATCTGACAATTAAATCGGACGTGACTGAAGCACATTTGGAAGGCTGCGCTCGCACTCTGGAGATGGACAGCTTGTCATGCTCTGCAGCCGCTACAGCCGCTACAGCCGCTATAACACGGACTCAAAGTGTAAACGCCACAATTACGACAGCGCGAGCGAGCCGAGTGTCAAGGACAGACTCACTCGGATGTACTGGACTCTCTCGCACATAACGTCACATAATCAGGACTGAAATGACCCGACAGGAGGTTTTATTTTTGGCTTAACAAGCTACAGTCAGAACGAGTGCAAGACCATTATGAAAGTATGTATTTGTATAGTCTAAACCCAGAACAAAAGTACGTGTAGATGAGCTGTGCAAGGTTTGTAATGTTAAATCAGTTTACGCATCACTGTTTTTGCTAAACATGAAACATATGAAAACAATAGTCATTTGCATATTAAAAATGGTATCAAAAGAGGAGATGATCACCCATGTTTTTGTCTCCTCCTGCAGCAGTTCAGTTTGTCACATGAGCTCAGAGCCTCCAGCCTCAGGGCAGAACCTGCTGATGGTCTTTAAGGCTGTGCCAGATTTACTCACTCTCTCTTTTCTTGGACTTTGACCTTTGGACTCGGAGCTGACTATTTTGTAGATGGTAGATGGATATGTGCTGTAAGATCTCTTTCTCGATCACCTTTTCTGACTGAGACGTAGTGTCAGCAGCACAGACAGAGGGCAGGCCTCAAATAAAAGCACTGGAGGTCAAAGGACACAGCTTTATCAACAAAGAGGCGACCGACAAGGTAAGGCAAGTTTATTTGTAGAGCACAATTTGTTCTCAAGGCAATCCAAAGTGCTTCACACAACAGCAAAAAATGCATTAAAATCACAAAGTCATGACAGAAATCAGAAACAGTCGAAGACATAAAAGAGAAGAGTCAGGACCCGAGCAGCAGCGTTCTCGTTTGGAGAGGCCAGTGAGCAGGCCAGTGAGCTGGCCAGTGAGCAGGCCAGTGAGCAGGCCAGTGAGCAGGCCAGTGAGCAGGCCAGTGAGCAGGCCAGTGAGCAGGCCGTTACAGTCGTCTACTGGAGACAAACACATGGATAAGTCTCTCTAAATCTGGTTTAGACACTATATTTTTGATTTTGGCAATGTTTTTTAGATGGAAAAAAGCTGCTGAAGTTATTGATTTGATGTGGCTGTTAAAGTTCAAGTCTGAGTCTATCATTACCCCCAGATTTCTAACTTGATTTGTAGGTTTTAGAGCGAGACTCTGGAGGTTTTTCTCTTTGTTTCTGTGGCCAAAAACGATTATTTCAGTCTTGTCTGAGTTCAACTGGAGAAAGTTGTTTTGCCTCCACAAACTGATCTGTTGGATGCAGTGACAGATTGAATCCACTGGTCCATATTCTGTCGACAGTGAAACATAGATCTGACTCGTCTGCATCATTGTGATAGGACACATTTTCACTGCGTATCAACTGACCTAACGGCAGCATGTAGAGGTTGAACAGAAGGGGACCCAGGACTGACCCTTGGGGCACCCCACAAGTCAAGGCCATGCGGTCTGAGAAACAGTTACCAATTTCAACAAAGTACTTCCTGTCTTCCAGATAGGACTTAGAACAGTGCCAGTGATGCCCACCCAGTCCTGGATGATCCCATGTTCAACAGTGTCAAAAAAAGGCACTCAGATCCAACAGAATCACTGACACCGGTCGACTTTCTCCGCTCCAGCTCCATTAAGACTAATATTTAAGTAAAGCCGCTTTGGCCTGCCCACAGTCAGAGTCCGTGGGCGACTCATTAGCCGTGTGTGCTTCAGTGACAGGACGAGATAACGCACTCTCTCCTCTCAGAGAAAGGTCAGACGGCTGCAGACGCTCTCTAACACGAGCCGACACTGTCCAGACTCCGGCGACCGTCGAAACAAACCGCACGACATGACAGCGTACGGCTCATGACGCGGAGAATGTCACGGCGAGTGCAATCACGGAGGAACCCGCAAATGGCACCGCGTAGAATCCTAATGTTTAATGTCAGTTCAACACCTGATAAAGGAGGAAGTCGGCTGCTGATTCTGCGTTTACAAGTGTCGGAGTGCAACGGCTTGAAATTGTTCCGTGGCTACAATCTGGAATGTGTTTGTTTGTTTGTTTGTTCATTACACGCACGGTGCACAATAAAGAAATAATGATCATAATAATAACAGGGGTGCTGCTAACGATTCATTTTCTGATTAGTCGACTAGACAAACAATTGTATTGTACATTGAGACATTATCAAAGTACAACTACTATTTAATTATGTCAAATAATCACGGTTAGTTGATTAATTGTTGTCGTCAAGCTTCTCATAGCACACTCTCTACACTTGGAGGTGCACGTCTATAGCTGCAGCTGCCCTGGGGCTGATCGGCCGAAGAGTGGCGGTCATTTTGTGCCAACGGCTTTCTTAACCCAATATTTGATCAATCCTCTCAATCCTTCTCACAAGTGCCCACGCAGTTTGGTCTGGTTTCTGTTCTGGTCCAGCCCACTATTTTGAAGAGTTTGAAGTACTTGTTATATTCTTTCTTTTAAGGATTTGTGAATTTCTGAAGGATTTGCCTGATTATTTATTTACTCTAGCAGTAAGTATCATGTTTAAATGGACTGAACTTTAATCTTTTTAGTCTTATTCATTATTTTATAGCTGATTTTGCCAATATTTAGACCCATATTAGTCCTGTTTTTATCATTTTTGAAAACCACTACTCGCTAGACCCGTGTGCAACAGATTTGATGGATAAAAACAGTAAAATAATGTTATGCTGCACGGCATCCAAACCCGATCGCTTCTTTCCGTGACCCCTCCTCCTCGTTTTACCTCCCTCTCGGCAGCACAAACTTTGATTTGGCTCTTCCTGTTTCTGCCTAACGAGAACCTCACTTCGCTTTCAATCAAAGCGCTGCCAAAAATAGTCGCCGTGGTGATATTTATCAAAGAGCTGAACACAGGGACCGCGCTGCCAGTCGGAGAAGCCAACTTCAGTTTCCATAGAGATGCACTGGCCCAGATTCTCCCACAGCTTGTTTGATTACAACAGGGAAATGGACACTCGATATTGATTGTGGCGATACTCGCGTTATGATGTCATCGGGGACAGAAGAGGGCACTGACGAGTCATTCTATCTAAGTGTATTCTAGCGACGTAGCACAGGAAAAGATGGACAATGAATATTGATTAATTTCGACTCGCAGTCTTTGATGATGTGGGAGGGGCTACCTCGCTCCAGTCAGTCTGCCCCAGGGCGGCTGTGGCTATGGAAGCAGTTTACACTCCGGCGTGGAGCTCGACCTTGTGCCACTGTTGGAACAGGCCTATAACATGCCCCCTTCCCTTTAGAGGGCCTGCAGCCTCTTAAGCCCCTCCCCCTCATCCCACTTAATATCACACTTTTTCATTGATTCCACTTGAATTGTATAAAAAGTGAGATCTAAATAGAAAACATGCTCTTGGCTCTGTCATGTGTGGACATTTACAGAGCTGCTGTTGCCGTCTCTCTGTTGCAACTGAAAAAAAAAATCAAATAATTTGCTGTATTTGGATTATTAATTCTATATTTTCGCGTTCGTCCCTCCATGTCCTGCCACATTCTGCAACGTGTCCCTCTTATTTTACAATTTGTGGTGGTCAGCAGACGTGCGCCGCAGGTAAGACTCTGCTTTGTGACTGACAGAAGCACTTTTAAACACTGTAAACACTGTAAACACTGAGGACTCTGTAAATACTGTAAACACTGTAAACATTGTAAACACTGTAAACACTGTAAACACCAGAGCTTCAGCAGAGAAAGCACCTGATCGTTTCCTGCTTCTCTCTAAACTCACTTTAAAGCCCACATTTTGTCAGTAATCTGTAGATGAAACTCTCCTCTAAAGACGTTCAAAAGCCGTGAAGTGCCGTGTTCAGGTCGTGTGGGCTTTTACTTGCTTCGGTTTGAATTTATATCTTAAATTGCTCTTTCAGATATCGCTTTATGAAAAGTGTTTAGAATGAAAGGTCCTGATTCATAATAACAAGTGCATGAAAGGCTTGGAGAGTGTTTTGTGAGTTCTTTGAAGGTCTAGACGCACAAATGTGAAGTAGTCTTAATAAGTACTCCTTACATCCTGTTGCAAGTATTAATTTACTTCTGAAGTACATTTAGCCTTGCAGAAACAGATTTTGACCATGTTAAGTTCCGGTTTTGACCTAATTCAGTCCAGATTTTGTCGAGCTGTTTCACTCCTGGACTGAACTTCAACCATCCATTAATTACACGTTTACAAGTGTATTTTCATGTGCTTGGTTGTACAGAATTAAAGTACCAAAACACTTGTAAAGTCTATGTGCACGTGCAGTCTGAACGCAGCATTAGAATGATTACGATTTTTGCAAATTTCCCCCCCAAATTTCATCCTAATTTAGTGTTTAATTTTTCACCTTATAATTTTACACGTTATAATTTTATTTCTCGATTGTGATGAGAACCCTTTACTGTTACCTAGCAACCGTAACCACAATCCCTCTAATGTCACCAAAATATGATTTGCCAAATTAAAATATATCAGAACACATTTATTCGGCTGAATTTGTGTTTAGTTCAGAAAAATGTGATTTGTAAATGATCTATGTTTCTGAACTTTGCTTCACTTCTGTCATTTACACTTTTCTTCACAAATTGCACCTCGAGTTGGTGTAAAACTCATTTATAGTAACTCTACTTTTGTTTGTTACTCTTATTAACCGTGTATTATTCCCAGCCTCTTTCATGCGCTGCAGTAACACAAACCCTTCTGCTTCTTCTGCTTCCTCTGCTTCATCTGCTTCATCTGCTTCTTCTGCTTCTTCTGCTTCTTCTGCTTCTTCTGCTTCATCTGCTTCATCTGCTTCATCTGCTTCTTCTGCTTCTTCTGCTTCATCTGCTTCTTCTGCTTCTTCTGCTTCTTCTGCTTCTTCTGCTTCTTCTGCTTCATCTGCTTCTTCTGCTTCTTCTGCTTCATCTGCTTCTTCTGCTTCTTCTGCTTCTTCTGCTTCTTCTGCTTCTTCTGCTTCATCTGCTTCATCTGCTTCTTCTGCTTCTTCTGCTTCATCTGCTTCTTCTGCTTCTTCTGCTTCTTCTGCTTCTTCTGCTTCATCCGTCTGGATAAACCAGGCCATTCTGGGGTCACTTCCTTTTGCCAATTCACACTCGCTCGGAGCAAAATGTGGCCAACTGGTTTCTGTGCAAGAACATTCAGGTCCTGGCACAGTCCTGGCACAGTCCTGGCACAGTCCTGGTCTAGTCCAGCTTCGAACCCGTATAATCCTGCTTTAGTGCAGTTTTGGTCATAATAATCCTGCTCCTGTGAGAAATGCTCTTACATGTTTACCTCTGGCTTCGACTTGGTTTTTGTTTTATCCCTAAACCCTGACTTAGACCTGGTTTAGACCTGGTTTAGACCTGGTTTAGACCTGACTTAGACCTGGTTTAGACCTGGTTTAGACCTGGTTTAGACCTGACTTAGACCTGGTTTAGACCTGGTTTAGACCTGGTTTAGACCTGGTTTATACCTGACTTAGACCTGGTTGAGACCTGGTTTAGACCTGGTTTAGACCTGATTCAGACCTGATTTAGACCTGATTTAGACCTGATTTAGACCTGGTTTAGACCTGGTTTAGACCTGGTTTATACCTGACTTAGACCTGGTTTAGACCTGGTTTAGACCTGGTTTAGACCTGACTTAGACCTGGTTTAGACCTGATTTAGACCTGATTTAGACCTGGTTTCGACCTGATTTCGACCTGATTTCGACCTGGTTTAGACCTGGTTTAGACCTGACTTAGACCTGATTTAGACCTGATTTAGACCTGGTTTAGACCTGGTTTAGACCTGGTTTAGACCTGGTTTCGACCTGGTTTAGACCTGGTTTAGACCTGGTTTCGACCTGATTTAGACCTGATTTAGACCTGGTTTCGACCTGATTTAGACCTGATTTAGACCTGATTTAGACCTGGTTTAGACCTGGTTTAGACCTGACTTAGACCTGGTTTAGACCTGATTTAGACCTGATTCAGACCTGGTTTAGACCTGGTTTAGACCTGGTTTAGACCTGACTTAGACCTGGTTTAGACCTGACTTAGACCTGGTTTAGACCTGATTTAGACCTGATTTAGACCTGGTTTAGACCTGGTTTAGACCTGGTTTAGACCTGATTTAGACCTGGTTTATACCTGGTTTAGACCTGGTTTAGACCTGGTTTAGACCTGACTTAGACCTGGTTTAGACCTGGTTTAGACCTGATTTAGACCTGGTTTAGACCTGGTTTAGACCTGGTTTAGACCTGGTTTCGACCTGGTTTAGACCTGGTTTCGACCTGGTTTAGACCTGGTTTCGACCTGGTTTCGACCTGGTTTAGACCTGGTTTAGACCTGGTTTCGACCTGATTTAGACCTGATTTAGATCTGATTTAGACCTGGTTTAGACCTGGTTTAGACCTGATTTAGACCTGATTTAGACCTGGTTTCGACCTGATTTAGACCTGATTTAGACCTGATTTAGACCTGGTTTAGACCTGGTTTAGACCTGGTTTCGACCTGATTTAGACCTGATTTAGACCTGGTTTAGACCTGGTTTAGACCTGGTTTAGACCTGGTTTAGACCTGGTTTCGACCTGGTTTAGACCTGGTTTAGACCTGGTTTATACCTGGTTTAGACCTGATTTAGACCTGGTTTAGACCTGGTTTAGACCTGATTTAGACCTGATTTAGACCTGGTTTCGACCTGATTTAGACCTGATTTAGACCTGATTTAGACCTGGTTTAGACCTGGTTTAGACCTGACTTAGACCTGGTTTAGACCTGATTTAGACCTAATTTAGACCTGGTTTAGACCTGGTTTCGACCTGGTTTAGACCTGATTTAGACCTGATTTAGACCTGATTTAGACCTGGTTTAGACCTGGTTTAGACCTGACTTAGACCTGGTTTAGACCTGATTTGGACCTAATTTAGACCTGGTTTAGACCTGGTTTCGACCTGGTTTAGACCTGGTTTAGACCTGATTTAGACCTGGTTTATACCTGGTTTCGACCTGATTTAGACCTGGTTTATACCTGATTTAGACCTGGTTTCGACCTGATTTACACCTGATTTCGACCTGATTTACACCTGATTTAGACCTGGTTTATACCTGGTTTAGACCTGATTTAGACCTGGTTTCGACCTGGTTTAGACCTGATTTAGACCTGATTTAGACCTAGTTTCGACCTGATTTACACCTGATTTAGACCTGGTTTATACCTGGTTTAGACCTGATTTAGACCTGGTTTCGACCTGATTTAGACCTGATTTAGACCTGATTTAGACCTGGTTTAGACCTGACTTAGACCTGGTTTAGACCTGATTTAGACCTGATTTAGACCTGATTTAGACCTGGTTTAGACCTGGTTTAGACCTGACTTAGACCTGGTTTAGACCTGATTTAGACCTAATTTAGACCTGGTTTAGACCTGGTTTCGACCTGGTTTAGACCTGGTTTAGACCTGATTTAGACCTGGTTTATACCTGGTTTAGACCTGATTTAGACCTGGTTTATACCTGGTTTAGACCTGATTTAGACCTGATTTAGACCTGGTTTCGACCTGATTTACACCTGATTTAGACCTGGTTTATACCTGGTTTAGACCTGATTTAGACCTGGTTTCGACCTGGTTTAGACCTGATTTAGACCTGATTTAGACCTGGTTTCGACCTGATTTACACCTGATTTAGACCTGGTTTATACCTGGTTTAGACCTGATTTAGACCTGGTTTCGACCTGGTTTAGACCTGATTTACACCTGATTTAGACCTGGTTTCGACCTGATTTACACCTGATTTGTTCTTATGTTTGTCCATTAGTCAGATCAAATGCAGAGAGCACATTTTCCTACTGGAACTAGCTCTCAATAAGAATGATTATTACGTTTACAGAGCCGTCCTGTCATTAAAGCTCGACAAAAGACCAACGTTGTGCAGTATATGTGGCTTTATACTGGTCATCATGGTTTTATTTGTGTGTTTTAAATGTGAAATTGCAAGATCATTATCTTTCTTGCTCTTGTCTTACAGTTTGGTCAGTCATGTCAAACATGTCCAGTCCTGGTGCTGTTTAGTGCCGACTTTGTCAGAGTTTAGACCCAATTTACCAAAATTTGAGTCTGTATTTAGCCCTGTCTGAGAGCTGCAGATCGCTTATACTCAAAAACTATTTCTTGCAATATTTAAAACTATCCCGAAGCGCCTGCAGTGCTGCTCCACGCTGTGAGCCGGCAAAATAAAAGCATGTCATTTTTCACTTCTTCCGTCTTCCCCCAGAGACGGATTTTCAAGTGGATTCCAACAGAGGGCGGCGTGAAGCCTCCCAAAGTTTGACGTATTTATTCCGGTCGCAAAACAGCTCCAAAAAGTTACAGAAAACCAACAACAACCGTGACTACGCCCCGTGTTTGGGGAACGGTAAACATCCGACAGCTACATCAGTGAAAGTACTTGTGTTATTTGGCTTTTGTCTGCTCTCTGGTGCCCCCTGCTGTCCGCGCTGCTGACGAGCCTGTGCAGAGCTCTACACGGAGCTAATGCAAATAAAAGAGAAAGGAATAACACTCTCAAACGATGAATAAACATCACTTAAATGGACCCTGCATATTTACTGATTCGTGCACTTTATGGTACTTGATCGTTACCATAATATAATGATAATTGTTTTGTAATTTATGACTGGAACGCATTAGCAAAACGATCATTGGTTCAGTTTGCAAAATCGATATGTTCCCTGAAAGTACACTGGCCGCATTATTTCAGAAGTTGTTGATCGATTAAACATTAAATTGTAGAAGGTTTTTCAATCCTTTCCGTTTGACCTTTAGTTGTTCATTCGGATCATGTTTTAGTCCTGGTTTAGTCTCCGTTCGGACTCTGTTTAAAGCCGTACTGTATCACATTTCACGACAAGACAGTTCAAGATGTGGCTCGGATCCAAACGCGTCTTCTTCTTTTCCCCCGTCCTTCAGTGCGGCCGCGATTAAACCTGTCGGGATCAATCGTTTTGCATTTTCCGTTCCCTCCCATCCCTCGCCAAACAGATGGATTCCTGACGGACGGCCTCACGTTGCTCGGACGAGGGGATTCCGTGAGATAAAACCTCTCCGCGGAAGCCTTGAAAACCCACCCTGGGACTCTTCTAAATGTCCACGCCACGTCAGAAAGGCTAGAACAGCAGGACGCGTTTGAGACCCGCGGGAATCGCTCAACCCGCCGCTTTAAGTGTGTGTGCGAGAATTAAGAGGAAAAATAAGCAACGCAGCGGGAGGGAAAGGTTCTCGAGAGGATGGACATTTTACACGCTCTCAAAGGAGTGGTTTGTTTGTTGGAAACAGTAGAATAGGACGCACTGAGCCATAAGACATGACAATATGCAGCGTTTTTGAGCGTTTTTCCCACAAATCTGATATGAGCAGAGATTATGGCTTCGGACCACTCAAGGAAATGTTGCTCGACTAAAGACTAAAGGAAATGGACGGGTGAGACTGGCAACATCTCTCAAATAATATCCTGTATCTCTGAGAATCCCGTTATCTTTCTTTGGCCTCGATCGCCTGCAGCGTTGCCAAGTCTGCTGCTTTATAGCGACTTTAAGCATCTTTTTGGGGATTTTTCTTACAAATGTTGGCAGTCGCGGGCCGTGTTTCTTGGCGATTGCTCACGAGCGACTTTCGCGGTATAAAAGAGGCCTTTCTCTGTTCCGTTGCACGATGACAGAAGCCGTAATGTTTTAACCGTTCACATACAGTCGTTAACAGGTAATCAATGGTTTGAAAGATTATTTTTCTGAGGCTTTTTGGCTTGTTGCTTTCTGAAAATCTGGCAACACTGATCACAATTCCTCTAGTATGTGACCGAACCAAACTTTCTAAACGTAAATGAGACACATATAAGGACACTTTACATTTAGAATTACTTTCTTGGGGTTAATACATTGAAACGACCTCTTTGTTTGTTCCAAATTGTTTATTATTTTTTTGTTCAAGATTATCAATTATTAACCGCATAATCTTGACATCTCAAATTTACAGATCAGTACTTGGGATCAGTTTTGTTTCACGCACAGACTAAACTCACGCCGTGTCTTCTGTGTCATCCACATAAATCCTTCTGAAATAAACTAAATTGTCGATTGTGATACATTTTTACAGTCTCTTCTTTAATGAGAGGCTTAATGGCCACGGTTTTTACGGCTCTTGGGAATGTTCCAGATCGAAGTGACATGTTGACTATCAGCGTGACGGGAACCAAGAGACTGCTCAACATGGACTTTAAAAATCAATGGATGGAGCTCAGACTCACGGCGAGCTCTTGGACACTTTTGTCAGCCGCATTTGCACAGTGCGATCAATGGTATTTCTAATGTAGTTTATCATGAAAGAAGACTCTACGCACTAGTAATGTAGCTCTAAAGGCAGCTGAGCCGGAGGGTTTGTTCATCTGTTTACTGTTCCTTAAGTAGGACTGAACATGGAACTAAACATGGACAAGGCCAAGACTAAACCAGGACTAAACAGGACCAAATCAAGTCTACATTTAAACTGGGCTCAAAGTGTGGACACTAAGACTAAAGGCCGACAGTTCTTTGAGTCCAATGGCGCAGATTGGAAGCCATCTTTTTGTCACACTGGAATAATTGCTTGAGTTAAAGGCGCAATGGACGATTTTTCGGCGATTTGAGAGCGCAGGCGGAAGTGCGCATGCCACTCCCCCGTGCGGACCGATACAACACACACGTGTGTAGGGGATGGAGATGGACATTCCACGCCCAGATAACAGAAAATCTCTCTTTGAACATTGGGGGGGGTTTCGTTCTCCCTCTCTCCCTCACCGCAGGGAGCTGCTGTGACTTTTGTGATAACAGACCTTCTCCCCAGTGACTTTCAGGAGGACGCCCCAATGAAAACCATGTTTTATGTGATTATGCCATGAATGTTCGTCTGAATCAACTCCATACACCGCATGTTTCACCTTGTGTTACGTATTTTTCCACTGTTTAAGGTTTATATTCCCAATGCTTTAACTCGAGTGCCCATCACAGGTGAAAGAAGATGTAAAATGTATCTACCTCAAGAAATAATGTGCACAAATTGCCCAAAAGTGTTTAACGTGTAAATGTTAAAACAGGGTTTAAATGTTTTGCCATTATTTACGTTACTCCAGCTTTATTTCCTCGGCCAGGAAATGTTAAACGGGAAGTCTGCGCAGTAGCGCCCGCCCCTTTAGCTCCCAGCATGCCCTGCGGGCCAGGTATCAAAAGGACGCTCCAAGCTAGAAACTCTCTCTTCTCTTCTCATCCCCTTTGTGTTCAAGCCTTTTGTCTTTTCTCTTGGAAGCCGTCTCCACGGACGAGCCTTTCACTTTTTCCTTTGTCTCAACAAAAATCCGTCCGTCACGTGGTCGAAAAGGCCATGCCAGCCCTGGACTCTGAAACCACCTGAAACCACCTGGAACTACCTGGAACTAAGCTTAAGCGCTTAACCGGACAGAGACTATCTTTGCTACTTCGTTTCTCTTCCTTTTTGAAGTAATCTACGCCGTTTACGTGGATCAGCGCTACGTTCTCCTCTGAGTAAAGGCCGCGCGAGGAGCTAACGCGCCGCTAAAGCGTTCTACCGCTAAGGAACTCCCGGATATCGCCTCCGTTGCCATCCGCTTCAAGGACCTCACAGCACGCCACTGCCTTCGCCGCCACACCGCTCCACGCGACGCCTCGCTACGGATCTTGTCCGCGGACAAGGACCAGCAGGACCGAGTCGCTACAAAATCGTAAGCCTAGTTCAGTGTGCGGTTCTTTGTGGCGTGTGGCGTCCTCCTCCCTTTAGCTTCTCACTTACCCTCTCTTTTGATATAGATTAGTATAGACATGTTTGATTATCAAAGGCAAAACCCTGGTTTAACATTATCTGCATGAAACTTGCTGTCAAATCTGATATAACATCACCTGTGATTTACCTGTGCACATTTCTGCTCCGGTGTTTTTGATTGCCCTTTGGATAAATTAACTACTCGAAAGAGTTATTGACTATTGTTTGTTTGAATAGACTATGTGTAAGTCCCTGAATCGTGAAACACCCTTCAGACCTTTTTAACGAGCGCGATTAAGGACCGTATCTTAGCTCTTTGGGTTTAACCCTGGTGCCCCGTCTTGTCTCGTTTCTGCTAAGAAATCTCCCTTAATCATAAACTGAATACCTGTAGTTTGAGACCCTACACGTGCGTTTGTTTATTAGCGCAACGGAGCGCATCACATCTCTCGTCTCTCGTAGATTTCTGTCTCTTCTGAATCAACTCGAACTGTCTTTCTCCGTCTTCATTTTGTCCTGTACACTGAGGGAACTATATTATGATAGATCCATGCGCTTAGGCACGCGGAAACGTGGGGACGAACCGCACGCGGCTGCAGGTGAGCGATAGGTGCGTTTTATGATTGATACGTGGCAAGACTAATCGGCAGTCCACGCCACGAGGAAATAAGACTAAAATTTGGGCCAAAAAACTCGTCCATTCAACCTTTAATTCATATTTATCTTATTTTGAGTACATAGAAACTGTCTTAAATAAAGATTTGCCAATGTAACAAGTTCTTTCCTATTTCTGTTGCAAGTGAGAAAACACTTTTTTTAATAAATCATAAAGTTTGCTGACTTTCTGACTTAACAGTAAATCCCTTTTAGTAGTTTTTTTTTTATTGATCTAAAATGCTTTAATTTAATTTAATTTTCTTTTCAAAAAACAATCAAATGGCCTAAAGTGCGGAGTGGGCGGTACCAGAGAAAATACTAAGTGTGTATTGTTTGAGATGACTCTTTTTAGAAGAATGCATCCAGATGAAAATAAAATACAAGGTTAAAGCACCAGATCCATAATGTGAGTCCCATTTCGTCCAGTTTATGATGAATTTGTCCATTTCCAAATTCAGTCCATATGTGATTTTTTTCCATTTTCCGTACGTCCATTATGATGTCGGTCCAGTCCTTTATTGTTGGTGCAGTTTGTGTCATCCATTTTTTTGTGATGGCCTTTTCCCCGGCTGCCAAAAGTATCGATCAGAGATATCCATCCCCAACGTCCATGGCAGGAGTTCTGAGACCCAAATACATGGATCTAACGTCTGATGGGATCAAGATAGTCTGTTGTGCCTTTTTAATTTCTGTCCAATAAGTCTGCACAACTTTTTCTCTTTTTCAGTAAAACAAGTGCAGAATGATATAAGAAGAGTGGACATTAAGTTTGCCTGAAGGACCTACTTCTTTATACATTCTCCAGTGACATTTGAGACCAGTGAAGCTCGTGTTTCCTTTAGTTTCCTTTAGTCTGTGAATGAATGAGCACAACCCTGAATGACTTCTATATGTTCTGGATACAAGGAGTCGACGACAACATTTAAACTTAAGTAAATGACGTTCTGGACTTGAGGCTGACGCTGCAGAAAGTCTTGTTTATGGAAAATAGACTGAAATAAAAGCACGTTTCCATGGAAATGATGTCCCTTTGGCTGGACCATTCCACAGCACGGCACAAATCGTATCCATCCGAAGTACATGTTGGATTATATCTGTGACTCTCCGCCTCCAGAAAGTGTCACTTAACTGTTTTCGCAGTCGTTTTTCCTGCACTCAATTCTCTCAAACATTGTTTTTAATGTGCCTCGGCTGCTGCTCGAGCTCAGATTTATTCCATTTGAACTCTCCACAAAGGCGTCTGTCAGGGGAGTGTCAGGTCCGCGTTCGGTTCCGAAGTGCAGTGAGACGGTCGCCGTGCCAACTCAACTTCAAGTGAATAGAGATCTGGCAGTGGTGGGTTCCAGTTTCAAAACTTACACGTTCACAAAATGCATCTCGCCCACTGACGTGAACTTCAGAGAGTCGGTATTTATGGTACAGTTAAAAACACAACCGCAGAGGACCAGCTCGTGGGTTAAACGGAACGTATTATGCAACTTAACGAGCTTTTAACCTCATTAAACAGCGTGTCCTCATGATTAGTTTACTCAAAGTTGTATTTTAAATGATACGTGCATGTGTGAGTTAATCCTGTGTTCCCCCTACCCCCTATCCCCACCCACATCCTTGTACTTAGTTGAAAAAAATTCGACGCAAAATTGTGACACATGTTGAGATCCAAAATGTCACTTTTCAAAACTAAAAACATGTAAATGATAATCTGCTGCTTGTGGAGGTGAAACGCCACGATGGAGGCGGGGCTTATCCGTTCTCCAGTTTTGAACAGGAAGTGAATAGATCTGTGACTATAAATAAGCCGTTTGAGATCAATATTGCTGTTTAACATGAACAGGATGTGAACTCGTGATCATCTTATGTCATATGTTCAATATTAAGAAGTTAAAAATAAGAATGATGTGTCTTTTGAGTCAAATATTCAGGCATTATTGAACCTGAACATTATTGTGAACTGCTTGTAATATAATAGACCATTTAAAAGGCATAGATCATTCAAACATTTACATTTATTGGATAGTTTTTATTAATTTATTTATTAAAATTAGTCATAGCTGTACCTGATCTTCCAATATGTTTAGTTTTTTTCTTATCACATTTTTTTTTCTTAACCTCAACCTATAAAAAGTAAAAATAATCTGATAATTTATAGTTTACCACCACAAGTGAATAAAGATGTCACGATATTAAATGTTATTGCTACGAATATTGTGAGATGAAATATTTAACGATTATTCATGATTATTGGCCAAACTCCAGTAAAATACTTAAAACTAAGACAAAACCAGGACTGGACCAGGACCAAATCAGGACTGGACCAGGACTAGACCAGGACTGGACCAGGACTGGAACAGGACAAAACCAGGACTAGACCAGGACTAGACCAGGACTACACCAGGACTACACCAGGACCAAACCAGGACTGGACCAGGACTGGAACAGGACCAGGACCAAACCAGGACTAGACCAGGACAAAACCAGGACAAAACCAGGACAAAACCAGGACTAGACCAGGACAAGACCAGGACTGGACCAGGACTGGACCAGGACTAGACCAGGACTGGACCAGGACCAGGACCAAACCAGGACCAAACCAGGACAAAACCAGGACTGGACCAGGACTAGACCAGGACAAGACCAGGACTGGACCAGGACTAGACCAGGACTAGACCAGGACTGGACTGGACCAGGACTGGACCAGGACTGGACCAGGACTAGACCAGGACTAGACCAGGACTAGACCAGGACAAAACCAGGACTGGACCAGGACTGGACCAGGACTGGACCAGGACTAGACCAGGACTAGACCAGGACTAGACCAGGACTAAACCAGGACTAAACCAGGACTAGACCAGGACTAGACCAGGACTATACCAGGACTATACCAGGACTATACCAGGACTAAACCAGGTCTAAGCCAGGACTATACCAGGACTAGACCAGGACTAGACCAGGACTATACCAGGACTATACCAGGACTAAACCAGGACTAAACCAGGACTAAACCAGGACTATACCAGGACTAAACCAGGACTAAACCAGGACTAAACCAGGACTAAACCAGGACTATACCAGGACTAAACCAGGACTATACCAGGACTAAACCAGGACATGATGTAAAGTGTTGTTTTGCTGACGTCAGCTCTTCTCTCCTGGACTGAGCTTGTCACTTAATCCAGTTGTGTTGCATGAGTCTGTTTTGCGGTGAAACACAGACGAGTGTTTGTGGTCACTAAGATACCGGACAAACATTTCGATTCACTTCATTTATTTTTACATAACATCCTTTATTGACATGCAGCCCGCTCCCTGGGCTTCGTCTGAGCGCTGCACAGCCACACGTGTCAAACAGACATAAGAGACAAATATAGCCGCAAGCGGCAATGATCGGCCCTCGCTACGCCGCCGCCACGCCTTACGCCTTTTATTACGCCTACTGCTGAATCTGTGACGCTGTCACATCTTCTCCCCTTTGTTTTACCATCAAAAAGCAATTTTATTTTGAATTCTTGGCAAAATGTGCGGCTTTGCCGCACAGACACCGTGACTCTTTGAATAAAAATGTGGATATCTTTTGATGGTCCACCCCTGAAGATGAGTCTCACCAAATTTCAGGTTAATAGGGCTGACGCCCTAAGAGGAGTTTGTGAAAGTCTAAAGTGTGAACATGTTCTGGCGATTTCCCCATTGGAATAACATGGAAGGTTTCGGTCATCGTTACGGCAACGCCATAAGAATTATGACATGGGTCTCATTGACTTTTTTGATGGGGATTCTACAATTGAGTTGTGTGTCAAATTTCATATAATTTCGCAAAACTAAACATTTAACCTCCATATAAAATCTGTAGGGGGCGCTGTGGCTCCAAATTAATTTATGTCACTTCAAGTAGGTTTAGGGCAAAGAGTTTAACAACTGATTCTAATTTGACGCAATTCGGACTTTATCTGCGCAAACGGCAGAAATGTTAAATTTGGGAGATTTCTGAAATTCTTGCTACAGTTTGCGGCTTCGCCGCACAGAGACCGTGAGAGGTATCAATGTAATTTGGATAACTTTTGATGTCCCACTCCTCAGTAGCATTTTAACCAAATTTCAGCTTTTTAGGGCCAACGCCCTGGGAGGAGTTCGTAAAAGTACGACGTTTGGAAAAACTCCGAAGTCATGTTTAGCCATTTTTGAAGCAATATGGCCGACATTTGGTTGGGCGGACGGCGTTGCCGTAATAATATTTTTTACTTCTCTTGTCACCATCTACCTCTGCGCCAAATTTCATGATTCTACGATCAGATTTTTTTTGGGTCATTTCCCATCTCTCAATGCATTTTTGGTACATTTGGGGGCGCTGACGCGCCAATTTTTTTTATTTTAGAAAAGGGAAATAGCCAGAATGTAAAGAGGCACGATTTTTAGAGGTGTGCAAATTTTTGTGACTTTTCATCAATGTTCACTGGGTGAAAAATAGGGGGGTTGGTCCCGAGAAGAAAGAAAGAAGAAAGAATAATATTCCGATGCGAAAACAATGTTTCCCATTTTTCAAATATCATAAACTATAAATTTTCGGAAAGCGCTCGCGCTTTCCTACCTCATGGTGTGGGTCCCTGGTCACTGACTTTCGTTAATTTTGAGTGAGCTCCGCCCACTTTGTGTTTTTGGCCCTCTATACAGTAATAATGTTCAATTTTTGCATTACATGCTTATATGCACGGAACATGCAAGAGATGGGGAACGTATTCGTGAGCTACTTAGGGCAAATGAGTGCTTTATATGGGCTTTATATATATGTAAAGTGCTCGTTTAGTGCGCACTTTTGCACGGGCTTTGCCCGTTTACAACGGTAATGTTCCATTTTCCTACTACTAATTAGTATGCACGGGGCGTGCATGAGTGAAGGAGTGCGTTAGTGAGTGTTTGGAAGTGGGCGAGCGCTTTGCGCTCGATTTCGTGCGCACTACGTGCGCACTTTCGCAGCCGTGCTTTGCACGGCCTTACGAGATTAATAGGCCTCTCGCCAGCTTGTGGCGCTCGGGCCTAATAATAATAAGAGCTGAACAAAAGGCTTTTACTACATGATGCACAGAAGCAGATGCAAATCACATAATGGTTATGTTATATTTTATGGACACAGACTATGCACTGACATAGACATTAGACATAATGTTTGTTCACACACCACAAACCAGGACTAAACTTGGACTAAACCAGAATCAAACCACAACAGGAAGTATAACAAAAGCATCGGCCTGTGACCATGTGACCAGAGATGTGCTTCATTTTCAACACAACCACAATTTGCATTGGTGACTATGGCAACGAGTGTTTACTGTTTACAATATATTTTTGTATAATTTTCGTACAATTAAGGTAAATTTAGGGTTAGGATTAGGAACAGTTACTTTGGGTAAAGTGAGGGATTGAGTACAGGGGCGTCCCGGCGCGGGGGGGTGCGTCCCGGCGCGGGGGGGGGGGCGCGTCCCGGCGCGGGGCGTCCCGGCGCGGGGCGTCCCGGCGCGGGGCGTCCCGGCGCGGGGGGTACCGGCACGGGGGGGGCGTCCCGGCGCGGGGGGGCGTCCCGGCGCGGGGGGGGGGCGTCCCGGTGCGGGGGGGGCGTCCCGGCGCGGGGGGGGCGTCCCGTTGCGGGGGGCGACACGGTTTCTAGTTAAACAGCTTTTTCAGTTGTGTGCAACGACAAACCAACAAACTCAAGAGTATTCTGAGCTCGAGGAACAACTTACAAGGTGCTGTACGATTACACGTTTGTCAATGTTACATGAACTTATGCAGCAGTTTGAGGTTTGAATAAAGGTCTAAACAATTATAAATAATAAATGCCGAGACCCTCAAGCTTTTTAGTTCTCATGATTATATTGTGACCTTAATAATCATCTGCATCAATTACACAAATGATATTGACATTTTGATTAATCAAGAAGGAGACGCAAACCCGCACAAACTAAAAAAAACACGACTTTGAGGCCTTTATCATGAGGGAACAACATTGTATCAAGGAAGAGAATAAAAAAGGAAGTAAAAATAAAAGTAAATCTGCAAATGAGGAAATTAAACTTCAATCCGAGTCTCAGTTTCATGGCGTTGTCGTCCTTTAAATACATGAGTGAACCTGAGTACAGCAGAAAGCAGAGCAGACACGCTCTTGTACTTTGTTTTGTATCTATGTATAGAAGCAAGAGTATTTCATCTAATTTTAGGAGCACTTGTAATGGCAGCAGTGCGAGTGATTCAGTCCCGATTGTGCGCTCTGAAAACCCCAGAGTCGGTTGGACCAGGCAGTGGAATACCGGCGTCTGGTATGTGGACTGCCGCTTCTGTCCCAACGTCTTTGTTTTGTTAGTCGTTTCCATTGTTTTGTTTTGTTCCCGCGTCTCTGTGTTGTCTTCTGTCTACATCCCTGTTCCTTAACTTCATCGGACATAACTGCACCGTCCATCACTCATCTCCTCCCTCACTCCTGGACTATCTACTGCCCTAGCCGCCAGCTAACAGCTGGCTTAACACCTGCTGAGGTCCGTCATGGTATCGCGGGGCCTCCCTGCCGTGCAGACAAGGTCTGGGGCAACCAACGCCACTCACTCCACCAGCTTCAACACCCGGTCCACTGCTGCTTTTTCACAACTCTCTGCCCACCAGCTTCTAGTTAACCAGCCTCTAGCCACCGCCAACATTCTAACTGGATTACTCTCATCTGCTGCTACGTTCCATCTCCTCCTCGGACTATCACTCCCGCGCCTCCAGGCCACCGCTCCACCAACTTCTCGCCTACTCACCTACACCGCTGCTGACCTTCACCTCCTCAACCATAACCACCGTCTCCCAGCTGCTGCTGCCTCTGCAGCTAGCTCAGCTGGGATCCTTCGCCGGCCCCGCTACATCCACAGGGGCTCTGGTCTCTCCCATAACCAACACTCCAACGACGGCTCACCTATCCCCTCACTCTGGACTAGTTTTCGCCCCCCCGTCACCCCCACCTGCCGCACTGCCAACCTCAGCAACCTCCGCCCCCCCACCCCTGCGCCCCCATCCATCTCCGCGCCCCCATCCATCTCCCTTGCACTGCTGAACTGCCGCTCCCTCTCCAACAAATCACCTGTTATATCTGAACTGCTACTGGACAATAACATTGATCTGCTTCTCCTCTGTGAAACATGGCAACAGCCCCTGGACTTCTATGCTCTCAACCAAGCCACTCCCTCCAACTACACTTACACTGCCAAACCCCGCCTCTCCGGGCGTGGGGGAGGTCTTGCTGTTATTCATAAAAAATCTACATCCATCACTGAACTGAACCTCAACCTTCCATCCATCTCATCATTTGAATACCTCGCCTTCTCCCTCCCCAACTCTATCACCGCTATCCTCATCTATCGTCCCCCAAAGCCCCACCCCTCTTTCCTCACTGAATTGTCTGAACTCCTCACCATCGCATCCTCTCTCTCTGCCCGCCTCCTACTCACTGGTGACTTCAACATCCACATTGACTGCCCCAACGCCCCACTGACATCCGACTTCCTCTCTCTCCTGGACTGCTTCCATCTCACCCAACACATTGACTTCCCCACCCATACCAAAGGCCACACTCTGGACTTAGTCTGTTCCTCTCTCCTACCCATATCTAAGCCCCACCCCCTCCCCTTCCCACTCTCTGATCATCTCTGCATCCTTTTCTCCGCCCCCCTACCCTCGCCCCACAACCCCAAAAAACGCACCATCACCTACCGCAATATCAAGTCAGTCAACCCCCTCACGCTCTCCCAGCTCATATCCTCTGCTTTCCCCCCTGACTCCCCCCCCTCTTCCCCCGACGACTATGCTGTCATGCTCAACATCACCCTCTCCGACTCCCTTGACTCCCTAGCCCCCTGGAAAACCTCCTCCGTCTCATACATCAACCCCGCCCCCTGGTACACCCCTGAACTCCGCACCATGAAGCAGACTGGCCGCCAACTCGAACGACTCCTCAAAAGAACCCGCCTCACCGTCCACGCCGAAGCTTTCAAATTACACATCTCCTCCTACCGTGACGCTCTCCAAGCCGCCAAATCTGCCCACCTCTCCACCCTCATCAACAGCTCCCACCGGAGCCCTCGCACCCTGTTCTCCACCGTCAACAAGCTGCTCCAGCCACCGGACATCACTCCACCCTCCTCCCCTGACCTCTGCAACTCTTTCCTCCTTGCCTTCAATGACAAAATTTCCAAAATCAACAGCTCCATGACTGCCGTCTCCATTAACTCCATCACCACCCCCACCCCTGCCCCCCCTCCTCTCCCTGACCACCCACCCTTCCCTCCCCTCACCACCTTCTCCTCTGTTAACTCCTCTCATATCATAGACCTCATCACCGCTTCCAAAACCACCACCTGCTCTCTCGACCCCCTCCCAACGACTCTAACCAAGGCCTGCCTCCCTGCTCTCATCCCCCATCTCACCACCCTCTTCAACCAGTCTTTATCCCTCGGCCATGTTCCTTCCATCTACAAACTGGCCTCCATCACCCCCATCCTCAAAAAACCCACCCTAGACTCCGCCAACCTCTCCAACTACCGCCCCATCTCCAACCTGCCGTTCCTCTCAAAAACGCTGGAACGCATCGTCGCCGCCCAACTTCACACCCACCTCCAGTCAAACAACCTCTATGAACCCCTCCAATCTGGCTTCCGCCCACTTCACAGCACTGAAACAGCCCTGGTCAAAGTACTCAACGATCTCCTCACCTCTGCAGACTCCGGGGCCCTCAACATCCTGTTACTACTAGACCTCAGCGCAGCCTTTGACACTATAAACCATTCCATCCTCCTACAAAGGCTGCGCCAACTGGGTGTTGAGGGCTCTGCACTTGACTGGCTCACATCCTACCTCACCAACAGGCAAGAGTTCATTTCCCTCTCCGGTCACTCATCCACCCTCTCCCCAGTAACGCAGGGTCCCCCAGGGCTCAGTCCTCGGCCCCCTCCTCTTCATCTGCTACATCTTCCCCCTTGGTCACATCCTCCGCCAACTCAACCTGGACTTTCACTGCTACGCTGACGACACCCAGATATACCTCACCACCAAATCCACCCAAAACCCTCCCCTCAGCCACATCGAAACCTGCATCTCTACAATAAAATCATGGCTCACTCTCAACTTCCTCAAACTGAACAGTGACAAAACAGAGCTCCTCCTCATTGGCACCAAATCCACTCTCAATAAAACTGGTCCCTTTTCACTCAGCATCGACACCTCGACCATCACCCCCTCTACCCTGGTACGCAATCTCGGTGTCATCATGGACCCCACCCTCTCCTTCACTCCCCATGTCAGCCACATCGCCAAGACCTCATACTTCCACCTCCGCCGCATCGCCAAAATCCGACACTGCCTCACCCTCCCCGCTGCTGAATCCCTCATCCATGCCTTCATCTCCTCCCGCCTCGACTACTGCAACTCACTCCTCACTGGCATCTCCTCCCATTCCCTCCACAGACTCCAAATGGTCCAAAACTCCGCTGCCCGCCTCCTCACCCACACCCGGTCCCGTGATCACATCACTCCCGTTCTCCGCTCTCTCCACTGGCTCCCCATCAAGCAGCGCATAAACTTTAAAATACTCCTCCTCACCTTCAAAGCTCTTCACCACCTTGCCCCCCCCTACCTGTCTGACCTCCTCATTCCCCACCGCCCCTCCCGAGCTCTCCGATCCTCCTCCTCTCTCACCCTGACTGCACCAACATCCCGACTCAAAACTTTTGGTGACAGAGCATTCTCCCGAACAGCACCCCAACTCTGGAACTCCCTCCCCCAACCTGTCCGCCACTCTCCCTCACTCACAACATTCAAATCCCGCCTAAAAACATACCTCTTCACCCAAGCTTATGACCTCCCCTACCCCTAGCCTCCTCTACCCCATTGCCTACTCTTCTACCCCCTGTTACATCCCCATCTTTTTCTCTCTACTTCTTCTGTCTTGTTCATTTTATCTGTATATTAATGTGTATTGTACGTGTTGTCCCCCCTGTCTGTAAATACCCCCCCTTTTTTATTATGTTCAGCGTCTTTGGGTCACTGAAAAGCGCTATATAAATAAAAGTTATTATTATTATTATTATTATCTATGACTCTGAAAATGAGGTCGAGCTGTTGTTTGAGTCTCTTATTTTGTTTGATTTTAAAGGCCCTCTGTGCAACTTCTCTTGTGGACGAGTGTGTGGAGAATCGATAACAAACTGGATCGATAGGAAATGATAAGATCTTTCCATCTCCAATGTCGGTGATTTAGTGAGAAACTGTGCACAATAAAAGATGTGGTTTAATTATATCTAAAACTAAACCAGAACTAAACTGTAAAACGAGAATATTAAACCAGAAAAGAGCAAAACTAACAACAAAAAACCTAGTGTTGGAGCAACAGTTTGAGACCCGCTGTCACTGTTGCGTTAGAGCGCGGGAGAAAAGCCATTACACAGGTGTTTCCCGCGGCGACCGTTCTGCTCTGACTCACTCTGTTTATTATCACTCATTAGAGACAGAGAAATCCAATCAGTCTGAACAATTAAGATCTACACTGACAAAACCAGTGTTTAACCATCACTGCACGACAAACCAGGACTAAACCAGGACTAAACCAGGACTAAAGCAGGACTAAACCAGGACTAAACCAGGACTAAACCAGACTATACCAGGACTAAACCAGGTCTGAACCAGGTCTAAACCAGGTCTGAACCAGGACTGAACCAGGTCTAAACCAGGACTAAACCAGGTCTGAACCAGGTCTAAACCAGGTCTGAACCAGGACTGAACCAGGTCTAAACCAGGACTAAACCAGGTCTAAACCAGGTCTAAACCAGGACTAAACCAGGACTAAACAAGGACTAAACCAGGTCCAAATCAGGTCTAAACCAGGACTAAACCAGGACTAAACCAGGTCTAAACCAGGTCTAAACCAGGTCTAAACCAGGACTAAACCAGGACTAAACCAGGACTAAACCAGGACTAAAGCAGGACTAAACCAGGACTAAACCAGGACTAAACCAGACTATACCAGGACTAAACCAGGTCTGAACCAGGTCTAAACCAGGTCTGAACCAGGACTGAACCAGGTCTAAACCAGGACTAAACCAGGTCTGAACCAGGTCTAAACCAGGTCTGAACCAGGACTGAACCAGGTCTAAACCAGGACTAAACCAGGTCTAAACCAGGACTAAACCAGGACTAAACAAGGACTAAACCAGGTCTGAACCAGGTCTAAACCAGGTCTGAACCAGGACTGAACCAGGTCTAAACCAGGACTAAACCAGGTCTGAACCAGGTCTAAACCAGGTCTGAACCAGGACTGAACCAGGTCTAAACCAGGACTAAACCAGGTCTAAACCAGGTCTAAACCAGGACTAAACCAGGACTAAACAAGGACTAAACCAGGTCCAAATCAGGTCTAAACCAGGACTAAACCAGGACTAAACCAGGTCTAAACCAGGTCTAAACCAGGTCTAAACCAGGACTAAACCAGGACTAAACCAGGACTAAACCAGGACTAAAGCAGGACTAAACCAGGACTAAACCAGGACTAAACCAGACTATACCAGGACTAAACCAGGTCTGAACCAGGTCTAAACCAGGTCTGAACCAGGACTGAACCAGGTCTAAACCAGGACTAAACCAGGTCTGAACCAGGTCTAAACCAGGTCTGAACCAGGACTGAACCAGGTCTAAACCAGGACTAAACCAGGTCTAAACCAGGACTAAACCAGGACTAAACAAGGACTAAACCAGGTCCAAATCAGGTCTAAACCAGGACTAAACCAGGACTAAACCAGGTCTAAACCAGGTCTAAACCAGGACTAAACCAGGACTAAACAAGGACTAACCCAGGTCCAAATCAGGTCTAAACCAGGACTAAACCAGGACTAAACCAGGTCTAAACCAGGACTAAACCAGGACTAAACAAGGACTAAACCAGGTCCAAATCAGGTCTAAACCAGGACTGAACCAGGTCTAAACCAGGACTAAACCAGGTCTGAACCAGGTCTAAACCAGGTCTGAACCAGGACTGAACCAGGTCTAAACCAGGACTAAACCAGGTCTAAACCAGGTCTAAACCAGGACTAAACCAGGACTAAACAAGGACTAAACCAGGTCCAAATCAGGTCTAAACCAGGACTAAACCAGGACTAAACCAGGTCTAAACCAGGTCTAAACCAGGTCTAAACCAGGACTAAACCAGGACTAAACCAGGACTAAACCAGGACGAAAGCAGGACTAAACCAGGACTAAACCAGGACTAAACCAGACTATACCAGGACTAAACCAGGTATGAACCAGGTCTAAACCAGGTCTGAACCAGGACTGAACCAGGTCTAAACCAGGACTAAACCAGGTCTAAACCAGGTCTAAACCAGGACTAAACCAGGACTAAACAAGGACTAAACCAGGTCCAAATCAGGTCTAAACCAGGACTAAACCAGGACTAAACCAGGTCTAAACCAGGTCTAAACCAGGACTAAACCAGGACTAAACAAGGACTAAACCAGGTCCAAATCAGGTCTAAACCAGGACTAAACCAGGACTAAACCAGGTCTAAACCAGGACTAAACCAGGACTAAACAAGGACTAAACCAGGTCCAAATCAGGTCTAAACCAGGACTAAACCAGGACTAAACCAGGTCTAAACCAGGTCTAAACCAGGTCTGAACCAGGACTGAACCAGGTCTAAACCAGGACTAAACCAGGTCTAAACCAGGTCTAAACCAGGACTAAACCAGGACTAAACAAGGACTAAACCAGGTCCAAATCAGGTCTAAACCAGGACTAAACCAGGACTAAACCAGGACTAAACCAGACTATACCAGGACTAAACCAGGTCTGAACCAGGTCTAAACCAGGTCTGAACCAGGACTGAACCAGGTCTAAACCAGGACTAAACCAGGTCTGAACCAGGTCTAAACCAGGTCTGAACCAGGACTGAACCAGGTCTAAACCAGGACTAAACCAGGTCTAAACCAGGTCTAAACCAGGACTAAACCAGGACTAAACAAGGACTAAACCAGGTCCAAATCAGGTCTAAACCAGGACTAAACCAGGACTAAACCAGGTCTAAACCAGGTCTAAACCAGGACTAAACCAGGACTAAACAAGGACTAAACCAGGTCCAAATCAGGTCTAAACCAGGACTAAACCAGGACTAAACCAGGTCTAAACCAGGACTAAACCAGGACTAAACAAGGACTAAACCAGGTCCAAATCAGGTCTAAACCAGGACTAAACCAGGACTAAACCAGGTCTAAACCAGGTCTAAACCAGGACTAAACCAGGACTAAACCAGGACTGAACCAGGACCGAAGCAGAACTGAAGTAATGGGCGGACATAGGAGGAAGGTGAAAACAGAACCTTTCAGAGCGACCGAGCCTCAATTGAAGCACATGACAGGATTACACAAACCTGCATGAACAAATCCAAACACAACTCTAATGATGATATAACATCGTTACAACATGGATTAAAAACACGACTCTTCCTCCAACTGATCGATTACATTGATTCTATATTACGTTTGCCTTGCATTTGACCTTTACATCCGACCTTTACATCCGTGCAGCTATAGAAACCTGTCAGGCAACTGTCAATTTACATGAAAAACGGTTTAATTATACAATGTTCATGTCGAGGGCGGGATTTACCCCCTGAGCTCCTCCCACTCCGCCTCTTTTGAACACAGAACGGTCAATAGTCAATCTTCCTCCTGAAGTCTGAACTCTTAATTAAAAAACCCACGCTGATCATCGACAATTAGACACGACTGAATTGATTAAAATGATTCAACGCACAGCCGTAAAACACTACGACTACTTCAGATTAAAGCGTTGGATCATCAAGTCGTTTTTTCTGTAAAACCAAAGACGTTTCAGCGGCGGATCAAAAGTATGACCGAGCTAACGATGCGTCCTTCTGCCGTGTGAGATGTTTTTGTGTTTTTTGCCGTCGCGCCGCAGCAGATGAGACGAGGTTGCGTCTTTTTCCGATCCGCAATAAGCTCTAATTGGCCGTGCGACGCGCTCCAGATGAGTTCGGCGAGCGGAGGAGAGGTTTCCCCCTCAGGAGCCGCTCTGCCGTGGCGGGTAATCACCCTCCGGGCACCGCCGGGACCTCGCCGTCGCCCTGTGCCATATTTACATCCGCGCACACGTCCTACATCGTTACATAATTCATTGCTTTCGGAAGATGAGGATTTTTGGTAAACAAACCCAGAAGGAACAGCGGAAAATGGAGTGGGATGTGAAAATGTGTTGAAAAAGAATCAGAACGAAGGAGTGATTATGACAAAAGTGAACATCTCCACCACGTTTTGTGTGATGGTGATGAAACTGGAATAATATCATAGCGGTGCATCAAAAATGTACTCAAATGTGGCTAAAAAGTGCTAAAAATGACAATAAAATGAGAAAATGTCACTTTATGCCCTGGTTAAGAAGATTGTTTATACACGCATCAGCTCTTTCTGCAGCTTTTTTAATCATCTTTCAAAAGACAACATAAAGTACAAGACAAGTAAAGTAAAGTAAAACAAAATCAAATCAAGTAAATACATTGCATAAATGTGATTGGCAACTCTAAATTGGCCCTAGTGAATGAATGTGAGAGTGAATGGTTATCTGTGTGTCTGTGTCTATGTCTGTTGGCCCTGTCTGAGTTGGCCCCTGTCCAGGGTGCACCCCGCCTAAGGCCCAAAGTCTCTGGGATAGGCTCAAGTAACCCGCGACCCCGAACGGGATAAAGCGGTAGAAAATGAATTAATGAACATGCACTGTAAGTTTTAACTTGAACAAACGCCCCATTTGGACATCTGGATGAGGCTCCGGATGAGGCTCCGGATGTGGCTCCGGATGTGGCTCCGGATGAGGCTCCGGATGAGGCTCCGGATGAGGCTCCGGATGAGGCTCCGGATGTGGCTCCGGATGTGGCTCCGGATGAGGCTCCGGATGAGGCTCCGGATGAGGCTCCGGATGAGGCTCCGGATGAGAGGCTCCCAATGAGGCTCCGGGTGAGGCTCCGGATGAGGCTCCGGATGAGGCTCCGGATGAGAGGCTCCGGATGAGAGGCTCCGGATGAGGCTCCGGATGAGAGGCTCCGGATGAGAGGCTCCGGATGAGAGGCTCCGGATGAGGCTCCGGATGAGAGGCTCCGGATGAGGCTCCGGATGAGAGGCTCCGGATGAGGCTCCGGATGAGGCTCCGGATGAGGCTCCGGATGAGAGGCTCCGGATGAGAGGCTCCGGATGAGGCTCCGGATGAGGCTCCGGATGAGGCTCCGGATGTGGCTCCGGGTGAGGCTCCGGGTGAGGCTCCGGGTGAGGCTCCGGATGAGGCTCCGGATGAGGCTCCGGATGAGGCTCCGGATGTGGCTCCGGGTGAGGCTCCGGTTGAGGCTCCGGGTGAGGCTCCGGATGAGGCTCCGGATGAGGCTCCGGATGTGGCTCCGGGTGAGGCTCCGGGTGAGGCTCCGGGTGAGGCTCCTCAAGTCCCCAATCTGTTTCCATTAAGCTCTAAGAATGGTTGAACCTTGGACGCTGCGTCGTTAACTCCGTAATCCTCCATCTTCAGCGGCGGTGGCGATAAGAAGGATCATTTGCATATCTCCTTAGACTAATCCTGTGTCTGAGGGGCCGGAGCCTCCAGCTGAGAGGATCCTTCAGAACAGGGCCACGCGTCTTTCTCCTTCATCACAGTCTGTTTTATGACTGGATTCTGTGAGGTTAAAACTGCCACGTCGTAGCCTGATGCCGTAAAGATCAGAACATGTGTGTAACATCCGGGGACATTCTTAGATAAAACAGCCTGATTGGGACCCAAGGACGTCTCTCATGCGGTAAAACATCGGTTGTGTCTTTGCAATATGTTGAGACAGTTTTTTGGCATATGTGGCCCCTGTTGTGCCTTGATTAGTTGGATTCATCTTTGTTCTGGAGTCAGATCAGGGAGAGCATTTTGACTTGAGCACGGCTGAAATAAAGATTCACTTTTGGACACGACAACTTGGTTCTATTCTGCCTTTTTTCTCTGTCACTGTTTACAATATTTACCCACAACAACACGGAAGGAATGATCAATACCATGTCAAACGATAATGTTAATTTAATGTAAACCAATCACAGAAACCGTGCTAACAACTACGGGAAAGCTTAAACTGCAGTGGGAAAAACGAGTGGACATAAAGAAGAAGAGTCTGTGAGTTTGTGAGAACTCTTCCAGTCAGAGAGGAATTTAAAGCTAATGCTATAGAGCTTAAGTTCAAGCTGTGTCAGAACTGGAGACACAAATGTATTCATGAAGAACTACTCTTGATGAACCAATTGTGTGCTAGATAAGGTCAGAAGCTTTATATTAACGATGGGCGATGACATCTCTAACGTTATTTTAACCACGCCTAAACTGTGTGGCTAAATGGACACACAAAACGTAAATAAACAGTCAAATGAACCAATGCAGAGATATCAATTTATATATACTTGTTTGGGAGCTTACACAAGACGTTTTTTGCTCCTATTTGAGCTCTTTTTTGATCGTTTCAATCATAGACAGTGTTCGTGTTGTGTCGTGTTGTGTCGTGTTTTGTCTCGTAGAATCCAGAGCCAACAAATGCCACATGTGAAAATGCCTCTGTAGTGTTCCTTTTCCATCAGGCACACCGATCCGCCCTGAACCCCAGTCTGAGCCCCCTTTCGGCCCCCTTTCAGCCCCCTTTCGCCCCCTTTCGGCCCTCTTTCGGCCCTCTTTCAGCCCTCTTTCAGCCCCTTTTCGGCCCCCTTTCGCCCCCTTTCGGCCCTCTTTCAGACCCCTTTCGGCCCTCTTTCGGCCCTCTTTCGGCCCCCTTTTGGCCCTTTTTCGGCCCCCTTTCTGCCCCCTTTCAGACCCCTTTCGGCCCTCTTTCGGCCCCCTTTCAGACCCCTTTTGGCCCCTTTCAGCCCCCTTTCAGCCCCCTTTCAGCCCCCTTTCGGCCCCTTTCCGACCCCTTTTGGCCCTCTTTCGGACTGACCTGGTCTTCGAAGGACAGTGCCTGGCCCACGTCGCGAGGAAACCCGTCAATCACGAGCCCACTGGCCTCGGGAGTCTTCATGATCTTCTGCTTTATCTCGGTGATGGTGGTTTCCTGCAAGACACAGATGGTAAACACTCATGACCTCTGACCTCTGTTTGTTAAAGTCCAGTGTTTATGGATAATGGGAGAACCACAGACTCTCCAACAACCAGAACCTCCCTGTGATTAATGTGCACTCACAGGGTTTTATGCATCTATAGTTGGTTCAATCAAAGGAAATATGTTCTTTCAAGGATAAATACTTTCTTATGAAGCTAAATTCAGATGAATTACGGAAAATAAATGATGAACATGGACTTACTGCACTGTTTAAGCCTGAAAAATACACAAAGTACATCCTGTTTGGCGAGACAAAATTACACTTACAAATGATCACCGGTGAAACTGGTGTTTCTGTATCGCCAACTCAGCACAATTTGATTGACAATTAAGAAAACCAAGCAAATTTTTTAAAGAATAATTAAAGTATTGTATAGTGTAATTGATAATAATGCATGAAATAGTTATATGGATAGTTTTTCTTTTGGCTGATTTTAAAGTACATTGATTTCCAACTTTTTCTATCGGTTTTTATTTGTATATTTTTGTTTGCTCAAAATTGGGACGTTAACTCAAACTGTTTAGTGTGAATGTGCAAAAAATTTATTTAAAAAAGCCTATTTTCATGTTGGATGATTACAATTTAAATTCAAGTAAAAAATATTTTAAAAATGTGTTTCTGTATCGCCAACACAGTCAGCACAATTTTTATCTTTTTAAAAACGAAGCAATGAAAAAAAAATAAATAAATAAAAGAATAATTAGAGCATAATGTAGTTAGTAGATAATAATTAAAAAAAAATTGGCAGATTTTTAATATGAGAAACAACGACATCGATTTCCAAATTTTTCTTTCGTTTCTTTTGTTTGCTTAAAGTCGTGACGTAAACTCAAACTGTTAAGTGTGAACCTGCAAAAAATAAAGAAAGAAAAATACTTTATACTTTTCAATCCAGTTCAGAAATCTAGTGCAGCAGAAAGTACAGATCCTGCTCTCAAATATAAATACTTACATACTTTCTCACAAATACATACTTTTCCCACCGCTTAACATTGCAAACATACATAAACACATATCGTTTTCTCTGTTACATCATTACACGCTTCTTCTCCGTATGGCCTCGCCTCCTGCTCTTTCAGAATGACATGACACCGGTCTCGGGGTCGCGAGGGGCCAGAACACGCCGGCCCCCCTCAGCGTCACGTAACTCCCCCTCGGCCAAACACACAAACACGATACAGAACAGATTACACACGAGCCACCACGCTGCACGATACTACACGCCTCTAAAAATAGCACCAACATATCATGGCCGCTGCTGAGTAATACGTTTCATTCCCGGGGCACGGGCGGACGGGGCGGGCGGACAGATATTAAATGTAATCCAAAGTCCATCTCTGTGATTAGTGTGGAAATGTGACAGTGAGCGGCGTGTTTTTTCTGCAGTGGAGAAATGGCCAAAAAAAAAAGTTATTACTGCTTTGAAATGAATGGATCGCCTCGGAAATAGATTGCACTACCAGGTTTCCAACTAATAGGAACCCGGGGAAATATATTGGTAAGGCGAGAGTTTTTTAATTTGTTGTTTCACAGATTTTCCTTGGCAATTTTAAAAGGGGAGGACGGAATAAAAATACATTTCCCCCATTTATCAAATCACATTTCTACCATCCAAAAGTCAGAGTTGAATTGAAAATAACATTTATTCTAAATAATTGTCTTAGATTCTTAGAATATAGGCCCTACTCTCACATCTCTACATTATCTACATAATTATGGTTATCAATGCAAGACATTGAAAATAACTCTTATTATACTGCGGTGTACAAAAATACCTTCAATGTCATAAACTAAGTCTTTAATGGAAGGTGGAACTCAGAGTGATCAGACAGAAAGTAGTCCCAGACTGACAGACAGAAAGTAGTCCCAGACTGACAGCTTCTCAGAAAATGAATCATCCCGTGACCAAACAAGTCGCTTTGATGAACTTTATTGAGTCTGGACAGGAACACAAAGTATGCAATTAATGAAAATGTCTCATTGAGCAGCTTCAATTTAGCCACAGTGATTTGATCCAACGGCGTAGTAAGTTTTCACACGCTAGAGTCGTGGACACGCAGCTCAGCTCAGGTCATCGGGACAGATCAGAAGAGAACGCGTGACTCCAGACGAGCTGGACATGTCCAAATGAGGAGGACATGTGCTACTTAAATGGCAACGACAAAATGATTCCGATATAATCGGTCAAGACGCGTATTCTTAAATTCCTCGTTCAATGAATGGGGAGCGCGAGCCAAAGCCACGCCCACCCTGCATCCTTCATGTTAATCTACCAGGCGATCTCATGGATCTATGGTCAAGCCGTGAGTTGTGAGATGTTCTGACGAACCCGGGTCGTGCAGAAATGGTCGGAGGTCGGAGATGCTGGTGCAGAATACATTTTAATTTTTGTGGAGGTTTTGGCCCAAAAAACTGTGGAAAATCTGCGAAAACAGGAACAGATTTTTTTTTATTTTTAGAATCTCCGTTTTTGATTTTATTTTTATTATAAATATTATGATATGGGCTGATGGCCTTTAGTAGTTTACTCAATTAATCTGTCAGTGGAATCTTAGACAACCAACGTTTTGATACATTTAATACCGTATCTAAGTCGCACCAGCCAAAAAATGCAAGAAAAACATGTATAAGTCGCATTTTTGGGGGAAATGTATTTGATAAAATCCAAGACCAAGAACAGACATTTCCTCTGTAAATGCAGTTTAAAATAATAACAGATAAGAGAACATGGTGAATAGGTGTACGTATGCTAACGCTAACACCTTCAGCTACATGACGTATGCTAACGCTAACACCTTCAGGTACATGACGTATGCTAACGCTAACACCTTCAGCTACATGACGTATGCTAACGCTAACACCTTCAGCTACATGACGTATGCTAACGCTAACACTTTCAGCTACATGACGTATGCTAACGCTAACACCTTCAGCTACATGACGTATGCTAACGCTAACACCTTCAGCTACATGACGTATGCTAACGCTAACACCTTCAGCTACATGACGTATGCTAACGCTAACACCTTCAGCTACATGACGTATGCTAACGCTAACACCTTCAGCTACATGACGTATGCTAACGCTAACACCTTCAGCTACATGACGTATGCTAACGCTAACACCTTCAGCTACATGACGTATGCTAACGCTAACACCTTCAGCTACATGACGTATGATAACGCTAACACCTTCAGCTACATGACGTATGCTAACGCTAACACCTTCAGCTACATGACGTATGCTAACGCTAACACCTTCAGCTACATGACGTATGATAACGCTAACACCTTCAGCTACATGACGTATGCTAACGCTAACACCTCCAGCTACATGACGTATGCTAACGCTAACACTTTCAGCTACATGACGTATGCTAACGCTAACACCTTCAGCTACATGACGTATGCTAACGCTAACACCTTCAGCTACATGACGTATGCTAACGCTAACACCTTCAGCTACATGACGTATGCTAACGCTAACACCTTCAGCTACATGACGTATGCTAACGCTAACACCTTCAGCTACATGACGTATGCTAACGCTAACACCTTCAGCTACATGACGTATGCTAACGCTAACACCTTCAGCTACATGACGTATGCTAACGCTAACACCTTCAGCTACATGACGTATGATAACGCTAACACCTTCAGCTACATGACGTATGCTAACGCTAACACCTTCAGCTACATGACGTATGATAACGCTAACACCTTCAGCTACATGACGTATGATAACGCTAACACCTTCAGCTACATGACGTATGCTAACGCTAACACCTCCAGCTACATGACGTATGCTAACGCTAACACCTTCAGCTACATGACGTATGCTAACGCTAACACCTCCAGCTACATGACGTATGCTAACGCTAACACCTTCAGCTACATGACGTATGCTAACGCTAACACCTTCAGCTACATGACGTATGCTAACGCTAACACCTTCAGCTACATGACGTATGCTAACGCTAACACCTTCAGCTACATGACGTATGCTAACGCTAACACCTTCAGCTACATGACGTATGCTAACGCTAACACCTTCAGCTACATGACGTATGCTAACGCTAACACCTTCAGCTACATGACGTATGCTAACGCTAACACCTTCAGCTACATGACGTATGATAACGCTAACACCTTCAGCTACATGACGTATGCTAACGCTAACACCTTCAGCTACATGACGTATGCTAACGCTAACACCTTCAGCTACATGACGTATGATAACGCTAACACCTTCAGCTACATGACGTATGCTAACGCTAACACCTCCAGCTACATGACGTATGCTAACGCTAACACCTTCAGCTACATGACGTATGCTAACGCTAACACCTCCAGCTACATGACGTATGCTAACGCTAACACCTTCAGCTACATGAGGCACAGACAGAACTGTGGTAAGTGTCTGGTATGTTAACGTAACATATGAACAGTTATTCAGATAACTATAGCATAAAGAACATGCTAACAAGTTTAGCAAAGCATCAGTTTTACCCCAAATCACTAAATCCATTGAATTCTTCTTCCTCTGTGTCACTTCTAAACAACTCCACAAACTCCAGAGGAAGAGGAAGTGCAGATTCTTCTTCTGCGTCGCTCAGAGCCTAGAGCGCCCTCTTGTGGTTGTCAGAGTGAAAATAATGAATAATATCACAGTCGAGTTGAGTATAAGTCGCACCCTGGCCAAAACTATGAATAAAGATGGGACTTATAGTCCAGAAAATACGGTAATGATTTTATTGGGATTATAAAGGTTGTATATGAACCACAGCGGAAAAGAGGAGGCCAGGTGGCATCACCTGGTTGTTTCCATGAGGATAAACAGGTTTAGTGCCACACATCACAGCTGGGTGTACATCTAATGCCAGTCGGGCGCCTTGTTTCACTCACCTCGGAGCACAGCGGGTCTGTGTCTGCCAGAAGAATCCATAAGGAGTGTTTGTTTCAGACACTAGAGCGGTCTGGAGTATTTTTCAGGTCATTAGACAAACGTTCGCACAGATCCACTTGAACCTTTGCGGCGTTAATCAAATATGCATCACTCACAGTAGTTTTCAGTCTGCAAGTTTAAAACATGAGCCGAGCCCGCTTCCTCGTATTATGTGAGCTCCTGGTGAACGGAAGGAGCTGCAAGAATGTCATAAACACACGCGCAATGTGAGGAGCTCATAGTGCTAATACCACCTCCTCATCCTCCTCATCCTCCTCATCCTCCTCATCCTCCTCATCCTCCTCAGCCTCCTCAGCCACCTCAGCCACCTCAGCCTCCTCAGCCTCCTCATCCTCCTCATCCTCCTCAGTCACCTCATCCTCCTCATCCTCCTCAGCCTCCTCAGCCTCCTCAGCCTCTTCATCCTCCTCAGCCACCTCAGCCTCCTCAGCCTCCTCATCCTCCTCAGCCTCCTCAGTCACCTCATCCTCCTCATCCTCCTCAGCCTCCTCAGCCTCCTCAGCCTCCTCAGCCTCTTCATCCACCTCAGCCTCCTCAGCCTCCTCATCCTCCTCAGCCTCCTCAGCCTCCTCAGCCTCCTCAGCCACCTCAGCCTCTTCATCCTCCTCAGCCTCCTCAGCCTCCTCATCCTCCTCAGCCTCCTCATCCTCGTCAGCCACCTCATCCTCCTCAGCCTCCTCAGCCTCCTCAACCTCCTCATCCTCCTCAGCCTCCTCAGCCTCTTCATCCTCCTCAGCCTCCTCATCCTCCTCAGCCTCCTCAGCCTCTTCATCCTCCTCATCCTCCTCAGCCACCTCAGCCTCCTCAGCCTCCTCAGCCTCCTCATCCTCCTCAGCCTCTTCATCCTCCTCAGCCTCCTCATCCTCCTCAGCCTCCTCAGCCTCTTCATCCTCCTCATCCTCCTCATCCTCCTCAGCCACCTCAGCCTCCTCAGCCTCCTCATCCTCCTCAGCCTCTTCATCCTCCTCAGCCTCCTCAGCCTCCTCATCCTCCTCAGCCTCTTCATCCTCCTCATCCTCCTCAGCCTCCTCAGCCTCCTCAGCCTCCTCATCCTCTTCATCCTCCTCAGCCACCTCAGCCTCCTCAGCCTCCTCATCCTCCTCATCCTCCTCAGCCACCTCAGCCTCCTCAGCCTCCTCAGCCTCCTCATCCTCTTCATCCTCCTCAGCCTCTTCATCCTCCTCAGCCTCCTCATCCTCCTCAGCCTCCTCAGCCTCCTCATCCTCCTCAGCCTCTTCATCCTCCTCATCCTCCTCAGCCTCCTCAGCCTCCTCAGCCTCCTCAGCCTCCTCATCCTCTTCATCCTCCTCAGCCTCCTCAGCCTCTTCATCCTCCTCAGCCTCCTCATCCTCCTCAGCCTCCTCAGCCTCCTCAGCCTCCTCATCCTCTTCATCCTCCTCAGCCTCTTCATCCTCCTCAGCCTCCTCATCCTCCTCAGCCTCCTCAGCCTCCTCATCCTCCTCAGCCTCTTCATCCTCCTCATCCTCCTCAGCCTCCTCAGCCTCCTCAGCCTCCTCAGCCTCCTCATCCTCTTCATCCTCCTCAGCCTCCTCAGCCTCTTCATCCTCCTCAGCCTCCTCAGCCTCCTCATCCTCCTCAGCCTCCTCATCCTCTTCATCCTCCTCAGCCTCCTCAGCCTCTTCATCCTCCTCAGCCTCCTCATCCTCCTCAGCCTCCTCATCCTCCTCAGCCTCCTCATCCTCTTCATCCTCCTCAGCCTCCTCAGCCTCCTCATCCTCCTCAGCCTCCTCAGCCTCTCCATCTCCTCTTACAATTCATCAGTGTCTCAAAAAATAACAAATATTCCTGTATTCATTCTCATATTTTAAGCTTTTCCGTTTTTTAAATAAGATTTCCATGCACTTTGTAGTCATGCCTGCTTCTGTATGCTTTATGATGTCGTACGTGGTCAAACACATCGTCAACACGTCATATTCTTCAGATTATTTGCTTTAACATACAAATATACCCTTCACTTTTCTTTTGTCAGAAATGTCTAGTTATTAAGCAACGATCAATGACATTTCAAGGCAAAAACTCTTATCTCATCTTTTCCACTCAAATGCGCTTCAATTTAAAAATGACTTCAGGCAGAATAAATGTCACTTCTATTCTGGAAGTTGCTGACCTCATAATGTGATTTCATCGTCCGCAGTCGCCGTTCACACAGCAGTGATTTACCCACAGCTTTGACAGCAGTAGTTTGAATAGTAGGGTTACCTCGGTGAACTGGTGAGTCTACGCACCAAAGTCCTCTGAAATGAAACCTGCACAAAAGACCTTGAACCTAAAGCTCTAGACCTGAAGATGGGTCGCCGGGTGGTGCTCCGTGGTCACCCGCTGCTCCGAACAGGTTTAGTCCCATCGCAATAGAAGAATAGGGCAAACGCAGGAGAAAAAGGGGTAAATAATGGGACCTAAATGACACATATTATGAAAAACTGATTTATTTTTTTCTTTTTAACCATGTTTTCCCACATAAAAACATACCAGGAGCTGTATTTAGCTTCAGTCGAGCTCGTTTCGTCATTATGCTTACGAGGTTGTCTTCTCTGCGCCTCACAAAAACGCCAAAGGTAGAAATCTCAAGGTTTTTAAAGCAAAATTAAGCAACTTTAAAGCTAGAACTCTGCAGCTTTTTTGAAAATAAATAGATATATTTTTATTTATTTATTTTTCTTTTGATAAAATAAAGCAATATATACTCACATACTAAAACATATAACGTTACCATATATTTAAAAAAAGACAACATTTCCCAGGAAGCTCGGTTTGGGTCAAAGTCTGGTTCACCAACACTTCTAAAACGCGAGATGCCAAATTAAAAAGTAAAAGATCATGTTTAAAGGCCGATAACGACACACACACTGCAGAATATGTGTCCTTTAAGCTTCAGGCCGTTCACGTCTAGCAGAAGGTTTCAGACGGAAGGGCATCGTGTTCAATAAATCCTGTGGAAAGCTACAGCGGCCCAGCGGGGACATGAATGACAACTCTACGGAAGAAAAAAAAAACACTCGCTGAATTATTGATGCGACCGTCAGAGGCAGATAGAGGCACGCCAAGCTCCTGACGGAGTTCAAGCACGTGTCAGAGGTCGTGACCCCCACAGCGCTCAACACACGCGCAAAACACAGAAAAACCCATTAACTAGCGACCACTTGCGGAAGCTAATGGGACTCGGCACGGATAAATAAACCAATAAAAACATAATTTGCATATACCCAATTACCATTTTCACAGGAATCGTTTGCATATCATTTAAACGGAGGTTAGACTTTAATGTGGCGCCGGCGTTCCCCTGTTTACCTGAAGGTCGCTGGTTCAATCTCAGCTCTGGCCAGTGCATTGTGCTGTCGTCGTCATGGCTGCAGTGGACGATAGGCGTTCTCGGTGGATGATTATTGACGACGAGGAAGCGTGGCACTGACAAAAGCGCTCACGTCCTAACCATCTGACTGATTCAAAGTGCACTGACAAGAACACGCAAGAGATCACGACACTGCGTATTTATCCGTAAAAAGGACAATCGCGCTCACAATTCACTCCCAAGTCTCAAGATGACTCGATCTGTGCTTTATCCTTTCTGCCGTCGTGAACATAATTCCTCCAGAATAAATAATTAATCGACAAAAAACTGAAGATCTACAGTCTCTGCAGCTTCCCTTGTGTGTGTGTGTGTGTGTGTGTGTGTGTGTTTTGTATGTAGGAATCTTTGTTACTGAGCAAAAATGACAAAAATACTATTGAATCTATTAAATGTGTGTAATTTAATAATAATTTAGGGATGAAAGCTGCTTCAGGATTTTGTTGTGTACTGAAAAGGTGCATTTCCGCCCCCGACTGTAGTTGTACGTCTTCAAAGTGTGTGTTTTATGCTATACTGTGAAGAAAAAAAGAAGAGAGAAAGACAGAAAAGGAGGGAGAAAGATAGAGAAAGATGGAAAACTAGATGCTGTGCGGTGGCAGTTTATATTAGAAATTTGGTCAAACGTGTCGTCTACATTTGGTCAACTCTCCAACGTCGCCACCGATAAATCAGAATCAGATCACTTGCGAGACATAATAAATGAGTAAAATTACTGGCAAAACTTGAGATGTCTCAATGTCAAACTTGAACGAAGAAACATCACCATTTTACGATTTTTCACAATTATTTGCGCTTGGACAAAACATCAGTGAAATTAACTTGCTTTATTCCTCACTAGCCCAATTAAATAAAACATTTCTGAATATAAACAGCAAAAAAAAACTGGAAATACGGCTCTTTAAGTACAGAAAGGTCAACTAAATATATCTTTGGAATGGGTAAAATGGGTATGGTTGTGTACCTGTGGGGCCAGCTCTCTGTTCTGAACATAAACATCATAAAAAAGTATAAATACGGCTCTTTTAGTACAGAAAGGTCGACTAAATACCTCTTTGGAATGAGTAAAATGGGTATGGTTGTGTACCTGTGGGGCCAGCTCTCTGTTCTGAATATAAACAGCAAAGAAAGTCGAAATACGGCTCTTTTAGTACAGAAAGTTCAACTAAATGTATCTTGGAAATGGGTACAGTGAATATGGTTGGGTACCTGTGGTAAAATGGGTGTGGTTGGGTACCTGTGGTAAAATGGGTGTGGTTGGGTACCTGGGGCAAAATGGGTGTTTTTGGGTACCTGTGGTAAAATGGGTGTGGTTGGGTACCTGTGGTAAAATGGGTGTGGTTGGGTACCTGTGGCAAAATGGGTGTTTTTGGGTACCTGTGGTAAAATGGGTGTGGTTGGGTACCTGTGGTAAAATGGGTGTGGTTGGGTACCTGTGGCAAAATGGGTGTGGTTGGGTACCTGTGGTAAAATGGGTGTGGTTGGGTACCTGTGGTAAAATGGGTGTGGTTGGGTACCTGTGGCAAAATGGGTGTGGTTGGGTACCTGTGGTAAAATGGTTGTGGTTGGGTGCCTGTGGTAAAATGGGTATGGTTGGGTACCTGTGGTAAAATGGGTGTGGTTGGGTACCTGTGGGGCCAGCTCTCCGTTGGTGATGATCTTGGCGATGAGGCTCCACTTGCGGTTGCTGGTGGCGTTGTGGATCATCTTCTTCCGCAGCAGCTCGCCCACGGACACGTACTGGAACCCGTAGCGCTCGGCGATCTTCAGGCTCTGGGTTCCTTTGCCGCTGCCCGGGCCGCCTGAGGAAACACGCACGCTTCACGTTTACTCGCGGACACATACTTTTTGTATTTTACTACTTTAAATATTGTACGCATGTGGATACTAAATACTGTAATCCCTTGTCGCTCAGGAGTGGTCTATGGTACCTACTCCTGATATTGCGCCATGACCAGGAAGTGTCTGGGTCCAGGATAGTGTCAGGCAGTAGTTTTCCCATGATTCTTAGCGACAGTTGCGCCTCATTGGACACAAAAAGGTGACGCTAACATAGCTTCTACGCGATATAGCATATAACCAGATACTTTATAAAGATACACAGATCAAATACGGCATTCTCGATTTATTTGTGATTGAGCTGCTTTAACAGTGAAATACACGATGTAAAGAGATGATGTGTTTGCTGTTTACTATTCATTTATTTATTTATTTGTGCTTTATTGAGGATTTTTATGATTAAACTGTCGTCATCTGGGCCTCTAGAGTAGAACGCCTCGCTCCACGACCTGGAAGAGCACTATATTTGAGGCCAGCACAATGACTACAGCTTTATCTTGTATTCATTTTATTATTTTATTATATTTATGTATTATGATGTCGTGCTTTAATGGCCGTGTTGTCCCTGTTTGTCCCAAAGCATGGATGAATAAACGGATTCTGATGTGAGTGGATTTTATGATGTTTTTAGTCATTTGTGTCACCAGCGTATGAACGTATGAGTGTAGGGGAGGAGGAGGGGAGGAGGAGGAGGAGAGGAGGAGGAGGAGGAGAGGAGGAGGAGGAGGAGAGGAGGAGGAGAAGAGGAGGAGGGGGAGAGGAGGAGGAGGAGGAGGAGGAGAGGAGGAGGAGGAGGAGAAGAGGAAGAGAAGAGGAGGAGAGGAGGAGGTGGAGGAGAGGGGAAGAGGAGGAGGAGGAGAAGAGGAGGAGAGGAGGAGGAGGAGGAGGAGGGGGAGAGGAGGAGGAGAGGAAGAGGAAGAGAAGAGGAGGAGAGGAGGAGGTGGAGGAGAGGGGAAGAGGAGGAGGAGGAGGAGAAGAGGAGGAGAGGAGGAGGAGGAGGAGGGGGAGAGGAGGAGGAGAGGAAGAGAGGAGGAGGTGGAGGAGGAGGAGGGGAGAAGGAGGAGAAGAGGATGAGGGGGAGAGGAGGAGGTGGAGGAGAGGAGGAGGAGAAGAGGAGGAGGAGGGGGAAAGGAGGAGGTGGAGGTGAGGAGGAGGAGGAGGTGAGGGGAAGAAGAGGAGGAGGAGAGGAGGAGGTGGGGGAGAGGAGGAGGAGAGGAAGAGGTGGAGGAGGTGGAGGAGGAGGGAGAGAGGAGGAGGAGAGGAAGAGGGGGAGAGGAGGAGGAGGAGGAGAGGAGGAGGAGAAGAGGACTAGGGGGAGAGGAGGAGGAGAGGAGGAGGGGGAGAGGAGGAGGAGGAGAGGAGGAGGAGAAGAGGAGAGGAGGGGGAGAGGAGGAGGAGGAGGAGAGGAGGAGGGGGAGAGGAGGAGGAGAAGAGGAGGAGAGGAGGAGGAGGGGGAGAGGAGGAGAGGAAGAGAGGAGGAGGTGGAGGAGGAGGGGAGGAGGAGGAGAAGAGGATGAGGGGGAGAGGAGGAGGTGGAGGAGAGGAGGAGGAGGAGAGGAGGAGGAGAAGAGGAGGAGGGGGAAAGGAGGAGGTGGAGGTGAGGGGAAGAAGAGGAGGAGGAGAGGAGGAGGTGGCGGAGAGGAGGAGGAGAGGAAGAGGTGGAGGAGGAGGAGGAGAAGTGAGATATTAGATGTTGTTTACAGACAAGTGTGAATTCCGCCGCTGTGACAGAGCGACATCATTAAGAGTGTGAGTGTGTGAGAGGAAGACACTGAGAAGAGGAGCAGAGGAGCAGAGGAGCAGAGGAGACAGGAGTAAACAGGAGCAGACAGGAGCAGCAGACAGGAGCAGACAGGAGCAGACAGGAGCAGACGGGAGCAGATGGGAGCAGAGAGGAGCAGACGGGAGCAGACGGGAGCAGACAGGAGCAGACAGGAGAAGAGGAACAAACAGGAGCAGAGAGGACAAAACAGGAGCAGACAGGAGCAGACAGGAGCAGACAGGAGCAGACAGGAGAAGAGGAACAAACAGGAGCAGACAGAAGTAAACAGGAGCAGATAGGAGGAGACAGGAGCAGACAGGAGAAGAGGAACAAACAGGAGCAGACAGAAGTAAACAGGAGCAGATAGGAGGAGACAGGAGCAGACAGGAGAAGAGGAACAAACAGGAGCAAACAGGAGTAAACAGGAGCAGACAGGAGGAGACAGGAGCAGACAGGAGCAGACGGGAGCAGACAGGAGAAGAGGAACAAACAGGAGCAGACAGGAGTAAACAGGAGCAGACAGGAGCAGACGAGAGAAGACAGGAGCAGACAGGAGAAGAGGAACAAACAGGAGCAGAGACATTATAGCTGCAGTGACTGTGAGTGCTGTGTGGGAGATCAGGAGCAGAGGATCAGGTGAGAAACGCCCACACTTAATATCACAACATCCAGATTTCAGATTTGTGTGAACAGACTGAGGAGGAGGCGGCATATACTGAGGAGGAGGCGACACAGACTGAGGAGGAGGCGGCATATACTGAGGAGGCGACACAGACTGAGGAGGAGGCGGCATATACTGAGGAGGAGGCGGAAAAGACTGAGGAGGAGGCGGCATATACTGAGGAGGCGGCATATACTGAGGAGGCGGCATATACTGAGGAGGAGGCGACACAGACTGAGGAGGAGGCGGCATATACTGAGGAGGCGACACAGACTGAGGAGGAGGCGGCATATACTGAGGAGGAGGCGGAAAAGACTGAGGAGGAGGCGGCATATACTGAGGAGGCGGCATATACTGAGGAGGCGGCATATACTGAGGAGGAGGCGACACAGACTGAGGAGGAGGCGGCATATACTGAGGAGGCGACACAGACTGAGGAGGAGGCGGCATATACTGAGGAGGAGGCGGAAAAGACTGAGGAGGAGGCGGCATATACTGAGGAGGCGGCATATACTGAGGAGGCGGCATATACTGAGGAGGAGGCGACACAGACTGAGGAGGAGGCGGCATATACTGAGGAGGCGACACAGACTGAGGAGGAGGCGGCATATACTGAGGAGGAGGCGGAAAAGACTGAGGAGGAGGCGGCATATACTGAGGAGGCGGCATATACTGAGGAGGCGGCATATACTGAGGAGGAGGCGACACAGACTGAGGAGGAGGCGGCATATACTGAGGAGGCGACACAGACTGAGGAGGAGGCGGCATATACTGAGGAGGAGGCGGAAAAGACTGAGGAGGAGGCGGCATATACTGAGGAGGCGGCATATACTGAGGAGGCGGCATATACTGAGGAGGAGGCGACACAGACTGAGGAGGAGGCGGCATATACTGAGGAGGCGACACAGACTGAGGAGGAGGCGGCATATACTGAGGAGGAGGCGGAAAAGACTGAGGAGGAGGCGGCATATACTGAGGAGGCGGCATATACTGAGGAGGCGGCATATACTGAGGAGGAGGCGACACAGACTGAGGAGGAGGCGGCATATACTGAGGGGGAGGCGACACAGACTGAGGAGGAGGCGGCATATACTGAGGAGGAGGCGGAAAAGACTGAGGAGGAGGCGGCATATACTGAGGAGGCGGCATATACTGAGGAGGCGGCATATACTGAGGAGGAGGCGGCACAGACTGAGGAGGAGGCGGCATATACTGAGGGGGAGGCGACACAGACTGAGGAGGAGGCGGCATATACTGAGGAGGAGGCAACACAGACTGAGGAGGAGGCGGCAAAGACTGAGGAGGCGACACAGACTAAGGAGGAGGCGGCAAAGACTGAGGAGGCGACACAGACCAGCCCAGCCCAGTCGCTCTCTCTGTCACCGGTCAGTCTGGTCCTTCCTCTGACACTAACGTCCGTCACTGTCCACTCCCAAACTGCACCTTAAACCGTGGCTGAAGGAAAGTCTGTGAGCACTTTTGACCTCCTTTTATCATCTCGTGTCATGTTAGAGTCTTTGACCTGCCCAGAGACGACACTCTACACTGTAACATGCAGAGGCTGAAGAGACAAAAAAAAGGTCAAAAATCAAAAAGAACCAAACTGACAGAATTCCGCTTCGAGGCACAAAACGTCTAAATGTCAACTGGCTGTATTTATGTACTTTTCTACATCCGTGGGCACCCAAGGGCCCTCGAAACCACGGAAACGTTCTCCCGTTCTCCCGTGCACCCGCGCACCTGTTCACCATCAGACACTGGGGGAGATGTGGGCGAGGTGTCTTGTCCATGGACAAAGATGGCGTCCTTGATGGTAAAGGGAGCGTATGCAACAATATAAGAGATGAAGGCTGTTCTTGTTTCAAAATATGGACCAAACATTATTAAACCGTATCTGGTAAATACACTGCTTTCAAAAATGTTTCATTAAATCAAATATATGTGTTACAAATGTGTGTGTCTCATCGATGGTTTTTATTTATTCTATTTTATTTATTTTATTTATTTTATTTATTTTATTTATTTTATTTATTTTATTTATTTTATTTATTTTATTTTATTTATTTTATTTTATTTTATTTATTTTATTTTATTTATTTAAAAAAATACATTTAAATTAAATAATAATAATATTAAAAAAGCTGAACATTTAAACATGGTCCTTTAAGACTGGGTTCACACACACACAAACTGAGACTAAACTGGAACTTAACCCGAACTAAAACTGGACTAAACCAGGACTAAACCAAGACATCAGGACTAAACCAGCGTGAAACCTTGACCCGGGCGACTGCTGCTTAAGCACGACTCAACAGAGAAACGAACCATTCTGTTGCATTTTCAAACACTCGAATACTCTGCAGAACTGGTTTATTGTGCGCCCGCTAAAGCGCCGCCGCGTGAGACAACGGAGCGTCGATCCCGTCACAAAGCCACGGAGCAGTTTCCATAGCGATGTCAACTGCTCTGGAAACCTCCAAAACGAGACGAGAAACGACCACAAGCCGAGACGTGATCGATTACACGGGTCGTGACTGGACTCACTTCAGGGGCGTGACCGGCAAAAAGAGAGAAGTCATTATGAAGCGTAACAGAAGTCATTCATAATATGATTTAAATATGTTTAGAATATTCAAACACGTGACAATAACTCTTTAAATGTACAATATGGTTGAAAAAGAAGTATTCAGTTAGTAATTTATAGAGAGCCTGGAGTTCTTACTAGATGTGCACAAGAAATATTCAGCCTCACAAAATATAATTACCTCTATCATTCTTCAATATAGTACCGTATTTTCCGGAGTATAAGTCGCACCAGCCAAAAAATGCAAAATGGAGAAGAAAAAAACACATATAAGTCACACTGGAGTATGAAATGCAGTTGCAAGTGTGAAAATAACAAATAATATCACATATAAGTCGCTCTGGAGTATAAGTATATAAGTATAAATATAAGTATAAGTCGCACCCCGGCCAAAACTATGAAAAAGGGTGCGACTTATAGTCCGGAGAATACGGTAATTATGGTGACAGGTCTTGAACTGAGCCCGGTCCTTATGAAGATTTGGTTTTGTTCTTGTCCTGGTTTAGTCCCGATCTAATGTGGGTTTAGTTCCAGTTTTGATCTTGATCTGTATGTAGGCACAGTCTCGTCATAAAAGACTCATGTTATGCTAAATTTATCTTCTCAACCTTGAATCACGTCATGAAATAGTTCTCTCGTCAAAAAAAGTTGCGTTTGGCCTCATTTACGCCTGTTTTCGTTCTGTTCACGAGCTCGTCTTCGCTGAGCCTCAAATCGCTCCGTTTGAACTTGCCCTGGATTGTTGTGTCACAGGTGAGTCCTCTGCGGTTACATCATGGCTCTATTAAACTACCCTTCCTGTTGTACAAAGGCTACATTTATTATTAATATTACCGTATTTTCCGGACTATAAGTGGCACTTTTTTTCATAATTTTGGCCAGGGTGCGACTTATACTCAGGAGCGACTTATATGTGATATTATTTGTTATTTTCACAATTTTTTTCTTCTCTATTATTCATTTTTTTGGCTGGTGCGACTTATACTCCGGAAAATACAGTATTATAAAATGAAAGGCTCATCCAAAAGGTGAGTTTAAAAGCCAATTAAAGCCACAAGAGTGCATTATATGTGCACTTTAATGCTTTATTCCACTGGTTCATGTATCTGAGTATTTAGAACACCGTGGTCCCACTGCATTATGTCACTCGGTGCAAATCCAAAAGCGCTCCTCTGAGTTTTCAAAGTCCAAACCTTCACCAAAACCACATTCAAAGCACAACTTGTCTTTTTATCCGTCTGGAAGAGCAATCGTCATCATCAGACATGAACTCTGCGACAAAGAGCTGTTTAAAGCTTAAAGGTCCCATAACATGCAAAATCGACTTTTCAGAGCTTTTAACCTTCTTACATTGCTATTTGTGCTTCATATATGTACCCATGAATGATTGATTCCCGCAGTGTTTAGCTATATTACAGACTATCTCCTTTCCTCGAATCTCCAAACTGAAGGGGGGTGTTCACAGGACCGCGTCATAATCACAGACACGTGTCATCATCCCCCCTCCCCCTCCCCCCTCTCCACCCGCCTCCCCCTCCCGCCTGCCGCCTCCCGCCCCCTTCCCCCCGGCTCCGTGCAGCTGCAGGCTGCAGGAGGAAACACGGTTCAAAGAGGCCCAAAACGTCATTAATGATATCGCACTCTTTACTATTATCACAATGGTGAGGGTTTATGTGGCAGTTGATGCAGCAACCGGGAAAATAAACGGAGAGAAGTTCTATCCGATACCGAAAAACCAGGAAATAAGAGCGCGATGGACATGAGACTTTTATATATATATATATATATATATATATATATATATATATATATATATATATAAACACCAGATTTATTTCGGCTCAAAGTAGTCTTGATTTGAAGTTCTATCGTTTCTCACTCACTCGCGCGGGGCGGCGCAGCGCGGAGCAGACAGCTGTGGGGCTACGTCACAGGTGGGCGGGGCACACACGCGCTCTGAGACTACGTCACGGGTTGGGCGGGGGAGCCAGATCGCTTTTCACAAGGGTGGGGGCGAATATCAAACCAAGCCGTCTGCATTTCCGGGTTGGTGAGGGGGTCCAAGGTCTGGGTGATATTTCTTAACTATTATGTTAAGGGTGTTGCACAACCCTTATTATTATCAATTATACACTTAGGATAGACTACGAAACGTGAAAAAAAGCACGTTATGGCACCTTTAACGCACGCCGCTCTACACTGCCCCCTTATGGTGCAGTTACGGTAAAGGTCAATTCAAGACACTTCAGGCCTGTTTATGGTGAACTTTGCACTTTATTGAACGTTCCAGTTTGCGGTTTGTGCAAAATAAGGTTCCCACACTGAATGCCGTGGTTAGAAACTTAGTACGTAATTCATAAAGTGCCAACAAAAACTCTGGAGGCACTGGACAAACTATTCTCTGTGTTGTTTTGCCACATTTGAATCGTTTCCCGGTCGTTCGGAAGTTGGCAAACGACTCGTGTTATTGCCGCGGCTCGTTCTGATTGGCTCGCGGAGGACGATGCGGTGGCTTTCGGTCCGACCAGAGACGAGACCCGTGTTGTTCCTCGGCGTGCGAAAAGCAGAAGTCGATCCAGCAGAGAAACGCGGGCTTGGTTTGCCAGATAATGAGCGCGCTAATAAACCAGCTGGTGTGTGTCTGCACGACCAACTCTCCACGGCCAAGTTTAGCAGCTGATCTCCATCACGTCGTAACCAGGAAAATCAAGGACTAAACCCGATCTTAATGTATGTATTTGATAAAATCCAAGACCAAGAACAGACATTTCATCTGTAAATGCAGTTTAAAATAATAACAGATGAGAGAACATGGTGAATAGGTGTACGTATGCTAACGCTAACACCTTCAGCTACATGACGTATGCTAACGCTAACACCTTCAGCTACATGACGTATGCTAACGCTAACACCTTCAGCTACATGACGTATGCTAACGCTAACACCTTCAGCCACATGACGTATGCTAACGCTAACACCTTCAGCTACATGATGTATGCTAACGCTTACACCTTCAGCTACATGACGTATGCTAACGCTAACACCTTCAGCTACATGACGTATGCTAACGCTAACACCTTCAGCTACATGACGTATGCTAACGCTAACACCTTCAGCCACATAACGTATGCTAACGCTAACACCTTCAGCTACATAAGATATTCCTTTATTGTCCCACATGGGGAAATTTCATTGGTGCAACGCAGGTAGATACAGAGGTAGATACAGAAGAACAGATCACTTATAGGAAGTCTGAAAAACACTTTCAGTAGAAGATCTCCTATAAATAAATGCTAACGCTTACACCTTCAGCTACATGACGTATGCTAACGCTAACACCTTCAGCTACATAACATATGCTAACGCTAACACCTTCAGCTACATGACGTATGCTAACGCTAACACCTTCAGCTACATGACGTATGCTAACGCTAACACCTTCAGCTACATGAGGCACAGACAGAACTGTGGTAAGTGTCTGGTATGTTAACGTAACATATGAACAGTTATTCAGATAACTATAGCATAAAGAACATGCTAACAAGTTTAGCAAAGCATCAGTTTTACCCCAAATCACTAAATCCATTGAATTCTTCTTCCTCTGTGTCACTTCTAAACAACTCCACAAACTCCAGAGGAAGAGGAAGTGCAGATTCTTCTTCTGCGTCACTTAGAGCCTAGAGCGCCCTCTTGTGGTTGTCATGTGAAAATAACAAATAATATCGCATAAGTCGCTCTGGAGTATAAGACATAGGTAAAAACTATGAAAAAAGGTGCGACTTACGGTCCAGAGAATACAGTAAATCCATGGCTGTATATGAGTTTAATGCCATACCACCACAACCAGCACCAAAACCCCTTAAAAGTACCACTACCATTGCACAGACAGTGTTAAAACCGACTCAGAAGACGTGTATTACTCCTGTTCAAAGCTGTAGTGTAAATATGTGCATTAAACTGAAGTCTTCCCTTGCTTTTTACAGCAAAAACAAAAGGTTTCAAGCGAGTCTAAAGGCCAAAAAACGCACAAAGAACGGGTCCTTTAAACTCCCTGGCACACACATGCTTTATATAAACTCTAATCTCATTCTTATATTTCATTTTTCTCCCACCAATTTGTAGAAACAGAGAAACAGAACAAAACGCAAAACGACCAGCGAGAACAAATCAAAAGAAAAACTGAAGTAGACATAATTTAAACTCAAATACAAACAAAATCACGCACCATTTCTTTAATTGCTTTCGGCCTCTTTAGAGTCTGCAGCTTGTGAAGATATAAAGGCAGAGACAAAATATATAAATAACTCTGCGTCTGGAGACATGCAAATCTGATCTTTGTCTGATTTCTGGAGTGATCAGTTTATTATATTAAAATGTCATGCAAACAGTAACATCTGATGTGATTCATTTGATTGTTTTCCTGACATATCACACCCGTTTAGACAAGGAAAATGATGCAGGAAAATGAAAACTAGAGGCAAAAACTGAAAAGAAATTGCCACAGATTCAAAGAGTTATTTTAAAACACACTGTACTCTGTCAGTTAACGCTAAAAATACACAAAATCATTGGTTTATCTGATTATTCTAGCTATTATACTGTATATTTACTCTGCTAGAACTAGATTCATTCGTTTGACATGAACCGTCTCCGCCGCAGCAGCAGAACCATCAGCTTCTCCATCTCCTCAAATCTAATCTCGCTTGGTTACGTCTGCTGACATCTCTACCTGGATTACTGACGACAGATGCAGAGAGGACGCATGCACGGGGCTCTGAAGGGAGGACGGAGCCTGAATAATGCAGGAAAAGCCATGAATAAACCGCTTGTGATGATGAAATGTGCACTAAATTTTGCAAATCGCTCAGCTGCATATGCTACAGTTGCTAAAAACAGATGCACAAATCAAGTGTAAAAAGTATGGCAGTCATTATCTTGACTATAATGACTTTAAAACACCTGCAAAAATAGAGTGTTTTTAACAAAGACAGCAGCTTTATCAAATCAAAGTGTCAAAAAAGAATGAACAATTTCAGATTTTCATTAAGAATACACTTTATTCGTAAATATTCTCTGCCTTGAGTCGTCATATTTCAATCAATATTTGGTTAAAATGTATTTTAAAAAAGCTCAATGTTCAATAGAAATAATTGTGACGACTGAAATACCGTATTTTCCGGACTATAAGTCGCACCAGCTAAAAAATGCATAAAAGAGAAGAAAAAAACATATAAGTTGCACTGGAGTATAAGTATATGAGTATAAATATAAGTATAAGTTGCACCCCGGCCAAAACTATGAAAAAAGGTGCAACTTATAGTCCGGAAAATACGGTAATGACATTTTCTCCTGTAAGAGCTCGAAACAAATCTAAAATGTGTCTGTTTTTAATCCAGTTTAAATACAAATGCAAAGACCCACAGCCCTGCTAAATCCTACACTTAGTTACTGTGGAAACTGTCAGTACATTCTCCTCTCTTGTGTCTGAAACTGCTTCCACACAAGGAAAAGCAACAGCATAAAGCTCCACCATAGAAAGCGAACAGTGCGTGGAAGTGTCCATAGAACTGAGCACAAAGAGAGAACTGCAGGTGTCCTCGCTCTGCTGTGAACGCAACAATCAGAACAATCCACGTTTATGTGGGAAGGATGAATTCACTCGCCGCGTGTTTCCCGGAGTACGCAGAAAACTGTAGTACAGGCGTGTAAAGCGGCTCGTCAAAGGACACGGGACTTGTATTAGTACTGCGTCAATCGAAAGCAGATTATTACTGTTACTATGGAGGAATAAACAAGCGTGAATGAGGCGGAATACAACTCCAGGTGTGTTTTTGATGAAAGAACAATGTAATAAAAGTCTAATTTGCGTAGTACGTGTCCTTTAAAGGCGCACTATGTAACTGACTTGATTGTGTTGCTTCGCCTGGAATAAAATAAGGTAAAATATGATATTTATTATTTATTTGCCCCACAATAGGGAAATTCCAATGGCAAAATGTTCCACAGTTTGGCATTAAACTTTTCTCGTGCATTTATTCAGTTTTATTCACTTTAATTGCTAAAAATCCCATTGACAAACATGAATTCTCCTGGAATTTAACCGTGACGTGGCTTCACCTGTTTATCTCATATCCATGGAAACAAGCCGGTTTCTCCAACAGAATAAATGCATAGTGAAGCCTTAAGTATATATCAATTAAGGTTTCGCAATATTTTTCTAAAGTACTCAATCAGTAATCACAGCAATATATTACAAAATGTTGAAAAAGGTTGATTTTTATTCTTTTACACTTTTCTAGATCATTTACCGTATTTTCCGGACTATAAATCACACCTTTTTTCATAGTTTTGGCCGAGGTGCGACTTATACTTATACTTATATATTTATACTCCGGAGCAACTTATATGTGATATTATTTGTTATTTTCACATTTGCAACCGCATTTCATACTCCAGTGCGACTTATAGATGTTTTATTCTTCTCTAGTATGCATTTTTTGGCTGGTGCGACTTATACTCCGGAAACTACTGTAAATTAGTATTGATTTTTTCTCTTTTAAGGTTTTATTCCCGGAGAGTTTGACTAATAAACGAAGGCATGAATAGCTGATGCGATTGTGTCAGAAAGTATCCACAAATATTGCAATAATATCCATATCTCAGCACTTAAACAGCCACATCGCAACAATTTCCGACATATTTCAGCTCTATTATCAGCATGTTGGCACGCACAGTGTATTCACGGAGGGAAAAAGCCTTCATTTGCATATGTTGCGTCACGCTGCAGCTCCCACTGTGCAGCTGCCACTCTTCAGTCTCCGGACCAGGTTAATGCAGTCTCGTCATGTTAATCAGATTAGACCAGCGAGAGTGTCTGACAACGAGAGTGACATGGCAACAGGATCATCGCCACGGCACCCGGCCCGCGCGCAAAATACCAGGAAAACCACTCTGCCGATGGTTAATACTGCCTAATCTGAATCTGCGAGGATGTGGGCGACTGCGAGTGTGACGTTTTGGAGCTTTCATGACCCAAAGACCCATTTTCAGTTTGGGTTTTTTCTAGTAGTTTAATAAAGAACCGAACTGTGGATGAAACCAAGGCAGAACTTTAGTTGGTGCTTAGAGAGGACTGAACTGTACCAGGACGAAACCAGGACAAAACCAGGACTAAACCAGGACAAAACCAGGACTAAACCAGGACAAAACCAGGACGAAACCAGGAAGAACCAGGACAAAACCAGGACTAAACCAGGACAATACCAGGACTAAACCAGGACAAAACCAGGACGAAACCAGGACTAAACCAGGACGAAACCAGGACGAAACCAGGATTAAACCAGGACAAAACCAGGAAGAACCAGGACAAAACCAGGACTAAACCAGGACAAAACCAGGACTAAACCAGGACAAAACCAGGACAAAACCAGGACGAAACCAGGACTAAACCAGGACAAAACCAGGACAAAACCAGGAAGAACCAGGACAAAACCAGGACTAAACCAGGACGAAACCATGACGAAACCAGGAAGAACCAGGACAAAACCAGGACGAAACCAGGACAAAACCAGGACGAAACCAGGACGAAACCAAACCAGGACGAAACCAGGACAAAACCAGGACAAAACCAGGACGAAACCAGGACGAAACCAGGACGAAACCAGGACAAAACCAGGACAAAACCAGGACAAAACCAGGACAAAACCAGGACTAAACCAGGACGAAACCAGGACAAAACCAGGACAAAACCAGGACAAAACCAGGACAAAACCAGGACTAAACCAGGACAAAACCAGGACGAAACCAGGACAAAACCAGGACTAAACCAGGACAAAACCAGGACGAAACCAGGAAGAACCAGGACAAAACCAGGACTAAACCAGGACAATACCAGGACTAAACCAGGACAAAACCAGGACGAAACCAGGACGAAACCAGGACGAAACCAGGATTAAACCAGGACAAAACCAGGAAGAACCAGGACAAAACCAGGACTAAACCAGGACAAAACCAGGACTAAACCAGGACAAAACCAGGACGAAACCAGGACTAAACCAGGACAAAACCAGGACAAAACCAGGAAGAACCAGGACAAAACCAGGACTAAACCAGGACGAAACCATGACGAAACCAGGAAGAACCAGGACAAAACCAGGACGAAACCAGGACAAAACCAGGACGAAACCAGGACGAAACCAAACCAGGACGAAACCAGGACGAAACCAGGACAAAACCAGGACGAAACCAGGACGAAACCAGGACGAAACCAGGACAAAACCAGGACAAAACCAGGACGAAACCAGGACTAAACCAGGACAAAACCAGGACAAAACCAGGAAGAACCAGGACAAAACCAGGACTAAACCAGGACTAAACCAGGACGAAACCATGACGAAACCAGGAAGAACCAGGACAAAACCAGGACGAAACCAGGACAAAACCAGGACGAAACCAGGACGAAACCAAACCAGGACGAAACCAGGACGAAACCAGGACAAAACCAGGACGAAACCAGGACGAAACCAGGACGAAACCAGGACAAAACCAGGACAAAACCAGGACGAAACCAGGACTAAACCAGGACAAAACCAGGACAAAACCAGGAAGAACCAGGACAAAACCAGGACTAAACCAGGACGAAACCATGACGAAACCAGGAAGAACCAGGACAAAACCAGGACGAAACCAGGACAAAACCAGGACGAAACCAGGACGAAACCAGGACGAAACCAGGACGAAACCAGGACAAAACCAGGACGAAACCAGGACGAAACCAGGACGAAACCAGGACAAAACCAGGACAAAACCAGGACAAAACCAGGACAAAACCAGGACTAAACCAGGACAAAACCAGGACGAAACCAGGACAAAACCATGACGAAACCAGGAAGAACCAGGATGAAACCAGGACAAAACCAGGACAAAACCAGGACTAAACCAGGACAAAACCAGGACTAAACCAGGACTAAACCAGGACAAAACCAGGACAAAACCAGGACGAAACCAGGGCAAAACGTAAGCTAGCACTTAGTGTGGACTAAACTGTACCAGGAGACGAAACCAGAATGAAACCAGGACGAAACTAAAACTAGACCAAGACTAAATGAAGACAAAACCATGACTAAATCAGGACAAAACCAAGACTAATCAGTACTAAATGAAGACTAAACCAGGACAAAAACAAATAAAAACTAAGACTAAGCAGGACTAAATAATAACTAGATAATGTGCGAGTGTCTGCACTCTTGCGTAAAAGTACTACATGTGTGTAGTAAAGACTTTATCCTTGTTTGAACTGGAGGCTCCAGTCTGTTGTTTTTCAATATTATCAATAATAATATGATCAAATTATTGATCAATATCAATAATATGAATGCGTGAATATAAAGTCTCGTCTCGTACACGTGTGCTTCTGAGTGTCTTACCGATGACCAGGATGACTTTGGGCCGCGGGCGGGACGGGTCGAACACGTCGTACTCCTCGATGAGCTCGGCGGTTTCGGACAGGTCTGAGTCGCTCTCGATGGAGAACTGGTTGATGGGAGGAAGTCGGTCGTAGCGTCTGTACGGGAAGCTGGGGCTGTCCGGCATCACTGAGCGAGAGGGGCAAAGATAATACATCATTAATAAATCATAATGATTGATTTACATGTTGTTCAGCTTCAGAACAGTTTAAACATGCTGCATTGTCCCAGGGCTCTGGGGGTTTGAGACATCTCATATGGGCTGCACAGATGAAACCTCCACAGATGAAACCTCCACTGATGAAACCTCCACTGATGAAACCTCCACTGATGAAACCTCCACAGATGAAACATCCACTGATGAAACCACCCCAGATGAAACCAATACAGATGAAACCTCCACAGATGAAACCACCACAGATGAAACCTTCACATGAAACCTTCACAGATGACACCACCACAGATGAAACCTCCACAGATGAAACCTCCACAGATGAAACCACCACAGATGAAACCTTCACATGAAACCTCCACAGATGAAACCACCACAGATGAAACCTCCACAGATGAAACCTCCACAGATGAAACCTCCACAGATGAAACCACCACAGATGAAACCTTCACAGATGAAACCTCCACAGATGAAACCACCACAGATGAAACCTCCACAGATGAAACCTCCACAGATGAAACCTCCACAGATGAAACCACCACAGATGAAACCTCCACAGATGAAACCTCCACAGATGCAACCTCAACAGATGAAACCACCACAGATGAAACCACCCCAGATGAAACCACCACGGATGAAACCTCCACAGATGAAACCTCCACAAATTAAACCACCACAGATGAAACCTTCACAGATGAAACCTCTACAGATGAAACCTCCACAGATGAAACCTCCACAGATGAAACCACCACAGATGAAACCTCCACAGATGAAACCTCCACAGATGAAACCTCTACAGATGAAACCTCCTCCACAGATGAAACCTCCTCCACAGATGAAACCTCCTCCACTGATGAAACCTCCACAGATGAAACCACCCCAGATGAAACCTCCACAGATGAAACCTACAATTATGAAACCTCCACTGATGAAACCTCCACTGATGAAACCTCCACTGATGAAACCTCCACAGATGAAACCTCCACTGATGAAACCTCCACTGATGAAACCTCCACTGATGAAACCTCTACAGATGAAACCTCCTCCACAGATGAAACCTCCTCCACAGATGAAACCTCCTCCACTGATGAAACCTCCACAGATGAAACCACCCCAGATGAAACCTCCACAGATGAAACCTCCACAGATGAAACCTCCTCCACAGATGAAACCTCCTCCACAGATGAAACCTCTACAGATGAAACCTCTACAGATGAAACCTCCACAGATGAAACCACCCCAGATGAAACCTCCACAGATGAAACCTCCACAGATGAAACCTCCACAGATGAAACCTCCACAGATGATTTAACAGCAGAAAGGAGAACGCATGGAGTCAGGTGGAGTTTTGGGAGCGACTGAGACAGTTTAATCTGCCTTTTCAAACCTGAATATTGCACTAATACTTCTTCATATTCTGTGTATCATTGTGTTTGAGCCTTTACTAGAGCACTTGACACTTGACACTTGACACTTGACACTTGACTCTTGACACTTGACACTTGACACTTGACTCTTGACTCTTGACTCTTGACTCTTGACTCTTGACACTTGACACTTGACACTTGACTCTTGACACTTGACACTTGACACTTGACACTTGACACTTGACTCTTGACTCTTGACACTTGACACTTGACACTTGACACTTGACTCTTGACACTTGACACTTGACACTTGACTCTTGACACTTGACACTTGACACTTGACACTTGACACTTGACTCTTGACACTTGACACTTGACACTTGACTCTTGACACTTGACACTTGACACTTGACTCTTGACTCTTGACTCTTGACACTTGACACTTGACTCTTGACACTTGACACTTGACTCTTGACTCTTGACACTTGACACTTGACTCTTGACTCTTGACTCTTGACTCTTGACACTTGACACTTGACACTTGACACTTGACACTTGACTCTTGACACTTGACACTTGACACTTGCCTCTTGACTCTTGACACTTGACACTTGACTCTTGACACTTGACACTTGACACTTGACTCTTGACTCTTGACACTTGACTCTTGACTCTTGACTCTTGACACTTGACTCTTGACTCTTGACACTTGACACTTGACTCTTGACTCTTGACTCTTGACACTTGACTCTTGACTCTTGACACTTGACTCTTGACTCTTGACTCTTGACACTTGACACTTGACACTTGACACTTGACTCTTGACACTTGACACTTGACTCTTGACACTTGACACTTGACTCTTGACTCTTGACACTTGACTCTTGACTCTTGACACTTGACACTTGACACTTGACTCTTGACTCTTGACACTTGACACTTGACTCTTGACTCTTGACTCTTGACTCTTGACTCTTGACTCTTGACACTTGACACTTGACTCTTGACACTTGACACTTGACTCTTGACACTTGACACTTGACTCTTGACTCTTGACACTTGACTCTTGACTCTTGACACTTGACTCTTGACTCTTGACTCTTGACACTTGACTCTTGACTCTTGACACTTGACTCTTGACTCTTGACACTTGACTCTTGACTCTTGACTCTTGACACTTGACACTTGACACTTGACTCTTGACTCTTGACACTTGACACTTGACACTTGACACTTGACTCTTGACTCTTGACTCTTGACTCTTGACACTTGACTCTTGACACTTGACACTTGACACTTGACACTTGACTCTTGACTCTTGACTCTTGACACTTGACACTTGACTCTTGACTCTTGACTCTTGACTCTTGACACTTGACACTTGACTCTTGACTCTTGACACTTGACACTTGACACTTGACACTTGACTCTTGACTCTTGACTCTTGACACTTGACACTTGACACTTGACACTTGACACTTGACTCTTGACTCTTGACTCTTGACACTTGACACTTGACTCTTGACTCTTGACACTTGACACTTGACACTTGACTCTTGACTCTTGACTCTTGACTCTTGACACTTGACACTTGACACTTGACTCTTGACACTTGACACTTGACACTTGACACTTGACTCTTGACTCTTGACTCTTGACACTTGACACTTGACACTTGACTCTTGACTCTTGACTCTTGACTCTTGACACTTGACACTTGACACTTGACACTTGACACTTGACACTTGACTCTTGACTCTTGACTCTTGACACTTGACACTTGACACTTGACACTTTACTCTTGACTCTTGACACTTGACACTTGACACTTGACACTTGACTCTTGACTCTTGACTCTTGACACTTGACACTTGACACTTGACACTTGACTCTTGACACTTGACACTTGACACTTGACACTTGACTCTTGACTCTTGACTCTTGACTCTTGACACTTGACACTTGACACTTGACACTTGACACTTGACTCTTGACTCTTGACACTTGACACTTGACACTTGACACTTGACTCTTGACTCTTGACACTTGACACTTGACACTTGACACTTGACACTTGACACTTGACACTTGACATTTGACTCGACTCTTGACTCTTGACACTTGACACTTGACACTTGACTCTTGACTCTTGACACTTGACACTTGACACTTGACACTTGACTCTTGACTCTTGACTCTTGACTCTTGACACTTGACACTTGACACTTGACACTTGACACTTGACACTTGACTCTTGACACTTGACACTTGACACTTGACACTTGACATTGACTTGCAGGGCATGTATTTAGTCAATGACTTCTCAGATTCAAAATACCTACTTCCTCCTGGTTTGAGTATATGAACTGCACATTAAACAACTGCTTAGACTGAACCAAAGTTTTAATTAATTTTCAAATGCGTTTGCGTCTGCTGAATCCTAATTACAAATACAGATAAAAGCTTTGCATGAAAAGTACTTTTATATTACTATCACGACCGTATGGCTGTGAGTCACACCATAATAACTCAAGTGAACACTGTAAAAACACAAGAATCATTATTATGCAGAGTATTTGTCCAGTTAGACATAACTGTTCGTGTGTGTGTCAGTTACTTTCAAATAATACTTCTCAAGTAGAAGTACAAGTCAGTCACACAAAAACACATGTGTTATTCTTTTTTATATTTAGTGTAATCTGGTTCTGACAAAACAGTGAATAACAGACACATTCTAAGTATTTCTAAAGAATACAGTAAACACTATACAAACAAAGTACAACTACTTTTGTGATATTATCAACTACTTCACGCAGCACAAACTATTCAAAAAGTAAACTCAAGTGACCAAAGTTGATCCTTGTTATGTTCAATTGTTAAACTGCAGTAACTTTAAACTGAATTGTCATACTCGATTTCGATTTCATTATTCAATATTATAAAAAACACTGTATAAGACAAAATAGTATCTACAGATGAAGACATTTCTAAAACTTGTCAAGAAGGTTCCAGTTGTATCCTGAGAATGTGCATCTTTTAAATAAAATGTGTTCAAATCAGCGTCTAAATCTAGTATCAAGAACATCTTTATTTACCTGATTTAATTGTTGAAAAAATAGAAGCATCAAGTACAAACAGAGAAGTGTGATTATTGTAGAACTGGATGAAGTCAGTTGGCTAAATAAGCTAATTCTGCTTGTAATACAGGATTTTCGTCATAAACAATTGAAAATGTTCTCTCCATCTGGACTTTTCCTGCCAAAGTCACTCATCATTCATCATCTCGACTACGGGAGCCTCGCAGGGACAGAAGCAAACACATGGACAGAGGTCAGTTTGATGGAAAACATGTTCCGACAATGCAAATGATCGACGCTGAGTTCATGCAAAATCAGGCATTATTTGCATCTGAGCCACGGCTTGATTTGTTTAAACCAACAAACACAGGAATAACTGACGTGTGCTGATCTGAGGCAGCGTTTACCCTTTAACACGCACTTCTGTATGTGTTTATTCTGTGGGAACACTGCATAATGAAGCAATGTCCCATCCAGTATCCTACATTTTCTTTCTAAAATGCCTAGACAAGTCTTTGGTGCAAATAATTACTGTAATATTCCAAATACTTAAACTATAAAAGTGCTAAAAACCATCATGTCTTCATATTTTCTGCAAATGGTCTATGTCGCTGAAACAAAACAATGCGTTTTAGCAGTTGTAATTTGATTCATAATTTAATATAATGTCACTGCCCACGGAGAGACTTGTGTCGATGTTTCTGTTGTGCTTACGTCCCCGCGGTAACCACGGCGGATTGCAGACCAGGGCTAATATCTGACCCACATTCGCTCTGACAAACACGATCTCATTCATACTCGGGCCTGAAGACACGACAGCAGTTTGCACGACACGCACGGCTGCCCCACTGTCCCATACATGAAATACATGAAATACATGAAATACATGAAATACATGAACATAAATGAAATAAATGAAATAAATGAAATAAATGAAATAAATGAAATAAATACAATAAATACAATTAAAATGATTGGATGAATTAAATAAAATCAATAAAATCAATAAAATCAATAAAATCAATCAAATAAACTTAAAGTAAGCTCAACATCCTCTGAAAACACTTACACGCCATGTTTCAGTTGCTAGACACTTTATTGGTTTATTTACAACTAAGCACAAGTATAAGTATTTCATCACTGCCACAAGGTTTTGAAGCTTCAGTAATTGATGTTTTCTCGAATTGTGGTCCAAATGTATTAATAATTTGGCTCCTGAACCACTCTAGGACATTTAAACAGCGACTAACCCGCTGCAGAGAGACAAGAGTCTCCTTTAACCATAAGTGTAAAATACCTCTGCATTTTCCTATATTTAAGAGCTGTAAACTGTGGAACACTCCACTGTCACTGGGTTAAGAATATTCACCTCTCGGCTTAAGTGTTGGCTGAAAAAAAACAAATCTAAACTGTACCCACCTTTAAATACTATATATTTTGTATTTGGTCGTTAGTGCTGCGAGCTTTGGATTTGTAACTATGTCTAACGGCATTGTCCCTGCTAAAAACAAATACATGTAATAAATGTAATAAATTAAATACATTAAAAAAATATTTCCTATTCATGGTCTTTAGAATTCTAAGAAATTAGGACCACAGCAAGTAACAATTTCAAACTATATATTATATTTTTGAATGGGAAAAAGTCCTCTAAAGTCCACAGCTGACAGTAAACATGAGAATGGCTCTGATATTTAATTCCTTTTGACTTTACATTTACGTTAGTGGGTCATTTGTCTAAACCAGGGACAAAACCAGGAGCAGATAAAACAGCAGTGATGCAAACTGTAAGATAAAAGGCACTTAGGAGTCAGAGAAAGTGAGTTAGCCTTGAAATGATCCTGTTAGCGTGTTATTTAAGAAGTCGCTGTAGAAAGCTGCTTCAGCACAGCCCAAACACGCACCAGCCAAAGTCATTAAAGCTAAATGTGGTTCATCACGACCTTAAGACATTGTGCTATCATTAACTTTTAAAAACTCCCATATACATCATTCAGCATTAAACCACCAGAGGCCATAGGCGAGCACAGCTTAAAATAATATATGGATTTGGTTATGAGCATATGAGCCTTTCTCCCGTCAAATTGAGTGCTTATATTAGCACCAGGCAGGTCAGGCAGCTTAAATGAAGATACGTTTGTTATCTTAAGTTCGGGAGCAGGACCACACCTCATTCACGTCCTTTGCGGTGGCTCCCAGGTCACGCACATCGGTGTTTGTGTCTTCGTGCCACTCGATCCCGCCCGCTTCTAATTCATTCTGTTTTATCTCCCGGATCGGAGGCAGCGACGCTTCATTATCGGAATCACTAACATCTGCTCCAGTAACTTCTTTTTGCATCCAGGTTTTTGCTGCTTAAATTATTATTTTCAGGTTGTTGTTTTTTCATTCATTCCCACTGCAGCCAGTAGATGGCGTGCTAATGCCAAATCCAAGCAGAGTGACCACGGCTGATGCAAAATACTGTGTTCTCTTTGCAGATAGCGCGCTGATATGGGAAAGAATCAATCTCAGTGATGTGTCCATCCCCAGTCATGCTGCAATGTCAAATACATGGGAAAGAGTGTCTGGAATTCTATGTATGTGGGTTGTCATTTCTTTGTGATTTTAAAGCATTTTGTGTATGAAATGTGCTCTACAAATAAACTTGCCTTGCCTTCTCTAACATTATTCACCGTTCTTAAACATGAAATAAAGCAGAGGCCCTCGGGAGCATGTTTAAAAGTCAGTCACTTACTGTAGTCTCTCTTTATATATTCTTTACTGGTCAAAAACTGCTCCTCACCGTTTCTGAAGAGCGAGCGTCTGGACTGTCCCCCGTTGAGAGGCGGGAGCGACTTCTTCTCCTGCCCCACGAACGTGTCCCAGCGCACCTTCTCCGTGCCCCCGAGCTCCCGCACCTTCTTCAGGCACGACTCCAGGTACTCGATGGGGTCGTCCGGGCGGTAGAACATCAGCCCCGTCAGAAGGCTCTGAGCGGGGGAGAGAAGATAGAGGTTTAGAGGCTCTGAGCGGGGGAGAGAAGATAGAGGTTTAGAGGCTCTGAGCGGGGGAGAGAAGATAGAGGTTTAAAGGCTCTGAGTGGGGGAGAGAAGATAGAGGTTTAGAGGCTCTGAGCGGGCGAGAGAAGATAGAGGTTTAGAGGCTCTGAGCGGGGGAGAGAAGATAGAGGTTTAGAGGCTCTGAGCGGGGGAGAGAAGATAGAGGTTTAAAGGCTCTGAGCGGGGGAGAGAAGATAGAGGTTTAGAGGCTCTGAGCGGAGGAGAGAAGATAGAGGTTTAGAGGCTTTGAACAGGGGAGAGAAGATAGAGGTTTAGAGGCTCTGAGCGGGGGAGAGAAGATAGAGGTTTAGAGGCTCTGAGCGGGGGAGAGAAGATAGAGGTTTAAAGGCTCTGAGCGGGGGAGAGAAGATAGAGGTTTAGAGGCTCTGAGCGGGGGAGAGAAGATAGAGGTTTAGAGGCTCTGAGCGGGGGAGAGAAGATAGAGGTTTAGAGGCTCTGAGCGGGGGAGAGAAGATAGAGGTTTAGAGGCTCTGAGCGGGGGAGAGAAGATAGAGGTTTAAAGGCTCTGAGCGGGGGAGAGAAGATAGAGGTTTAGAGGCTCTGAGCGGGGGAGAGAAGATAGAGGTTTAGAGGCTCTGAGCGGGGGAGAGAAGACAGAGGTTTAGAGGCTCTGAGCGGGGGAGAGAAGATAGAGGTTTAAAGGCTCTGAGCGGGGGAGAGAAGATAGAGGTTTAGAGGCTCTGAGCGGGGGAGAGAAGATAGAGGTCTAGAGGCTTTGAACAGGGGAGAGAAGATAGAGGTTTAGAGGCTTTGAGCGGGGGAGAGAAGATAGAGGTTTAAAGGCTCTGAGCGGGGGAGAGAAGATAGAGGTTTAGAGGCTTTGAACAGGGGAGAGAAGATAGAGGTTTAGAGGCTCTGAGCGGGAGAGAGAAGATAGAGGTTTAAAGGCTCTGAGCGGGGGAGAGAAGATAGAGGTTTAAAGGCTCTGAGCGGGGGAGAGAAGATAGAGGTTTAAAGGCTCTGAGTGGGGGAGAGAAGATAGAGGTTTAAAGGCTCTGAGCGGGGGAGAGAAGATAGAGGTTTAAAGGCTCTGAGCGGGGGAGAGAAGATAGAGGTTTAAAGGCTCTGAGCGGGGAAGAGAAGATAGAGGTCTAAAGGCTCTGAGCGGGGGAGAGAAGATAGAGATTTAGAGGCTCTGAGCGGGGGAGAGAAGATAGAGGTTTAAGAGGTTTAGAGGCTCTGAACGGGGGAGAGAAGATAGAGGTTTAAGAGGTTTAGAGGCTCTGAACGGGGGAGAGAAGATAGAGGTTTAGAGGTTCTGAGCGGGGGAGAAAAGATTGAGGTTTAAGAGGTTTAGAGGCTCTGAGCGGGGGAGAGAAGATAGAGGTTTAGAGGCTCTGAGCGGGGGAGAGAAGATAGAGGTTTAAAGGCTCTGAGCGGGGAAGAGAAGATAGAGGTTTAAAGGCTCTGAGCGGGGGAGAGAAGATAGAGGTTTAGAGGCTCTGAGCGGGGGAGAGAAGATAGAGGTTTAGAGGCTCTGAGCGGGGGAGAGAAGACAGAGGTTTAGAGGCTCTGAGCGGGGGAGAGAAGATAGAGGTTTAAAGGCTCTGAGCGGGGGAGAGAAGATAGAGGTTTAGAGGCTCTGAGCGGGGGAGAGAAGATAGAGGTTTAGAGGCTTTGAACAGGGGAGAGAAGATAGAGGTTTAGAGGCTTTGAGCGGGGGAGAGAAGATAGAGGTTTAAAGGCTCTGAGCGGGGGAGAGAAGATAGAGGTTTAGAGGCTTTGAACAGGGGAGAGAAGATAGAGGTTTAGAGGCTCTGAGCGGGAGAGAGAAGATAGAGGTTTAAAGGCTCTGAGCGGGGGAGAGAAGATAGAGGTTTAAAGGCTCTGAGCGGGGGAGAGAAGATAGAGGTTTAAAGGCTCTGAGTGGGGGAGAGAAGATAGAGGTTTAAAGGCTCTGAGCGGGGGAGAGAAGATAGAGGTTTAAAGGCTCTGAGCGGGGGAGAGAAGATAGAGGTTTAAAGGCTCTGAGCGGGGGAGAGAAGATAGAGGTTTAAAGGCTCTGAGCGGGGAAGAGAAGATAGAGGTCTAAAGGCTCTGAGCGGGGGAGAGAAGATAGAGATTTAGAGGCTCTGAGCGGGGGAGAGAAGATAGAGGTTTAAGAGGTTTAGAGGCTCTGAACGGGGGAGAGAAGATAGAGGTTTAAGAGGTTTAGAGGCTCTGAACGGGGGAGAGAAGATAGAGGTTTAGAGGTTCTGAGCGGGGGAGAAAAGATTGAGGTTTAAGAGGTTTAGAGGCTCTGAGCGGGGGAGAGAAGATAGAGGTTTAGAGGTTCTGAGCGGGGGAGAGAAGATAGAGGTTTAGAGGCTCTGAGCGGGGGAGAGAAGATAGAGGTTTAGAGGCTCTGAGCGGGGGAGAGAAGATAGAGGTTTAGAGGCTCTGAGCGGGGGAGAGAAGATAGAGGTTTAAGAGGTTTAGAGGCTCTGAACGGGGGAGAGAGGATAGAGGTTTAGAGGCTCTGAGCGGGGGAGAGAAGATAGAGGTTTAAGAGGTTTAGAGGCTCTGAACGGGGGAGAGAAGATAGAGGTTTAGAGGTTCTGAGCGGGGGAGAAAAGATTGAGGTTTAAGAGGTTTAGAGGCTCTGAGCGGGGGAGAGAAGATAGAGGTTTAGAGGTTCTGAGCGGGGGAGAGAAGATAGAGGTTTAGAGGCTCTGAGCGGGGGAGAGAAGATAGAGGTTTAGAGGCTCTGAGCAGGGGAGAGAAGATAGAGGTTTAAGAGGTTTAGAGGCTCTGAACGGGGGAGAGAAGATAGAGGTTTAGAGGCTCTGAGCGGGGGAGAGAAGATAGAGGTTTAAGAGGTTTAGAGGCTCTGAACGGGGGAGAGAAGACAGGTTTAGAGGCTCTGAGCGGGGGAGAGAAGACAGGTTTAGAGGTCAGATGTGGGTTAGTTTTGCCCCTTTTCAAACTAAACTCCTTGTTTGGAATGCCCTGACATTGACATAAATAAACACTGTGGAACTCTTTTTTCTGTACCTGTTTCCGTATTAATCATTATTATCATCATAAATTATTTGTGGGCCCAATATCTAGTAACAACCGGCATAAAACAAATTATTTTTAGGCCGTGGCTGCAGAGCCGCGGCGCGGTCAAATGGCCCAGCAGTTTCAGGAACCGCGGCACTGCTTATAGCCTCATGGCTAACCCTAAACCTGACCCTGACCCTGACCCTGACCCTAACCCTAACCCTAACCCTGACCCTAACCCTAACCCTAACCCTGACCCTGACCCTGACCCTGACCCTAACCCTAACCCTGACCCTAACACTGACCCTGAACCTAACCTTAACCCGGCGTGGTCTAAAACGGCGCGGTCAAATAGCGCAGCAGTTTCAGGAGCCACGGCACAAAATAACATGGCAGTTTTGGCTCTGTAGACACTCCCTTATTTGTATTGGTACCAGTTTCTCTCTTGGTAGCAGTTGTACCTAACCTGTGCTGGTTCTTTTAAACCTTAGCTTTGAACTTCTAGACCAGCTCACAGTAAGAACGTCATTTTTCTGCAATTTAGCAAAAACAGATCAATAAAATCTCCATGGAGACAACCCAAAAAAAGACATAACGTCCCTTTAACTTTAAAATAATTATATAGAGCTGTGAAGTTGTACAATTATTCTAAACCGCCGAGAGTCAGTGATTCTCCAAACACACGACGCTGCTGGAGGCCGCTGGGAAATCACCACAATCTGGTATTTTTGGCACACGAATTAATCAAATCATCTGTTTTCCAAATCCACGGCCGTTGGGAGAAGTGACACTCCTGATTTTAGGCATTTAAAAACAGGAATGAGACGTTTTCCACGAGCGTGTTCTATTTTTCAGTATAAAAAGATATTTCTGTACAATTCTGGCGGCTTTTCTCTCAAATGCCGGACTAAAAATGACTCACAGTTGAAAATGAAACTGTTTCTGACCCTTTGGAGTGTAAACAAATGTCTGAGCTCTTTGTGCAGACGAGACTCTGTAGTTTTGACCTCTGATTTGCTCTGATTAGAAGCGCTAACGAGCTGTGCAAAGAGCAACATCTGATTCACAATCCTTTTTGCTTTGGTAAAAACAATCAGGAGACGAGCTGATTGGTTCTTGACAATTCCCAGAACGGAGATGAAGCCAGTTTCACAAGAAAAATAAATGATTTAGGGATTGTAATTAAGCTAACAAAAGGTCCAGGCGCAGAACCCAATTGAAATGTTGTGAATTCTTGGCTTTTCACGATCGGCCCGGCTCGTTCCAGTGTCCGGATCTTCACTTCTCGTTCCATTCAGTCTCTGTGGGGATGAGCCAAGTCTTCCTCAAATAAATCTGAACGGCAGAGAGCGCGTTACAGATGGATAATCACTTTTATGTAAGATGTGAACAAGTTACCGCGTTTTTAAAGGTGTTTTTGCCTAAAAGCTAAAGGCGCGGTGAGCAGGGGCCCCCCGGGACGGCAGTGCCAAAGGGGCGGAGACAGTGCCAAAGGGACGGAGACAGTGCCAAAGGGACGGAGACAGTGCCAAAGGGACGGAGACAGTGCCAAAGGGACGGAGACAGTGCCAAAGGGGCGGGGGTGCCAAAGGGGGCGGCAGGAGGAGAGACGTCAGATGTAGGACACAGCAAAACCTTCCAGATGTCACACTTCAGCCGCGTCATGCAGCCTTCAGCCTTTTCCTCCCACAGTCGACATCAGACCTGGGCATTTGTGGCCCTGGGGCAAGATGTGGCCCTCAGCATGTTTTAATCCGGCCCCAAGAAAGATTTTAGTTTCTGTTTTTTAACTGTCTGTAACATCTGTCTGCACTTGTATCCTTAGTAAAGATGACATGAAATTAATGAAATAATAGATTAAATAGCCTATATTTGACAGAAAAGTGATACTCTATTTGATATTTAATATATACATATATCTTTTTTTCACCAATGATCGCGGGCCGGCCCTCCGCTTCTTGCCTGGATTGGAACATGGCCCTCGGAGGAAAATAATTGCCCATAATTGCTACAGTCTGGACAGCGCCCCCAGGCTGTAGCGTATGGCATAGGCCCCTGAGCCCCTAAACTGCTGCTTAATCAACCCGGCCGACTTGAGAAGACTTTATCCCCCGGGCAAATCCATAAATAACATAAAAAACATATAAAGCCGTGGACTTTTTCTGGCAGCTGACTGAACCATAAAAAACACAATCACACCTTAAATACCAAAGGACACATCCGGCAGTAATGAGAGCGGGATGTGTTTTTGTGGGAAACAAATGCCTGCTCATGTTTTTGTGGGAAATTGCAGGTCTATATTTGGTGCTGACCGGAGCCGTCTCATCGCCGCAGCAGAAAAGCATGTTCTTGGTACACTCTGGTCCCACTATCACATTGTGTTTCTGCTGCAAACACGTCACCGCGGCGACAGCGCCGGCAGCACGCTGAGAAAAGACGTGGAAACACGGTGGAAAGTTCAGTCCATGTAAAGAGATTTGTGTGTGTGGAAATGCAAAACTGTGGACCTGGTTTAGTCCTGATGAAGACCTGGTTTAGACCTGGTTTAGTCCCGATGCAGACCTGGTTTAGTCCTGATGCAGACCTGGTTTAGTCCTGATGAAGAACTGGTTTAGTCCCGATGCAGACCTGGTTTAGTCCCGATGCAGACCTGGTTTAGTCCTGATGAAGACCTGGTTTAGTCCTGATGAAGACCTGGTTTAGTCCTGATGCAGACCTGGTTTAGTCCTGATGAAGACCTGGTTTAGTCCTGATGCAGACCTGGTTTAGTCCTGATGAAGACCTGGTTTAGTCCTGATGAAGACCTGGTTTAGTCCTGATGCAGACCTGGTTTAGTCCTGATGAAGACCTGGTTTAGTCCTGATGAAGACCTGGTTTAGTCCTGATGCAGACCTGGTTTAGTCCTGATGAAGACCTGGTTTAGTCCTGATGAAGACCTGGTTTAGTCCTGATGCAGACCTGGTTTAGTCCTGATGAAGACCTGGTTTAGACCTGGTTTAGTCCCGATGCAGACCTGGTTTAGTCCTGATGCAGACCTGGTTTAGTCCTGATGAAGACCTGGTTTAGTCCCGATGAAGACCTGGTTTAGACCTGGTTTAGTCCCGATGCAGACCTGGTTTAGTCCTGATGCAGACCTGGTTTAGTCCCGATGAAGACCTGGTTTAGTCCTGATGAAGACCTGGTTTAGTCCTGATGAAGACCTGGTTTAGTCCTGATGAAGACCTGGTTTAGTCCCGATGCAGACCTGGTTTAGTCCTGATGAAGACCTGGTTTAGTCCTGATGAAGACCTGGTTTAGTCCTGATGAAGAACTGGTTTAGTCCTGATGAAGACCTGGTTTAGTCCTGAAGAAGACCTGGTTTAAACCTGGTTTAGTCCTGATGAAGACCTGGTTTAGTCCTGATGAAGACCTGGTTTAGTCCTGATGCAGACCTGGTTTAGTCCTGATGAAGACCTGGTTTAGTCCTGGTTTAGTCCTGAAGAAGACCTGAGTTTAGTCCTGATGAAGACCTGGTTTAGTCCCGATGAAGACCTGGTTTAGTCCTGATGAAGACCTGGTTTAGTCCTGATGAAGACCTGGTTTAGTCCTGATGCAGACCTGGTTTAGTCCTGATGAAGACCTGGTTTAGTCCTGGTTTAGTCCTGAAGAAGACCTGAGTTTAGTCCTGATGAAGACCTGGTTTAGTCCTGATGAAGACCTGGTTTAGTCCTGATGCAGACCTGGTTTAGTCCTGATGAAGACCTGGTTTAGTCCTGGTTTAGTCCTGAAGAAGACCTGAGTTTAGTCCTGATGAAGACCTGGTTTAGTCCCGATGAAGACCTGGTTAAGTCCTGATGAAGACCTGGATTAGTTCTGATGAAGACCTGGTTTAGTCCCGATGTAGACCTGGTTTAGTCCTGATGAAGACCTGGTTTAGTCCCGATGCAGACCTGGTTTAGTCCTGATGAAGACCTGGTTTAGTCCTGATGAAGACCTGGTTTAGTCCTGATGCAGACCTGGTTTAGTCCTGATGAAGACCTGGTTTAGACCTGGTTTAGTCCCGATGCAGACCTGGTTTAGTCCTGATGCAGACCTGGTTTAGTCCTGATGAAGACCTGGTTTAGTCCCGATGAAGACCTGGTTTAGACCTGGTTTAGTCCCGATGCAGACCTGGTTTAGTCCTGATGCAGACCTGGTTTAGTCCCGATGAAGACCTGGTTTAGTCCTGATGAAGACCTGGTTTAGTCCTGGTGAAGAACTGGTTTAGTCCTGATGCAGACCTGGTTTAGTCCTGATGATGAAGACCTGGTTTAGTCCTGATGAAGAACTGGTTTAGTCCTGATGCAGACCTGGTTTAGTCCTGATGCAGACCTGGTTTAGTCCTGGTTTAGTCCTGAAGAAGACCTGAGTTTAGTCCTGATGAAGACCTGGTTTAGTCCCGATGAAGACCTGGTTAAGTCCTGATGAAGACCTGGATTAGTTCTGATGAAGACCTGGTTTAGTCCCGATGTAGACCTGGTTTAGTCCTGATGAAGACCTGGTTTAGTCCTGATGAAGACCTGGTTTGGACCTGATGAAGACCTGGTTTAGTCCTGATGAAGACCTGGTTTAGTCCTGATGAAGACCTGGTTTAGTCCTGGTTTAGTCCTGATGAAGAACTGGTTTAGTCCTGATGAAGACCTGGTTTAGTCCTGATGCAGACCTGGTTTAGTCCTGATGAAGACCTGGTTTAGTCCTGGTTTAGTCCTGAAGAAGACCTGAGTTTAGTCCTGATGAAGAACTGGTTTAGTCCTGATGCAGACCTGGTTTAGTCCTGATGCAGACCTGGTTTAGTCCTGATGAAGACCTGGTTTAGTCCTGGTTTAGTCCTGAAGAAGACCTGGTTTAGTCCCGATGAAGACCTGGTTAAGTCCTGATGAAGACCTGGATTAGTTCTGATGAAGACCTGGTTTAGTCCCGATGTAGACCTGGTTTAGTCCTGATGAAGACCTGGTTTAGTCCTGATGAAGACCTGGTTTGGACCTGATGAAGACCTGGTTTAGTCCTGATGAAGACCTGGTTTAGTCCTGATGAAGACCTGGTTTAGTCCTGGTTTAGTCCTGATGAAGAACTGGTTTAGTCCTGATGAAGACCTGGTTTGGACCTGATGCAGACCTGGTTTGGACCTGATGCAGACCTGGTTTGGACCTGATGCAGACCTGGTTTGGACCTGATGAAGACCTGGTTTGGTCCTGATGAAGACCTGGTTTAGTCCTGATGAAGACCTGGTTTAGTCCTGATGAAGACCTGGTTTAGTCCTGATGAAGACCTGGTTTGGACCTGATGCAGATCTGGTTTGGACCTGATGAAGACCTGGTTTAAACCTGGTTTAGTCCTGATGCAGACCTGGTTTGGTCCTGATGAAGACCTGGTTTAGTCCTGATGAAGACCTGGTTTAGTCCTGATGAAGACCTGGTTTGGACCTGATGCAGACCTGGTTTGGACCTGATGCAGACCTGGTTTGGACCTGATGCAGACCTGGTTTGGACCTGATGAAGACCTGGTTTAAACCTGGTTTAGTCCTGATGCAGACCTGGTTTGGTCCTGATGAAGACCTGGTTTAGTCCTGATGAAGACCTGGTTTGGACCTGATGCAGACCTGGTTTGGACCTGATGCAGACCTGGTTTGGACCTGGTTTAGTCCTGATGCAGACCTGGTTTAGTCCTGATGCAGACCTGGTTTAGTCCTGATGCAGACCTGGTTTAGTCCTGATGCAGACCTGGTTTAGTCCTGATGAAGACCTGGTTTAGTCCTGATGCAGACCTGGTTTAGTCCTGATGCAGACCTGGTTTAGTCCTGATGCAGACCTGGTTTAGTCCTGATGCAGACCTGGTTTAGTCCTGATGCAGACCTGGTTTAGTCCTGATGCAGACCTGGTTTAGTCCTGATGCAGACCTGGTTTAGTCCTGATGAAGACCTGGTTTAGTCCTGATGCAGACCTGGTTTAGTCCTGATGCAGACCTGGTTTAGTCCTGATGCAGACCTGGTTTAGTCCTGATGCAGACCTGGTTTAGTCCTGATGCAGACCTGGTTTAGTCCTGATGAAGACCTGGTTTAGTCCTGATGCAGACCTGGTTTATGTTCTGACTGTGATTGTCTTGTTTCTCATTAGTCTTTACATACAGAGCTGAACCTAACGATTCTTTCAGCAGTCGAACAGTAAATACATTATTTATTTTCTGCATTGAGGCTTTTAAAATAAATCATCAGCCAAAAGAAGGTTGAAACGTGACGACTGGCGGCTTCTGGATGCAGAATATTTAAATGTATTATTCATTATTTCTTATTTTTCCACATTTAAATGCAATAACGCTGCTTCTTTGTTCTTTTTGAATGCGTTTGCTCCGTCCTGACAACAAGTGATCACCACGACTACCATTATTCCATATTTCAATAGTCGAGGAGTCACACATTCTGATGAATCGTCTCGGCCTCATTGAAAACACGGCTCCATCACAGAAAACGTTCCATTTTGATTCACATAAACGCGTCGCTATTTCGAGCCCGGCGTCGTGAATGAACCGCGTGTCCATCTTGATAAATCCGACCCGACTTCCTGCCGACTCTGACTCAATAACAGTCCATGCTATTGTGACATTTGCAGCACGATACTCGACGCAAACACAGCGTTCAGTTTTAGTCGATTAACGCACTTTTACAGGAGCGATCAGAGGGAAAACGCCATGTTAATAAACACATTCATGAAACAGAGCCGGCAATTAGGCCCGTGAGTCTAATTAGGAGGATGAACGGAGACGACGGCGAGAGACGGACGCGTTCACCTGCTTCGCGCGCTGAGATCGAGAGATACTGGTGTTTATTTTCTATTTGGTTATGCAAATGAGCGTGTGCGGTGCTGTCAATAACTTGTGTCAATGGGGAGACGCGAGAAGAGATTGGAATATGGAGCGTAATGACTGGAATAAAGAAAGTGCGGCGCGATTGTTGCAGGAATTACAACACGATTACCCGGCTAATTATTCAAATCGCTTTATTTTCTGTATTAAAATTGCGGATGAAGGATGGATAGAGATGTTTTTGTGACGTTTTGTTGAAAAGGTTGTCGGACGTATCGAAAAGGAGGGACTAATCGACACTAGATGCTCATTTGGACGAGTATCGACGCTAAAATAATCGAACAATAATCGATGAACAGCGCAAACTTGTACTTTTCCTGAACAGTTTTAAACTATCTTGAGCTTTATCAAAGCAAGAATAACACAACGTACAACAACAAACTGTTATTTTGTGTTAAAACGTGTAAAAATTGTGCATTTTTTTCATCATCGTTTCGGTATCGAGCCTTTTCTTCGGTATCGAAATCGATTTTGAAACAATTCCTTTGACAGATATGGGGATGAGACTGGGGAAGGACATCGCAGCAAACTGTCAAGAGCCAGAATGGAACTGTCGACGCTGCATATGTGCCGTCCACTCCACCACCAAGCGACGCTGATTTAGAACGGTCAGTATCGTAGCACGTGCTGAGCCGTAACGAAGCTGGAGCGGAGACTTAAAGGAGAGCGGAGCCTTTAACCCCGAGTCTTTCCCTTTCTCGCTCTGAGAAAAACATCCCGTAGCTTTTATCAGCTGTTTTGGATCAATATTGAGGTCCAAAATATAAAATAATGACGTAGATTAGAAGTATAGCAAACAAAGGCACAATACGGATTCTTTAATTAAAGGGTTAAAGTTACAGTAAGAGTCAAGTACCGTATTTTCCGGACCATAAGTCGCACCTTTTTTCGTAGTTTTGGCCGGAGTGCGACTTATACTTATATTTATACTTATATACTTATACTCCAGTGCGACTTATATATGTTTTTTTCTTCTCTATTATGCATTTTTTTGGCTGGTGCGACTTATAGTCCAGAAAATACGATAGTTGTGAAGTTTAAATTCTTACTAATAAACACATTGTTCATTATGTATGTAAGTGTTCCAGGTTTTGAGGGGAAAATCCAGTCCAAAGTTGAGCAATAACTGAGCTCACGTGTTGAAACTGTGTCTGATGCAGTGTCATTAATATAATATGAGTTATGATCAATCAAAGTCATGTTGAGATTTATGTTTCTGTTCTGTTTATTGCCCTTAAATGACTCATTATTTGTGATGGTTCTAGTTTAGATTTGATGAGGGCTGGAGCAAATAAACACGACAACACGTGGATAAGAAAATACCTTAAACTTTCCGTACGAAGCGAGATAAAAAACCCACTTTGCATCAGACGTGGGCGATATATCGACATTTAGACGATACAACAAACGCTGCTTTAAAAACATTCATCGTTTATCGTAAAAAATCTACAAAAAACAAGTTATGAAGTCAACTTTCAAACGGGATGTTTCTGTAGTTTTGAGATACATTTGTCTAATAATCACAGCTCTACAAACATGTGTCAAGTTAAAACACATTTCTCTTGATTTTGTCTGACAATCTTCATCGTGAAACTCAAAAACATGTGAAGATTTTCATGTTTTTCTCTAAATATTGCCCTCCCACGTGACCGCGCCGCTATTTCATCTGACAAGAAGCAAGCATCACAAATGAAGGATTTTTACTAAACTAACAAAGCAGGAAACCACGAGCCCAGAACCAGATCTGAACCAGATATCAGGCTCGAACCGGGACAAACCCCGGTACCGGGTCTGACAGGGACAAACCCCAGAACCGGGTCTGACAGGGTCAAACCCCAGAACCGGGTCTGACAGGGACAAACCCCAGAACCAGGTCTGACAGGGACAAACCCCGGCACCGGGTCTGCTCGGGCCCGTAACCCTTGATAGTTCCTGCTCTACAGTACTCTTACAGTACAAACATGATGCAGATGCAGATATGGAAAAAGCTTCTTCCTGTTCTCACACTTGTTCAAACCTTTGCGCCGCGCGAGCCCGCTCAGCCCAATAACCGTTACATATTCACGCGTGAAACAAACCGCGCGAGGGGATAAGATCAAAGAAGTCCCGCAGAAGGACTTTAACCGTCCCGCAGTGTGTGACATGTAAGACACGAGTGCGGGACATCGTCCAGGCGTGACGCGCGTGAGAAGCGCTGAAGCCGAGACGCGCGCGCGGTGACTTGTCTCTGAGCGTCACGTAGTTTTGTTTTTGCCGTGGCATTTCTCACGCGCGCGCTCTTTCCGGTCCAAACACCGGACTCTGAGCAATAAAGAAAATCAAGAAAAAGATGAAACAATCGCGAAAAGTCGGTCCGCGCGCGCTTGTTTACCTCGAACAGTTGTGGAATCTCCCTCCGCGCCAGGTACTCCTTGGCGTCGTTCGTGTTCATGTTGTTTTCTTGTGTGTTGTCGGTGTTTGTCCCGGTACTTTCTCTCTGGTTCCGGTGCCTCGCGCGTCTCCCGCGGCTCACTGCATGTTTTGCCTCGCGCGTCTCGAGACCCGGAGCCCGGCCGTGATGTCAGTCCAGCGCGCGCGCCCGTGCTCCGGTGTGATGCTGCCGCGCGTGTCGGCTCCGGTGTGTGTCGCTTCCTCTCCACCGCGTTCGCTCCTCCTCGCTCGCTCTCGGCACGGAGATGCGCGCGGTGTCTCTCTCGCCCTATCTCTCCCTCTCTCTCTCTCCCTATCTATCTCTCTCCTTCTCTCTCTCTCTCTCTCTCTCTCTCTCCTTCCTTCAGGAGTTGTGTGTAACATTGACTATAACCTGCTGCTGCTGCTGCTGCTGCTGCTGCTGCTGCTGCTGCTGCTACTGCTGCTGCATCTGCTGCTGCTGCTGCTGCTGCTGCTGCTGCTGCTGCTGCATCTGCTGCTGCTGCTGCTGCTGCTGCTGCTGCATCTGCTGCTGCTGCTGCTGCTGCTGCTGCTGCTGCTGCATCTGCTGCTGCTGCTGCTGCTACTGCTGCTGCATCTGCTGCTGCTGCTGCTGCTGCTGCTGCTGCATCTGCTGCTGCTGCTGCTGCTGCTGCTGCTGCTGCATCTGCTGCATCTGCTGCATCTGCTGCTGCTGCTGCTGGCTGCTGCTGGCTGCTGCTGGCTGCTGCTGGCTGCTGCTGGCTGCTGCTGGCTGCTGCTGGCTGCTGCTGGCTGCTGCTGCAGCTGCTGCAGTTTAATAATGCAGGAGGTGGAGAAGGAAAATGGAAAGTTTGAGTGCCTGTCACTCATCTTCTCCCGTCTGTCCAGGCCACATGAGAAACTGTGGCAGATCCAGTGAGTCTTATGTTGGCCTCATGAAGGTACAATTCAGATTAGATTTATTATAAAAACATTGCAACATGTTGTGTTTGGGTGACATCTTTGCTCACGTGGACTACTGGGTCTGGACCTGTGTCCAAAGTGACCCGCTCTGGGACCAGGGCCAGTCCAAAGTGACCCGCTCTGGGACCAGGGCCAGTCCAAAGTGACCCGCTCTGGGACCAGGGCCAGTCCAAAGTGACCCGCTCAAATGTAGTTTATGTGAATTTTCACTCATTATCAACAGAAACTGTAACAATCATGATCATTTGAGTGAGTTTGAAATGTGTCTGCTGTAGTTTCACACTTCAGAGCCTTCACTCTGACTTTGATGGAAAGATAAATACTTTATTGATTCCAAGGGAAATTGTCGTACAGTCTGTTTCTCACATTCACACATCACACACATAAAAAGAGTCATGAAGAAGACCTCAGTTTTATAGAGATTTAAAAGTGGCAGTTAACACGCGCCACAACAATTTAACTACACAAGTGAATAAATAAATAAAGTGCTTTTGAGTCGATGTAATCCCTCATTTGTCCAGGAGGGTTCCATTGTAGAAAAATATTCAGTTTTAAAGTCTGGACTCTCATCCAAGAGTCATTCTCAATCTGTGGACCGAGTCTGGGAACTCAGATATTTATCCTACTCTGATTAAGCCCTGCCCACTGGGCGGGACCTCCTGATAAAGGGTGTTTTTGGTTTCACTTGAGACTCTCTTTGTTTTCTTACAGCCCTTTAATATCTACTACAGGTTCTACAGGTACTACAGGTACTACAGGTTCTACAGGTACTACAGGTTCTACAGGTTCTACAGGTACTACAGGTTCTACAGGTACTACAGGTTCTATAGGTTCTACAGGTTCTACAGGTACTACAGGTACTACAGGTTCTACAGGTACTACAGGTACTACAGGTTCTACAGATTCTACAGGTACTACAGGTTCTATAGGTTCTACAGGTTCTACAGGTACTATAGGTACTACAGGTTCTACAGGTACTACAGGTACTACAGGTTCTACAGGTACTACAGGTTCTATAGGTTCTAAAGGTTCTACAGGTACTACAGGTACTACATGTTCTACAGGTACTACAGGTAATACAGGTACTACATGTTCTACAGGTACTACATGTACTACAGGTTCTACAGGTTCTACAGGCACTACAGGCTCTACAGGTACTACAGGTACTACAGGTTCTACAGGTTCTACAGGTACTACAGGTACTACAAGTTCTACAGGTACTACAGGTACTACAGGTTCTACAGGTACTACAGGTTCTACAGGTACTACAGGTTCTATAGGTTCTACAGGTTCTACAGGTACTACAGGTACTACATGTTCTACAGGTACTACATGTACTACAGGTACTACAAGTTCTACAGGTACTACAGGTTCTACAGGTACTACAGGTACTACAGGTACTACAGGTTCTACAGGTTCTACAGGTACTTTAAGTTCTATAGGTTCTACAGGTTCTACAGGTACTACAGGTACTACAGGTTCTACAGGTACTACAGGTACTACAGGTTCTACAGGCACTACAGGTACTACAAGTTCTACAGGTACTACAGGTACTACAGGTTCTACAGGTACTACAGGTTCTACAGGTACCACAGGTTCTACAGGCACTACAGGTACTACAAGTTCTACAGGTACTACAGGTACTACAGGTTCTACAGGTACTACAGGTACTACAGGTACTACAGGTACTACAGGTTCTACAGGTACTACAGGTACTACAGGTACTACATGTTCTACAGGTACTACAGGTACTACAGGTACTACAAGTTCTACAGGTACTACAGGTTCTACAGGTACTACAGGTACTACAGGTACTACAGGTTCTACAGGTTCTACAGGTTCTACAGGTACTACAGGTTCTACAGGTACTACAGGTACTACAGGTTCTACAGGTACTACAGGTACTACAGGTTCTACAGGTTCTACAGGCACTACAGGTACTACAAGTTCTACAGGTACTACAGGTACTACAAGTTCTACAGGTACTACAGGTTCTACAGGTACTACAGGTACTACAGGTTCTACAGGTACTACATGTACTACAGGTACTACAAGTTCTACAGGTACTACAGGTACTACAGGTTCTACAGGTACTACAGGTACTACAGGTACTACATGTTCTACAGGTACTACAGGTACTACAGGTACTACAAGTTCTACAGGTACTACAAGTTCTACAGGTACTACAGGTACTACAGGTTCTACAGGTACTACAGGTACTACAGGTACTACAGGTACTACAGGTACTACAAGTTCTACAGGTACTACAGGTACTACAGGTTCTACAGGTACTACAGGTTCTACAGGTACTACAGGTTCTACAGGTTCTACAAGTTCTACAGGTACTACAGGTTCTATAGGTTCTACAGGTTCTACAGGTACTACAGGTACTACAGGTTCTACAGGTACTACAGGTACTACAGGCTCTACAGGTACTACAGGTACTACAGGTACTACAGGTTCTACAGGTACTACAGGTTCTACAGGTACTACAGGTACTACAAGTTCTACAGGTACTACAGGTTCTACAGGTACTACAGGTTCTACAGGTACTACAGGTTCTACAGGTACTACAGGTACTACAAGTTCTACAGGTACTACAGGTTCTACAGGTACTACAGGTTCTACAGGTACTACAGGTACTACAGGTTCTACAGGTACTACAGGTACTACAGGTTCTACAGGTACTACAGGTACTACAGGCTCTACAGGTACTACAGGTACTACAGGTTCTACAGGTACTACAGGTTCTACAGGTACTACAGGTACTACAAGTTCTACAGGTACTACAGGTTCTACAGGTACTACAGGTTCTACAGGTTCTACAGGTACTACAGGTTCTACAGGTACTACAGGTACTACAGGTTCTACAGGTACTACAGGTACTACAGGTTCTACAAGTTCTACAGGTACTACAGGTTCTATAGGTTCTACAGGTTCTACAGGTACTACAGGTACTACAGGTTCTACAGGTACTACAGGTACTACAGGCTCTACAGGTACTACAGGTACTACAGGTACTACAGGTTCTACAGGTACTACAGGTTCTACAGGTACTACAGGTACTACAAGTTCTACAGGTACTACAGGTTCTACAGGTACTACAGGTTCTACAGGTACTACAGGTACTACAAGTTCTACAGGTACTACAGGTTCTACAGGTACTACAGGTTCTACAGGTACTACAGGTACTACAGGTTCTACAGGTACTACAGGTACTACAGGTTCTACAGGTACTACAGGTACTACAGGCTCTACAGGTACTACAGGTACTACAGGTTCTACAGGTACTACAGGTTCTACAGGTACTACAGGTACTACAGGTACTACAAGTTCTACAGGTTCTACAGGTACTACAGGTTCTACAGGTTCTACAGGTACTACAGGTTCTACAGGTACTACAGGTACTACAGGTACTACAGGTTCTACAGGTACTACAGGTACTACAGGTACTACAGGTACTACAGATACTACAGGTACTACAGGTTCTACAGGTACTACAGGTACTACAGATACTACAGGTACTACAGGTTCAACAGGTATTACAGGTATTACAGGTACTACAAGCAGATGGTTTTCTTTTATCTAATGATTTGTGATTAATTGTGATATACAATACACTCTTCGGGCACAAAACTATGTCTTTAACTGTGTGCATCCACACACTGGGTGCATTCACACTGGGTGCATCCACACACTGGGTGCATCCACACTGGGTGCATCCACATACCGGGTGCATCCACACTGGGTGCATCCACACACTGGGTGCATCCACACACCGGGTGCATCCACACACCGGGTGCATCCACACTGGGTGCATCCACATACCGGGTGCATCCACACTGGGTGCATCCACACACTGGGTGCATCCACATACTGGGTGCATCCACACACTGGGTGCATCCACACTGGGTGCATACTGGGTGCATCCACACTCTGGGTGCATCCACACACTGGGTGCATCCACACTGGGTGCATACTGGGTGCATCCACACTCTGGGTGCATCCACACACCGGGTGCATCCACACTGGGTGCATACTGAGTGCATCCACATACTGGGTGCATCCACACACTGGGTGCATCCACATACTGAGTGCATCCACATACTGGGTGCATCCACATACTGGGTGCATCCACACACTGGGTGCATCCACATACTGGGTGCATCCACACACTGGGTGCATCCACACACTGGGTGCTTGCATGTCTATTACAACACGGCTTAACAGCCGTGTTGTAATAGACACCTCAGATCACACCTGTGATCTGAGATCTTTGTCCTCTGGGACGTCCTGAAACAGACGCTCCATGTGGATAATATGTGTTTTATACTCAGTACATTTCACATTCGCCTGAGTTCAGCTTCATGTGGACAGAGCCCTAAAGGTCCCATAACATGCTAAATCGACTTTTCAGAGCTTTTGACCTTCTTACATTGTTATTTGTGCTTCATATATGTACCCAGAGTGTTTTTTGATTGATTCCCGCAGTTTTTAGTACCATAGTACAGACTATATCCTTTCCTCGAATCTCCAAACTGACGGGAGGTGTTCATAGGACCGCGTCATAATCACAGGTACGCGTCACCATCCCCCCTCACCCTCCCCCATCCCCCTCTCCAGCCCCCCGGCTCCACGCTGGCTCCTCCAGGCTAACCCGTGTCTCCCCATACAAGCCCTTAATTCTATACCAGAGTTTTTCTGCTTCGATTTACGAGGAAACACGGTTCAAAGAGGCCCAAAACGTCATTAATGATATCGCACTCTTTACTATTATCACAATGGTGAAGGTTTATGTGGCAGTTGATGCAGCAACCGGGAAAATAAACGGAGAGAAGTTCTATCCGATACCGAAAAACCAGGAAATAAGAGCGCGATGGACATGAGACTTTTATATATATATATTAAGGCTGTCAAAGTTAACGTGTTATTAATGCATTAACGCAACATGCTTTTAACGGCACTATTTTTTTATTGCGCGATTAACGCAGTGACATTTTTGACCTCGGGCCACTCCGTAGCTCGGGAAATCCGGAAGCAATACACTGAGGTCGATGCCGCCAGAAAAATACAACCCCGTTACAACTAGCTACAACTATGGAAAAGAAAGGTGTTTTGATTGGCAAGTTCAGATTCAAAGCCTTGTCATGACAGGACAAAGGTCATTTGTATTTATTGTCGCGCTGAATTAAGTTACCACCGGAGTACGTCTAGTCTGAAGTACCACTTGTCGTTCAAGCACACGGCGGATGCAGAGTGCCCGGCGCCCCCTCCTCGCTTAACGCAAACTACGCTGGATAATTTAAAAGGGAAACAGCTGGACAAATCTACCAGCCGGAAACTCACAAAAGCAGTCGCCAAATGGGTGGCTACAGCGTGCAGGCCGATCAGTATTATTATATTTGTTTTGAATTTGATGCAAATTGCAATGCAATGAGGGACATTCTTTTGTGTTAAATGGGGATGAATAGATCAAATGTGAAGTTCAACACTGATTCGTGATTAACTATGATCAATCATGCGATTAATCGCGATTAAATATATTAATCGCTTGACAGCCCTAAAATATATATATATATATATATATATATATATATATATATATATAGATCTATAGATATATCTGTTCTGCGCACACTGTAGAATTAACACCAGTTTTATTTAGGCTCAAGATACTAGAACCATCTCCAGCCCAAATAAAACTCAAAGTCTTCACTATGTCACTCTGAGTTTGAACTGCAGCTGTCACAGATCCAGGTCAGTTTGATTTCTTATTAGTTTCTCTCCAGGACTGACCGCCCGCCGCGCTCTCTGATCCTGATGACCACGCCCCGTGCAGCTTATGCCACTGGATTCATTCAGGAGTTTATCCAACGTTGAATCAGTATGGCGACTCAAAACTCGCCAAGTCACAGCTCAGCGCTGCGTCTGCAAAGTACGTAATGTGGTTTACGACGATGACGGGGGAGATTTGACTCGTCCTCTGCATTGAGCCTTCCCTCAACGCCGCTGAGGCCAATGTGCACGGAATCTTCATGACCCGGGAGGACGGGTCAACCTAGGTCTGGACAGTTGAACTTTAATTGCGATTGAGATGCAGTGACGTGTGATGGTCAGTGATCAGTCTTGGTCCTTGTAATCGAGCAACATTGTTTGTTTTGATAATCCAATGTGAAACGTTTATCTGGTTTGTGTTCAGGGAAGTCATTTTGAAAGCCATTTTTGTCAGAGGAGATGATGGTGCAGTTCTACACGGCCATCATCGAGTCCATCCTCACCTCCTCCATCACCTCCTCCATCACCGTGTGGTACGCTGGAGCCACAGCCAGAGATAAACAGAGACTACAGCGCATTGTGCCTCTGCTGAGAAGGTGATCAGCTGCAGACTTCCATCTCTGCAGGACCTGTACGTCTCCAGGACTCTGGGACGAGCAGGTCGGATCACAGCCGACCCTTCACCCTGGACACGGACCATTTGAGCCACTCCCCTCAGGCAGGAGGCCACTCCCCTCAGACAGGAGGCCACTCCCCTCAGGCAGGAGGCCACTCCCCTCAGGCAGGAAGCCACTCCCCTCAGACAGGAGGCCACTCCCCTCAGGCAGGAGGCCACTCCCCTCAGGCAGGAGGCCACTCAACTCAGGCAGGAGGCCACTCCCCTCAGACAGGAGGCCTTACCCCTCAGACAGGAGGCCACTCCCCTCAGACAGGAGGCCACTCCCCTCAGGCAGGAGGCCACTCCCCTCAGGGAGGAGGCCTCTCCCCTCAGACAGGAGGCCACTCCCCTCAGGCAGGAGACCACTCCCCTCAGGCAGGAGACCACTCCCCTCAGGCAGGAGGCCTCTCCCCTCAGACAGGAGGCCACTCCCCTCAGGCAGGAGGCCACTCCCCTCAGGCAGGAGGCCACTCCCCTCAGGCAGGAGACCACTCCCCTCAGGCAGGAGGCCTCTCCCCTCAGACAGGAGGCCACTCCCCTCAGGCAGGAGACCACTCCCCTCAGGCAGGAGGCCTCTCCCCTCAGACAGGAGGCCACTCCCCTCAGGCAGGAGGCCTCTCCCCTCAGACAGGAGGCCACTCCCCTCAGGCAGGAGGCCACTCCCCTCAGGCAGGAGGCCACTCCCCTCAGGCAGGAGACCACTCCCCTCAGGCAGGAGGCCTCTCCCCTCAGACAGGAGGCCACTCCCCTCAGGCAGGAGACCACTCCCCTCAGGCAGGAGGCCTCTCCCCTCAGACAGGAGGCCACTCCCCTCAGGCAGGAGACCACTCCCCTCAGACAGGAGGCCTCTCCCCTCAGACAGGAGGCCACTCCCCTCAGGCAGGAGACCACTCCCCTCAGGCAGGAGGCCTCTCCCCTCAGACAGGAGGCCACTCCCCTCAGGCAGGAGACCACTCCCCTCAGACAGGAGGCCTCTCCCCTCAGACAGGAGGCCACTCCCCTCAGGCAGGAGACCACTCCCCTCAGGCAGGTGGCTACGGTCCATCAGGACCAGAACCTGCCGTCACAAGAACAGTTTGTTTCCCTCTGCCGTTGGACTCATGAACACTTCTTAAACATTGTCTCTTTAAACATAATTTCATCACTGTTCACTTTCTGCAACATCTGACATATGTAAATTTAACTGTACATTTTGTGTGTGTCAGTGTGTGTCAGTGTGTGTCAGTGTGTGTCAGTTTGTGTCAGTGTGTGTCAGTGTGTCAGTGTGTGTCAGTGTGTCAGTGTGTGTCAGTGTGTGTCAGTGTGTCAGTGTGTGTCAGTGTGTGTCAGTGTGTCAGTGTGTGTCAGTGTGTCAGTGTGTGTCAGTGTGTGTCAGTGTGTGTCAGTGTGTGTCAGTGTGTCAGTGTGTGTCAGTGTGTGTCAGTGTGTCAGTGTGTGTCAGTGTGTGTCAGTGTGTGTCAGTGTGTCAGTGTGTGTCAGTGTGTGTCAGTGTGTGTCAGTGTGTGTCAGTGTGTCAGTGTGTGTCAGTGTGTGTCAGTGTGTGTCAGTGTGTCAGTGTGTGTCAGTGTGTGTCAGTGTGTGTCAGTGTGTGTCAGTGTGTGTCAGTGTGTCAGTGTGTCAGTGTGTGTCAGTGTGTGTCAGTGTGTGTCAGTGTGTCAGTGTGTGTCAGTGTGTGTCAGTGTGTGTCAGTGTGTGTCAGTGTGTGTCAGTGTGTCAGTGTGTGTCAGTGCGTGTCAGTGTGTCAGTGTGTGTCAGTGTGTGTCAGTGTGTCAGTGTGTGTCAGTGTGTGTCAGTGTGTCAGTGTGTGTCAGTGTGTGTCAGTGTGTGTCAGTGTGTCAGTGTGTGTCAGTGTGTGTCAGTGTGTCAGTGTGTGTCAGTGTGTGTCAGTGTGTGTCAGTGTGTGTCAGTGTGTGTCAGTGTGTGTCAGTGTGTGTCAGTGTGTCAGTGTGTGTCAGTGTGTGTCAGTGTGTCAGTGTGTGTCAGTGTGTGTCAGTGTGTGTCAGTGTGTCAGTGTGTGTCAGTGTGTGTCAGTGTGTGTCAGTGTGTCAGTGTTTCAGTGTGTGTCAGTGTGTGTCAGTGTGTGTCAGTGTGTCAGTGTGTGTCAGTGTGTGTCAGTGTGTGTCAGTGTGTGTCAGTGTGTCAGTGTCTGTCAGAGTGTGTCAGTGTGTCAGTGTGTGTCAGTGTGTCAGTGTGTGTCAGTGTGTGTCAGTGTGTCAGTGTGTGTCAGTGTGTGTCAGTGTGTGTCAGTGTGTGTCAGTGTGTGTCAGTGTGTCAGTGTGTGTCAGTGTGTGTCAGTGTGTCAGTGTGTGTCAGTGTGTGTCAGTGTGTGTCAGTGTGTGTCAGTGTGATGGGGTGAAATTACAGACTAGAAAGACCTTCACCAAAACAGCAAAAATCGATTGAATTGTGGTTTCATGAGACTGTTTTTAATGTGTAAAGCGCTCGGCGTGACAGTCGGCAGCTCCCACAGGTTCTGTGCACGCAATCGTAGCTTTAGCCTGTTGTCATTCAGCGCTCGACTCGTCTCAAACGACTTAAAGCGAACCGGTCAGTGAAGCTGCAGAGGGGGAAGAGCGAGGCAGTGTCCAGAGGATTCAAGAGCGAGTCAGTGTCCAGAGGATTCAAGAGCGAGTCAGTGTCCAGAGGATTCAAGAGCGAGGCAGTGTCCAGAGGATTCAAGAGCGAGGCAGTGTCCAGAGGATTCAAGAGCGAGGCAGTGTCCAGAGGATTCAAGAGCGAGTCAGTGTCCAGAGGATTCAAGAGCGAGGCAGTGTCCAGAGGATTCAAGAGCGAGGCAGTGTCCAGAGGATTCAAGAGCGAGGCAGTGTCCAGAGGATTCAAGAGCGAGGCAGTGTCCAGAGGATTCAAGAGCGAGGCAGTGTCCAGAGGATTCAAGAGCGAGGCAGTGTCCAGAGGATTCAAGAGCGAGGCAGTGTCCAGAGGATTCAAGAGCGAAGCAGAGAAAACCTGCTGTGAGACTAAACTTACCCACAAGCCTTCACTTCAAGCTTGATCTCACTTTCAAATGAGATGAGACAGTTTTTCGCCCCAGAGTAACAACCGGCACTTTAATTGTTGTATCTTTTTTTGCTAAATTGTGTTTCAAGAGTGTTGATTTTTGCTCTCAAATATTTTATGTGGTTTGCGTTTCCAAAAATGGTTTCATGTCACGTTTCAACAGTGAAGGTTGTGCACTTTGGGTTTATAACACTTGTTTCTTCTCTTTCTGTGTACTGCAAATGGCATCTATAAACTAAAAGGAAAATTCTGATAAAAAAGAGCGTAAGATAAAGTAATAACTCTAGAAAGAAAAGTCATAAAATGTCGAGAAAACATAAATAGATAATGATAAATAAATAGACAGACAAATGACAAAAATATATAACAAGAACTTAATCACATTTATAGAATTACATATGTTTTTGGTGCTAAAAAGATACATTGCAGACATGCACTCTTACTGTTGGCGGTGCTGCCTCTCCACAGATCTGACCTGTAACCAAAATTGTACCTAAACTCTACTTGTTAAACCGTGAGCTCGATCACAGCTAGTTTTTCTGTGTTTATTTCACCTCGGAGCTTCCTGTCTTATTAAAGTCCGCCTCATCGTCACGGCTTCATTAAGTGGAGAGCAGAGAATATAACGAGGCCCCAATCTAATTAGTTTATGAGACAATAATTTCCACCTCGACTTATAAAAAGTTATTACTTTCGTAATTTGAGCGTAACAAGCGTGCTTGTCTCATTAAAATGAGACAATCAAAACACTGCAATCAACACAACTTTTTTCAAGGGTAAATTCTCATCGCGTTGAGCTACAGATTACGTGAGGAGGAAACATACATTTAATAATAATAATAATAAATATAGCCGCAAGCGGCAATGATCGGCCCTCGCCACGCTGCCGCCACGCCGCAAGAGGAGGGGGCGCGTTGTCCTTTTATTACGCCTACTGCTGAATCTGTGACGCTGTCACATCTTCTCCCCTTTGTTTTACCATCAAAAAGCAATTTTATTTTGAATTCTTGGCAAAATGTGCGGCTTTGCCGCACAGACACCGTGACTCTTTGAATAAAAATGTGAATAACTTTTGACGGTTCACCCCTGAAGATGAGTCTCACCAAATTTCAGGTTAATAGGGCTAACGCCCTAAGAGGAGTTTGTGAAAGTCCAAAGTGTAAACATGTTCTGGTGATTTCCCCATTGGAATAACATGGGAGGTTTTGGTCATCGCTACGGCAAAACCATAACAATTATGACATGGGTCTCATTGACTTTTTTGATGGGGATGCCAAAATTGAGTTGTGTGTCAAATTTCATAAAATTTCGCAAAACTAAACATTTAACCTCCATATAAAATCTGTAGGGGGCGCTGTGGTGCCAAATGAATTTATTTCACTTCAAGTACGTTTAGCGCAAAGGGTTTAACAACTGATTCTAATTTGACGCAATTCTGACTTTATCTGCGCAAACGGCAGAAATGTTAAATTTGGGAGATTTCTGAAATTCTAGCTAAAGTTTGCGGCTTCGCCGCACAGAGACCGTGAGAGGTATCAATGTAATTTGAATAACTTTTGATGTCCCACTCCTCAGTACCATTTTCACCAAATTTCAGCTTTTTAGAGCCAACGCCCTGGGAGAAGTTCGTAAAAATACGAAATTTGGAAAAACTCCCAAGTCCTGCTTGGCCATTTTTGAACCAATATGGCCGACATTTGGTTGGGTGGACGGCGTTGCCGTGATAATATTTTTTACTTCTCTTGTCACCATCTACCTCTGCGCCAAATTTCATGATTCTACGATCAGATTTTTTTTGGGTCATTTCCTATCTCTCAATGCATTTTTGGTACGTTTGGGGGCGCTGACGCGCCAGTGTTTTTTATTTCAGAAAAGGGAAATAGCCAGAATGTAGAGAGGCACGATTTTTAGAGGTGTGCAAATTTTAGTGACTTTTCATCAATGTTCACTGGGTGAAAAATAGGGGGGTTGGTCCCGAGAAGAAGAAGAAGAAGAAGAAGAAGAAGAAGAAGAAGAAGAAGAAGAAGAAGAAGAAGAAGAAGAAGAAGAAGAAGAAGAAGAAGAAGAAGAAGAAGAAGAAGAAGAAGAAGAAGAAAGAAGAAGAAGAAGAAGAAAGAAAGAATAATATTCCGATGCGAAAACAATGTTTCCCATTTTTCAAACATCATAAACTATACATTTTCGGAAAGCGCTCGCGCTTTCCTACCTCATGGTGTGGGTCCCTAGTCACTGACGGGTACTTTCGTTAATTTTGAGTGGGCTCCGCCCACTTTGTGTTTTTGGCCCTCTAAACAGTAATAATGTTCAATTTTTGCATTACATGCTTATATGCACGGAACATGCAAGAGATGGGGAACGTATTCGTGAGCTACTTAGCGCAAATGAGTGCTTTATAAGGGTGTAAAGTGCTCGTTTAGTGCGCACTTTTGCACGGGCTTCGCCCGTTTACAACGGTAATGTTTCATTTTCCTACTACTAATTAGTATGCACGGGGCGTGCGTGAGTGAAGGAGTGCGTTAGTGAGTGTTTGGAAGTGGGCGAGCGCTTCGCGCTCGATTTCGTGCACTATGTGCGCACTTTCGCAGCCGTGCTTCGAACGGCCTTACGAGTTTAATAGGCCTCTCGCCAGCTTGTGGCGCTCGGGCCTAATAATACATTTTATTCATACAAAGCTACACAGAGCAGTATTAAAACTATAAGTGCTAGAGTCAAATTAAATAAAAAGGTACAGCAAAGATAACCTGCTTTCTTGCGAGTGGCTTGTCTCCATCATAAATATGTTTAATGTCGTACTGTGGAACATTCCGGGCAAAGCGATAACATTTCCATGGCGACGAGAAGGTGGTGGACCTTTAATCTCGCAATCAACTAAAAGCCACGTACAGATCTAAATATGCTTCATGCTGCAGGAGGCGCAGCGCTCAGACGGAGTGGAACATAACCTTTTTAAAGGTGTAACGTGAGCTGTGGCCCTGGTTCCCATAGAGTTAAAATTGGATTAAGTAAAGCCTATTTCTCCAAAGAATGATCTGGTGTCGGGGAGATAAGCCGCTTACCAACCGCGATAAATGATAACCGTACGGTGCCGGCACGATGCGTTTGTTTAACAGATATAGCGTAGTAATTATAGTGTCAGGATGAGATTGGACAAAACCCATGAAACGGCAGGAACGGTCATGAAGAAAGGTGAATGCAAACAGACTTCTCGACGTAAATTACCGTATTTTCCGGACAATAAGTCGCACTGGAGTATAAGTCGTACCAGCCAAAAAAATTCATAATAGAGAAGACAAAAACATATATAAGCTGCACTGGAGTATGAAATGCAGTTGCAAGTGTGAAAATAACAAATAATATCACATATATGTATAAATATAAGTATAAGTCGCACCCTGGCCTTGGTCTGGTGAATTATAGTAAACTTTTAAATGCAGAGAAAGGTCGCTTTTATGACCTTTAATTACTTGAAAATAATTTGGCAGGTTTTTGGCTTGATTGTACTATTTTATAATGCAACGATTTTGGGTTTTCACTTAGAAATTGCATATAGATTTATCATATCACTTTGGATTGCACATTTTTCAGGACAAGGAGCAGCTACTTTTGCAGTAAATACACTGATCATGCAACAGGCAGTTTTTGTTTTCCGATTTTGATTCTATCTGCATGTGGTTTTGTATTACTGCCTACCGTATTCTCCCTCAATTAACTGGTAAAAAATCCTCTATTCTCCCATTACGCGACATACATACCAAATGGATACACCCACGCCACGCAAATAACAATATCTGAAAATCTGAAATCCGCTTCCTGAAATCCATCACATCTTCAGCAGTGCTACAATTCTTGGACAAACATCATCAGCTCTGAGCCCGGTGGGAATATCACAAGATTACAAACCGCAGCCGAACCTCCTCAAAACTCCCGTAACCTTTCATTCCGGCACGATCCCGATTTCAGCATGAACAAAGAGATGCCTACGACACGCGGGTCGAAATAACAAAATTGTTCCTTTCAGCCACCTCAAAGTACAACATCAGCAGCAACCAATTTCTATTTCTCTATTTTCATCTCAAATCAGCAGTCCAAGCCACATACGACCCAAAAAAAAAAGATTTTAATTAACAATCTCAATCTCAAACAAATGGGACTCGTACTTCCTGCCATAAGATGCGCTAACTCCTTTTTCCATTAGATGCTAAACCTTACTCTTTATATATTATGAGTTCCTTAAGGTCCAACCCAACCCTACCCTTTTTTCTATTACTTTATTAGGCCCGAGCGCCACAAGCGCCCATATAAAGCACTCATTTGCGCTAAGTAGCTCACGAATACGTTCCCCATCTCTTGCATGTTCCGTGCATATAAGCATGTAATGCAAAAATTGAACATTATTACTGTATAGAGGGCTAAAAACACAAAGTGGGCGGCGCCCACTCAAAATTATCGAAAGTACCCGTCAGTGACCAGGGACCCACACCATGAGGTAGGAAAGCGCGAGCGCTTTCCGAAAATGTATAGTTTATGATATTTGAAAAATGGGAAACATTGTTTTCGCATCGGAATATTCTTCTTCTTTTTCTTCTCGGGACCAACCCCCCTATTTTTCACCCAGTGAACATTGACGAAAAGTCACAAAAAATTGCACACCTCTAAAAATCGTGCCTCTCTACATTATGGCTATTTCCCTTTTCTAAAATAAAAAAATTGGCGCATCAGCGCCCCCAAATGTACCAAAAATGCATTGAGAGATAGGAAATGACCCAAAAAAAATCTGATCGTAGAATCATGAAATTTGGCGCAAAGGTAGATGGTGACAAGAGAAGTAAAAAATATTATTACGGCAACGCCGTCCGCCCAACCAAAAGTCGGCCATATTGCTTCAAAAATGGCTAAACATGACTTCAGAGTTTTTCCAAACGTCGTACTTTTACGAACTCCTCCCAGGGCGTTGGCCCTAAAAAGCTGAAATTTGGTTAAAATGCTACTGAGGAGTGGGACATCAAAAGTTATCCAAATTACATTGATACCAGTCACGGTCTCTGTGCGGCGAAGCCGCAAACTGTAGCAAGAATTTCAGAAATCTCCCAAATTTTACATTTCTGCCGTTTGCGCAGATAAAGTCCGAATTGCGTCAAATTAGAATCAGTTGTTAAACTCTTTGCCCTAAACCTACTTGAAGTGAAATAAATTAATTTGGCGCCACAGCGCCCCCTACAGATTTTATATGGAGGTTAAATGTTTAGTTTTGCGAAATTATATGAAATTTGACACACAACTCAATTTTAGCATCCCCATCAAAAAAGTCAATGAGACCCATGTCATAATTGTTATGGCGTTGCCGTAACGATGACCGAAACCTTCCATGTTATTCCAATGGGGAAATCGCCAGAACATGTTTACACTTTAGACTTTCACAAACTCCTCTTAGGGCGTCAGCCCTATTAACCTGAAATTTGGTGAGACTCATCTTCAGGGGTGGACCATCAAAAGTTATCCACATTTTTATTCAAAGAGTCACGGTGTCTGTGCGGCAAAGCCGCACATTTTGCCAAGAATTCAAAATAAAATTGCTTTTTGATGGTAAAACAAAGGGGAGAAGATGTGACAGCGTCACAGATTCAGCAGTAGATGTAATAAAAGGACAATTGGGGCGCGTTAGCGCCCCCTCCTCTTGCGGCGTGGCGGCGGCGTAGCGAGGGCCGATCATTGCCGCTTGCAGCTATATTTATTATTATTTTTAATTATAATTTTTATTATTAGGCCCGAGCGCCACAAGCTGGCGAGAGGCCTATTAATCTCGTGCATATAAGCATGTAATGCAAAAATTGAACATTATTACTGTTTAGAGGGCCAAAAACACAAAGTGGGCGGAGCCCACTCAAAATTAACGAAAGTACCCGTCAGTGACCAGGGACCCACACCATGAGGTAGGAAAGCGCGAGCGCTTTCCGAAAATGTATAGTTTATGATTTTTGAAAAATGGGAAACATTGTTTTCGCATCGGAATATTCTTCTTTCTTCTTTCTTTCTTTCTTCTCGGGACCAACCCTCCTATTTTTCACCCAGTGAACATTGACGAAAAGTCACAAAAATTTGCACACCTCTAAAAATCGTGCCTCTCTACATTCTGGCTATTTCCCTTTTCTAAAATAAAAAAATTGGCGCGTCAGCGCCCCCAAATGTACCAAAAAAGCATTGAGAGATAGGAAATGACCCAAAAAAAATCTGAGTCTAGAATCATGAAATTTGGCACAGAGGTAGATGGTGACAAGAGAAGTAAAAAATATTATCACGGCAACGCCGTCCACCCAACCAAATGTCGGCCATATTGGTTCAAAAATGGCTAAGCGTGACTCAGGAGTTTTTCCAAACGTCTACTTTTACAAACTCCTCCCAGGGCGTTGGCTCTAAAAAGCTGAAATTTGGTGAAAATGCTACTAAGGAGTGGGACATTAAAAGTTATTCAGATTACATTGATACCTGTCAAGGTCTCTGTGCGGCGAAGCCGCAAACTTTAGCTAGAATTTCAGAAATCTCCCAAATTTAACATTTCTGACGTTTGCGCAGATAAAGTCCGAATTGCGTCAAATTAGAATCAGTTGTTAAACTCTTTGCCATAAACCTACTTCAAGTGAAATTAATTAATTTGGCGCCACAGTGCCCCCTACAGATTTTATATGGAGGTTAAATGTTTAGTTTTGCGAAATTATCTGAAATTTGACACAAAACTCAATTTTGGCCCCATCAAAAAAGTAAATGAGACCCATGTCATAATTGTTACGGCTTTGCTGTAGCGATGACCGAAACCTCCCATGTTATTCCAATGGGGAAATCACCAGAACATGTTTACACTTTATATTTTCACGAACTCCTCCCAGGGCGTTAGCCCTATTAACCTGAAATTTGGTGAGACTCATCTTCAGGGGTGGACCATCAAAAGTTATCCACATTTTTATTCAAAGGGTCACGGCGTCTGTGCGGCAAAGCCGCACATTTTACCAAGAATTCAAAATAAAATTGCTTTTTGATGGTAAAACAAAGGGGAGAAGATGTGACAGCGTCACAGATTCAGCAGTAGATGTAATAAAAGGACAATTGGGGCGCGTTAGCGCCCCCTCCTCTTGCGGCGTGGCGGCGGTGGCGTGGCAAGGGGCCGATCATTGCCGCTTGCGGCTATATTTATTATTATGATCATTATTACTATACAAGCATAAGAGAGAATCACTGTGTGTGTGTGTGTGTATATATGTATACGCAAATATATATATATATATATATATATATATATATATATATATATATATATATATATATATATATATATAAATATATATATACATCACCTGAGGTATATGTGTACATGATTTATGTGGCTATTTGAACGTATATATGGATCTTTTTTCTTCTCTATTTCTTTATACAGGTTAGTTTGTGTTATGAAATAAATAATAAATAGTAAGAAAAAAAAAGAATGTCTCAAGCTGGAGTTCTATTCGACGAAAAGTATTTCAAAAGCAAACGACTCACTCCATATTCCTTCGACCTGTGAATTTTGCCCAGCACGACACGTGGGGTTAGATAATTGGAATCTGCAACATGACTTACGTTGACCCTTTCTGGTGCTGCAGAGAAAGGTCACAGAATCCCCACACATCCCTCGATCTCCGTCCCTCTGCAAACTCCATGATACATCTAGAGCTAACCTTAGCGATAGCAACACTAAAGTCCTTTCATCGCCAGAAAAACAATCCTCATAGACTGGAAAACAAGGCATATTACTTATTGGAAAGACCTCCTGCTGGATTACATCGCCCTGGATAACCTGCCCAGCTCCACCACCATCACAACACAGATTATTCTTCCCCTTTGTCCTCTCTCTTATCCTCCCTAATAACGTTGCCCCCACGCATGCTCCTAAGCTTGACTGTACCTAATTGCTATTCTTAATTCTGTTATTATCCTCTTTGTTGTTTACTTTTGTTTAAGTTTCCAAACCAGAGCCAAGGTTTTCTGCCCTTAATTCCCAGAAATAATTTGGTTTAATCCCTCATCTGTCCAGGAGTGTACCACCGAAGAAAAATATTCAGTTGTAGTCCATAGTATGAGTCCAATTTGGTCCCAATTTCTTTCTCCATTTTCTGTGTTTCTCTATAATGAAGGTCCTGTCCTTGATTGTAGGTTCGGTTTGAGTGATCCATTTTTTAAAGTTTTTTTTTTTAATGCTCCAAATGTATCTGTTGATTGTGTCCATGGCAGGAGTTTTAAGGCCCAAATCCATTGTTCTAAAATAGAGTGTGATGGCGGGATTCAAAAACAGTCTGCTGTGTATTGTTAATCCCTGATGGTGCCGTTACAAATGTTATCTAGAACATGACTGAATGCTACTTGCATGTTTGCCTGAGAGCATTTTTGCCTTTTTGCATTGCCTTTTGTATTTTTTCCAATTGCTTTAAAGCAGCTAGGGACATCACATATCAGTAGGTATTCACTTTTTTCTTTTTAAGAGAGTTTTTCTGGCCCGCAGGCTCTATTAGACAGGACAGATGAGTGAGAAATGGGGGATGAGAGGGAAGTAAATTAAACTCACAACACTGCGGCCGGCTGCACATGGGAATCAGTGCATTTTTGACGCAAACATTGGCCATTTTACACCAATCAATCTACTTTTGAGCATATTTTAGCTGCAAGACTTTTTCCTCGTTCTCCATTTCAAACAAACGGAGTTCCCGCTTGACCAGAAGTACAATTACAATTTTGTTAGACACGAATAATGGCCTTTTCTGGATCCTTTTTTTCTGTATTTATTTATTTTGTTTTGTATGTGAAACCTGCTCAAATGGTTACGATTTATAAGACTTTATGTTTTGTTGATTCTAATATTTTACAATATTTTGGCTGGCTTATGTCTCTATTTAGCACACCATCAACAAACATGGCGGATTCCCATGGTACTGGACGTTTAAAAAATATATTTTAATAGATCCATTTTTTTTTTTTTTTTTTTTTTTTTTACGTTCCATCTTGAGCTCTATTCTGAAAATCCAAACACCGGAAGCATGGGTGGCGCTTCCGGAGTCACTTCCTTGTTCTGCCCCGGTGCTAAGCTACGCTAACAACAAATGCACCATGAAATTACCCGTTTTACTCTTAATTTTCGCCACGCATCTTCCTCCGGGGACCGCGCACATTGGGGTGAGGCCGATGACATTGCAAAAGCGTTATTGTCAAACATAAAAACAAATTAGAGTTTTTTTAATTTAGCCTGATATCGCGTTCGCGGTATGTTAGCATGCGTTAGCTGTCATTCATTTGTACTTGTTTTGATTGGCTGTTAATGCATTTATAAACGAAATCAACGCCTTATTTCCACATTTGGACTCAATGCATTTGTCTTTATGCTCTAGCAACATGTGGGGAACTTCTTTAGCAGCCAGCACACCAATAACTGGGCTGTTCTGGTGAGTTGACTATTGATTTATTGATTGATTGTAAGCAGAAAGACTGAAGGAGCATTAATCTGGGCTGTGGCTGGTTGTCAATGTATTTGTTGAGCAGGTTTGTACGTCCAGATTCTGGTTCAACTACCGTCACGTGGCCAATACTCTGTCTGTGTACAGAAGTGTCAAGAGACTGGGCATTCCTGACAGGTAACTATGGTGACATTGATCCTTTAAAAAGTAGAACCATTCTAAATTCTAAACGGAATGGAGACAGCTGGAGTTTAAAGTGAAGTGTAGCATATTAATGTGGTTTTATATGAGATTATCATAAAACAAGGGTAGTTTGGCACATTACATACTTAGATAACCACAGATTATACTTTTTGTGAATCTAAATGACATAATTGAGGCTATAGGAAACTTTACATTTCCCTCTCCATCCTTTTTAATTGGAAAAGTATCATTTTTACCCTGGAAATTCAAATTTGTTGTTTCCAATAATTGAAAGTGGTGCAATGGTCTTCTTCATTTCACCTTCAGTCGCCTGCATCACATTTTTATTATTAATTTTATTATTATCATTTTGAACAGATTCTGATGACCTGTGTCAGTAAATCAGTTTAATGGCACACGTGATTCTCTGATCATCTGTTTGTTAATACTCGTGAAGAAGCAGATGATTGGTGAAAGGGAAACTTTTCAGGCGTTTGGTTTTGTTACACATTTAGATACTCGGATCTGTTTTCAACCTGAATTGTAATAAGACGATTTATAGGACGATTTATAGGACGATTATAGGACGATTATGGGACGATTATAGGACGATTATAGGATGATCATAGGACGATCATAGGACGATCATTTCTGTGGGCAGGTTTGTGAGCTGTCGATGTGTCTTTATTATGCCACATACAGCTGCCAGACATCATTATTTTAATTACGTCTGTAGCTCAAACATGACGACATCAACGTTCATGAGATATTGCAAGCAAAATGTATAGATGGAAGTTTATTCAGATATTTTAGATAATTACTTACTGGTACATTTCCAAAAAATAACAAATATATTTAAGGGCAATATATTTATGCTTCTCATAAACGGTTCCGAAAAGGAGTGGAAAGAATCCATCCCCTTTTTACTAAACCGCATTATCAAACAAGAACATACCTAATAATAATGCATTAGTCTTATCAACAGCTTTTCCAGATGCTATAAATTATGCTTTTCATTCTTGTCCATTATTTACTAAAAGTCATATTAGCGATCATAAAAACCTGCGGTCAAGTCAGTGGGAAAGAAAAGTGTAACTTTTGTGTCTCTTTACTCAGCGATTTGAGAAAAACAAGGCTCAAAAGGAGAGATGTGCTGCCGATGGACTAACCTAGTGTAAAAACTGTTGCCATGACAGTCCAGCGTACTAATAATAACGCTGTACTTGTCGCTGTAGCCACATAGTGTTGATGCTGGCGGACGACATGGCGTGTAACCATAGAAACCCCAAACCAGCCACCGTCTTCAGTCACAAGAACATGGAGCTGAACGTGTACGGGGACGACGTGGAGGTGGACTACAGGGGCTACGAGGTGAGGCGCCTGCAAAACCAGCTCATTATTTATGGAACAGAAACAAACAACTGAAATAAGAATGATTTATTTTCATTTGATGTGAAAATCGTAACAAAAATGATACAGTAATTAGTGATGTATTATGCTCAATTCTCACTGCATAACAAGTAACTTATTACTTATTAATAACTTATTATGTCATAAGGCGCTGGTACAGCTGGCAGCCCGGTGTAAACGCTCTCTCTTCTTTCTCACACTTATTGTGCTTTATCTCCTATATTTTGTAAATATAGTTAGTATATTTTTTCTATTTTACTGTACGATAGGGACACGCGCTGGAATAGTTTTTTAATTCAACTGTTTTTGACTTTTTTCGGCTGGATTTGAGCGTTTTTCGTTGCGTTCGTTGTGTTGTTGTGACGTGAGCTAGCTCCGAGCGAGCCCACCAGCCCCCCCCCGCGCCCTCCGGCCGCGCTAAAGTACGGCGTGTCGTCGGTACACGTTTATATACACGTTTATATGAAAGAGGAACTTCACGAACGATCGGGACACGCACTGGAATCGCTTTAAATTAACTTGTTTTGACTTTATTCGGCTGGATTGAGTGTTTTCGTCGTGTCGTGGCGATGTGTCTTGGCTCTGAGTCCCCCGGCTCCGGCCCCGCCCCCCGGCTCCGGCCCCGCCCCCCGGCCGGCGCCGTACCGCGTTTCCACAAAGGAGGAACTCATGAAACTGCGGAGAACAGTCGTCTTACCCGGAGATCGTCACGTTATCCCGGCGCAATACTGACCTAACCTAATACTGATGTGCCATTCTGTCGTATGTGCAATTGCTGTGAAATTCATGTGCAATCTATGTGCTGTCGTGACACATATTCATGTGCAATTACTGTCGGGATCACATGCAATGGTATTTATTTATTTATTTATTTGTCTATGGGAGTTTTTATTTATTTATAGGAGATCTTCTACTGAAAGTGTTTTTCAGACTTCCTATAAGTGATCTGTTCTTCTGTATCTACCTCTGTATCTACCTGCGTTGCACCAATGAAATTTCCCCATGTGGGACAATAAAGGATTATCTTATCTTATCTTAGGGATGCTGCATTAACATGTTTTGCCATTTACACAAGATCTATTGCTTTATTTATTTAAGATAATATCCAAATTGTTGTTTAGAAGTGCAAAATGAGAATGTTGGGTTGTCTATTTAAAAGAATTTCAAAGAATAGGAACGTACCAATAAAACTTTGCCGGATCGAATATCGGTTCTGGGATATTGGTCCAAAGAGACGACCTGTAAATTGATGTAATATAATAATTTACTGGCTTTTGTTTGCCCTGAACACGTGTGCAAGCTTTTATTTATACAAAGCGGTTCTGTAGTTTGTTGGATACTTTCAGTACGTCACTTTCAAAAAGCTGTAAAAGAGTTGGGAGTTGATAAAAATGTAAAAGAACACATTAAATGTCTCTTTAATTCGAAGCAGACGGCGCACAGTGGTCTAATTTTGATCTTAAAGTGACTTTTCTAATTTTGACTTTATTTGGTGTATTTATACCTGTTGTACTTATGAATTATAGTTTTACACCAATTGAGCAGGTATTTTTGGGAAAAACTGCTCACTGCGCGAGCAGGTCCCGCCGGGGGCCCGCGTGAGCAGGTCCCGCCGGGGGCCCGCCGGGGGCCCGCGTGACCAGGTCCCGACGGGCGCCGCAGCTGGGGAGATCCGCGAGAAGGGCCGGTGCGCGTCTATCATCTGAAAACGTGAATAATCTGGTGCCTTAGCAACTGGCTTAGTGCAGAGGAGTAAAAAAACACCCAGTTTTAGGAATCTACAAACTTTTCTGGTTCTTTTCAACGCCCTGACAGTGGCAATAAGCTTTAGTTTTGTGTTTGATAACATTGTTTAAAGGCGGTATGGACGATTTTTCGGCGATTTGAGAACGCAGGCCGAAGTGCGCATGCGCACTCCCCCGTGCGGACCGATACAACACACACGTGCGTTTGTTTATTAGCGCAACGGAGCGCATCACATCGCTCGTCTCCTGTAGATTTCTGTCCACTTCTGCGTCAGCTCGAAATGTCTTTCTCCGTCTTCATTTTGCACCGTACACTGAGGGAACTATATTATGATAGATCCATGCGCTTAGGCACGTGGAAACGTGAGGAGGAACCTGACGCGGCTGCAGGTGAGCGATAGGTGCGTTTTATGATTGATACGTGGCAAGACTAATGATTTATCCACGCCACGAGGAAATACGATAAAAAATTTGCTGAAAAAAATCGTCCATACCACCTTTAAAGTTAAAATATACACAATGTATTTATTTGAATTGAACTGGTTAAGTGTTCGTTGGCACAACTAATGTTCTGGCGCTTTAGTGTCTAAGAATTCTAAGAATGTACAAACTGTACTGAAGTGTTTCCTGGTTCTGCTGCTCCTAAAATGTGTTTTGAGTGTCTAATGTTTCATGAGATTACAATGTTTCTGACGTTACCTCTGAAGTGGCCTGTTCATCTTTAATGATTGTGGCTCAGGATTTTGTGGAAAGTGAATACTTAATATTTTATTTAACTGCTACTGAATAAAAATGCTGATGCACTTTACACTTCTTTTGAATTCATTTTGAATTTTGCACGTCAAAATGCGATTAATCGTGATTAAAAATTGTAATCGTTGCCCAGCCCTAATTAAAACATTAGATGAGTTTTGGCCCAGTGTTTGCTGGGTAATTTCCTAGTGTGATATCATCGGTTAAAAACAGGAACTGAAATTATGAACCTAAAAAATTTGCAAAATTCTCTATTTATCTTAAATTCTTAACTGCCTTTTTAGTTCAATGACCCGTCCGACCTGTAGGGGGCGTTTTAAGAGCTGTGTTCACATTTTATCTGGACTGGAATAAACAGATTTGACTTATTACATGGAAATTGCCTCCAGTTCAGAGAATTGTGAATCATTAGAACTAATAAATGCTGTTTTATCATCTTTAACTGACAGTTATCTCATTTTCTGACGCTTCGGTGTCGGGACGGTTGCCATAGTTCACCTGATCTCACTGCCACGCTGGAATCGTGGGGACAATTGATTGGGAAATTGCCACATGCACCATTGATTTTTGCAGTTTCATTAAGAGATAAGTGGAGATGACCTCAGCGATTGACCGAGTCACTGAATAATAAATTCTGTCTTTTTAAGGTGACAGTGGAGAACTTTCTCCGGGTTTTGACGGGGCGATTACCCCCCAGCACCCCTCGCTCCAAACGCCTGCTGTCCGACGATCGAAGCAACATACTCATCTATCTGACCGGTAAGTGACGCTACTGGAGCGGGGACTGGAGCGGGGACTGGAGCGGGACTAGATTAAGACTAGACCGGGACTAGACCGGGACCAAACTACACATAGGAGGTACAATTACACGTCCAGACCAATTAAAAAACGATCGCTGGAATGATCAGATAAACCAATAATCAGAACAGATGTTGGTGTTGGATTTTGAGAGTAATTGATGTCTTTTCAGGACAAAAACACACTGTATATAAAGACTGCAGCCTGCGCGGCTCGTGTCCCTGAGCAGGTCGACATCTACAGGACAAAAAACAGCAACAATCACTCGCAGGCAAAAGTAACCTAATCATCTCAGAACTCCACAAATATACTGTAACCATAGAAACAAGAGAGCCACTGTTCTAAGCCTGAATCACATTATCAAGCATTAACCCCTAAACTGATCCAATTTAGAGGAGCATCCTGGGACGCGCTCGGGAGCATGAGGTTTCAAGAGAAAACTGAAAAATCAACCAATGTTTGCAAATGAAATTATGTTACTTAAAGTGCCCCCTACAGGCCGGACCACTCACTGCACCAAAATGCAGTTTGGATAAATATATTTACAATTTTGCTAAAAAAATATATAAAAAAAGCAATTTTTTTAGGCTTAATTTCACTTCCTGCTTGTAATTGATGACCTCACACTAGGAAATTACCCAGCAAACACTGGGCCAAAACTCATCTAATGTCGCAATGTGTTTAATTTGACAATTAAAAATAAATGAGAGTGACTTTATTTTGTTGAATTTTTGTTTAGAAAGTCAAAAAAGTAGTTTCTATGTCTAAATTCTGCATAAACTTTGACTGGAACTGGATTGTCCCTGGTGTGATGTCACTTCCTGTCATTTTTCTACACAGTTTTCAAAGTTTTCTACACAAATACTTGCTCGATTGGTGTAAAACTATAATTTATATGTACAACAGGTATAAATACACAGAATAAAGTCAAAATGAGAAAATCTTAGAAACCTGTCATGCGTCACTCAGTTTTAGGAATTTGGCGATTCACACCATTTAAATTGTGATTTTGCTTCGATCGTGGTTAAATTTACCGTTTGACTGACTAATAATAATTTACACTGACTTTCTACATTCGTTCCTTTCTACATTGACACACTTGCTGGCGTTCCTCTCCAGCCTCTTCCTCCCGCTCAGACTCTTTGTGTCCCGGTGGTCTCTCTCTCTCTCTCACTTTGTGTTTTGAAACGCCTTGAACAACAAATGAATAATATATGTGCTGCGCGTCCGTCTCTTTAACAGGCCACGGCGGGAACGGCTTTCTGAAGTTCCAGGACTCGGAGGAGATCAGTAACGTGGAGCTGGCCGACGCCTTCGAGCAGATGTGGCAGAAAAGGAGGTGCGTTTTTTTTTTATTTCTGAAGTGACGCGTAATGTTTCTCTACAAGCTTTAAATGCAGGAGAGGGAGGAGGCGGAGTCAGTACTGTTCCCGGTTTAGTTCCACTTTAGTCCTAGTTAAAGGAAACACTGAGGATTTTTGGTGTCTCATTTCCTGGTGGCGTGGACAGCCGAGTAGTTCTCCCACATGTCAGTCATTCCCTGCTGCTGTTTCCACGTTTCCATGGCTGCACATGCATGGTGGATACGTCGGTGTGTGTTTAGCGAGTTCCTTCAGTTACAGTACAAACATGACACAGAGAAAGACTGTGTTCGAGCTGAGAAGAGACGGGAATCTACCGAGACGAGAGAAGCGATGGATGTGATCCGCCGTGCTAATAAACAAACGCACGAGTAGCAGCGAGGCTAACAGTTGAGTTCCAAAAACCTCTATTATTCCTTTAAATTCAAGTTCAGCTGTGATATATTAGTTTAGTCGAGGTTCAATCTAGATTTAATCCTTATTTAGTTTTTATTAAATCGTGGCTCAACTCTTAGTCCTGTTGTCCATGTCCAGTGTAGTTCTAGTCTCATCCATGTTCAATTGTGCTTTAGTCCTTGTTTTTTTCTGGTTTTAGTCCTGGTTTAGTCCAGGTTCAAGGGTTCATTCTTGGTTTAGTGCTAGTGTTGTCCTTATTTATTTACTTTAGTCTTGTCCTGGTTTAGTCCCTGGTTTAGTCCCTGGTTTAGTCCCTGGTTTAGTCCTGGTTTAGTCCCAGTTTAATCTTGGTTTAATCTTGGTTAATCTTGGTTTAGTCCTGGGTTTAGTCCTGGGTTTAGTCCCTGGTTTAGTCCCTGGTTTAGTCCCTGGTTTAGTCCCTGGTTTAGTCCTGGTTTAGTCCCAGTTTAATCTTGGTTTAATCTTGGTTAATCTTGGGTCCTGGGTTTAGTCCTGGGTTTAGTCCCTGGTTTAGTCCCTGGTTTAGTCCCTGGTTTAGTCCCTGGTTTAGTCCTGGTTTAGTCCCAGTTTAATCTTGGTTTAATCTTGGTTAATCTTGGTTTAGTCCTGGGTTTAGTCCTGGGTTTAGTCCTGGGTTTAGTCCCTGGTTTAGTCCCTGGTTTAGTCCCTGGTTTAGTCCCTGGTTTAGCCCTGGTTTAGTCCTGGTTTAGTCCTGGTTTAGTCCTGGTTTAGTCCTGGTTTAGTCTTGGTTTAGTCTTGGTTTAATCCTGGTTTAGTCCTGTAATGGTGCTGTATATTAAGGTTTTTCTCTTGTTTGATCTTCATATTCACGTTCTGCTTCATCTAAAGTACATCTAAAGTACATCTAAAGTACATCTAAAGTACATTTAAAGTACATTCTGCTCCATCTCTTTCATTATAAGAACATGAAAAAGCTGCACACACTAATTGGCCTCCACAGTCGGGGCTCTGGAAGCTCTACATTCTGATGCAGCTGTGTCGGCCAAAGTGTTTCACCTCCACTTAAAACAGACTGAACATTTGAACAGAACCACATGCAGTTCAGAACACGTTTGTAAAGGTCTGAACTACAGGTGTCACAGCTTTATACAGGTATTTACACTTTACAAAGAGCTTCAGATTCTCTTCTTTTAGCGTTTAGAGTGTTTTTAGAGCATTTAGAAAGTGTTTTTAGAGCGTTTAGAGAGTGTTTCAAGAGAGTATTTTTAGAGCATTTAGAGTGCGTTTAGAGAGTGTTTTTAGAGCCGTCACAGGCTCCTCCGCTTGCGTTCTGGAGTTTTCTGTGACCTTAAAATCAAAGGGAGAAAGTGACAGAGGGGGAGCGTGGGCGTCTCACAGTGAGCGCGTGGATTTCCTCCCGTCTCCATGGAAACTGGCGTCTGATGGGCCTCGGCACAAACCTGCTTCTAATATGACAAATGAATGTGTTTTATGACAGTGGCGCGTCCTCTTTAGGGTGAAGTGAGGGACAAACGCTCCTGTGTTTAGCTCCAGTGACTTTTGAACAGGAAATACAACGGCTGCTTCAAAAACATACTTTATTTACATTTTCTACATGTTAAAGTACATTACACAAATTAAATATTTAGCCTTACTTGTAATTACTTGACAAAACTATTCAAATGGATTTAATATTTGACGTTAAGGTCAGATAATAATAAATAAATAAAATTAATACAATTAAATACATTTAATACATTTAAATAAAATACATTAAAATGAAATTAATAATAATTATATCATTTAGCCAGAAATAATGGAAATGAAAATAATTTAACTTGAAATGAGAAGTAAGAAAAGATTTTTACTTCTCATTTCAAGTTAAATTATAGTAAAAACTATACTGATTTAAAGTTAAAAATAGTTTAAATTAATTAGTTTGATGGACCTAGAGTAGTCTAAAATACGGAAATGAAGTTAAAATTAAAGTCATTTTCACGGCAGTTTAATCTCAATTGAATTAATATTACATTTAGATTGATTGCTAAGGTAACAGAATATCCAGTTTTAGACCTGACATATGCGTTGTAGCTTTAGTGAAGTAGTCAAATATGTCAGTATGTTTTTAATGTGACTTCATTCTGTAAATCCCAAATGTAACACTTTGCAACATATGTTTGTCCTAAATTGTTCAGTTAATTCCCTCTGAACAGATGAAACCTGCTGTAACGGTCTTCTCTTTGTCAGACGTGTTGTATCTGTCCAGTTGTTATTAAAAACATGTGCGTCTGGCTGTCACCTCGTCTGCGTAACGTCCCGTACGACGCACTTGATTGACCCTGTTTACAAAGGGGCGACGGGAAAGAGAAAAGATTCATTTGAGGCGATGATTTAAACGGTGCGGCGGCGCAACCTTTTTGATCCGCGCAAACTCCGTGCTTGTGTTTCAGATACAACGAGCTGCTGTTCATCATCGACACGTGCCAGGGTGCCTCCATGTACGAGCGCTTCTACTCCCCAAACCTCATGGCCCTGGCCAGCAGTCAGATCGGGGAGGACTCGCTGTCTGTGAGTACAAACGCCGCGCCGGGGGAAACGGGAGGGCGGACACGTGGAATGAACGCTCATGTTAAGTTCTCCTGATACGGGCACTGATGGAAAAACAAAAAAAACGTACGCTCTGCTGCTAAAATCATCGGAATCGGCAGCAAAATCGGCAGCAGGAGTCGCTCAGTACCATCGACAATAACCGCAGGGTTCAGATTAAGGATTTTCACTTGTATAGCGGCGCTGCTAAACAATCCGTTAATTTTCCGAAATTTGTATAGCAATTTCATAATTGCATAGCGAAACACGAAAGTCAATCAATATTTTCCATTGATATAACACGATTATTTATTTAAATGTATTTGTAAGCATTCTATTTAAAAAAAAAAAAAACTTAACAAATTAACTTTTAAACACTTTTTATTTTTTTTTCTTTAAATAAAACAGAAAACTTGCAAATAAAATGAGTTGTTGAAAAAATTAACCAACACAAAGTCAGATGGCCTTATTTACAATTTTCTTCCATATCATCATCAATCAGATGACTATTTGCAGGAGTCTCATTTACATATTAATTGTCATTACACTCACAAAAAATATGTGTTAAGCTTCTGATGGAAAAATAAAGGTTGCTCTAGCGTCCATCATGGTGTATTTTATGTGTTATTCAAATTGTACCGCTCTATTTGACGTTCCATTCCATTTTTCGTTTTGCTATTTGATGACGGTCCCTAAGTACTCTTGTCACCGCTCCGGCTGCACGTTTGATGATGGTCCTTAAGCACTCGTCTTGGCTCCGGCTGCACATTTGATGACGGTCCCTAAACACTCATCTCGGCTCCGGCTGCACATTCGGACCAGTGTAACTCGCTGCGCCCAAAATACGCATCTGATTGTTAAAAACGAGGTAGTGTCACTTGGCAGTGTAAATATGAATATTTTGGCTGTGAATGATCTGCAAAGACCTTTGCGTTTAGGAGCTATTGACCTCGGAAGTCTGAATCTGACGCAAACTTTACCGCACGTGGCTCCTCCCACTTTCAGACTCGATCTGAGACAGCAGCGGGACTCGTCATGTCCACACAGCGTCCTACATGTGTCAGGCCGTTATTGACGATCGATTGACGAGTGATCAGTGCTTTTAGGCGCTTTGGTGATACAATTGAACACACATTTTTGTATCGCAAAAGCTGCGATACAAAAACACTTTTTTATGACGAATGAATCGCATTTGAGAGAAATTGCGTCGCATTTTGCGATGCGATACCGCTTATTCTGAACCCTGAACCGAGTCCTGAGAAAAGACGCACAGAAACAAAAAGCTCTACAAAGAAACGCTCTACACTCACACTACAAGTCATTGCCATCAGAGCGCGGGTTCAGGTCCCTTAGGTTGGCAAACACAGACAGAAGTGTTTAGGAATGGTCCGAAAAATGATTAAAACCCAGTGTTTACGGTCCTGTTTAGGTGTTTAGACTTTCAACAGACCTGCACACGTCACCTCCGCGTTTGGAGCTTCGACTAAACCAACGCTTTACGGTCAGATCTGAGTCGAGCTTGAGTGACAAAGCTTCAGATGGAGCGGTGCATCCAGGTAGCTTCACGTGAACGTTATCGATCTCAGTCAGCCCCGGGGCACGTGCGGCTGCGGCGGCGTGGAGCGAGACCTCGGAAAAAGCACAGGAACGTCCTTCTCAGTCAGTGAGATCTCTGCGCTTATTATGACGACTCTGTGGTGTTTTACGCTCTGTTTGGCTCCATCAGATTGAAATTGTTTGGATGTACCGTATTTTCCGGACTATAAGTCGCACCTTTTTTCATAGTTTTGGTCGGGGTGCGACTTATACTTATATTTATACTTAAATACTTATACTCTGGAGCGACTTATATGTGATAATATTCGTTCTTTTCTGACAACCACAAGAGGGCGCTCTAGGCTCTGAGCGACGCAGAAGAAGAATCTGCACTTCCTCTTCCTCTGGAGTTTGTGGAGTTGTTTAGAAGTGACACAGAGGAAGAAGAATTCAATGGATTTAGTGATTTGGGGTAAAACTGATGCTTTGGTAAACTTGTTAGCATGTTCTTTATGCTATAGTTATCTGAATAACTGTTCATATGTTACGTTAACATACCAGACACTTACCACAGTTCTGTCTGTGCCTCATGTAGCTGAAGGTGTTAGCGTTAGCATACGTCATGTAGCTGAAGGTGTTAGCGTTAGCATACGTACACCTATTCACCATGTTCTCTCATCTGTATCAAATGCATTTCCCCCAAAAATGTGACTTATACTCCAGTGCGACTTATATATGTTTTTTTTCTTCTCTATTATGCATTTTTGGCTGGTGAAAATACGGTAAACAAACACTGTCCAGATGGTTTGAAACTTTGTCTACGACGATCAATGTGAAGCTGTGTTAGATTTTTGCTGATATTCAGCAATGGTCGTTTGTCTTTTTCACGTTAACACTTTAGACACGACACAAGCATTTTCTCTGGTCGGAAACTTTACTTGACAACTTGTTATAAATAAATACTGCTGCTGCTGCTTTTTGGACTCGCATCTAAGGAAGCGCACACTCAAAATCAGACAGTAGCAGGCCTCACCTTTTACTCTCTGCTCGCTCATCACCGACAATGCGCCGAAGTCTGGGCTGTGTGAAGAGCGCGTCCATCAGGCTTTTAACTTTTTTTTTTACTAGATCAAAAATAACCGTGTGCGTCCTGCTCTAAAAGGCAGTCGTGCGTTGACATTTGCAGAACACGACGGCGGTTTGCAAAGTGCATTTCTAGTTTGAGGTTTTGCGTAACGACACAGTCTTGCCTTTTAAATCGGTGCAATAAATGAATACTGAACGACAACAATATCCGCCGATTGCGATTAGATTTGAGAATTTGTAATAGTTTTTATGGTTGTATTTGATAAAATCCAAGACCAAGAACAGACATTTCATCTTGAAATGCAGTTTAAAATAATAACAGATGAGAGAACATGGTGAATAGGTGTACGTATGCTAACGCTAACACCTTCAGCTACATGACGTATGCTAACGCTAACACCTTCAGCTACATGAGGCACAGACAGAACTGTGGTAAGTGTCTGGTATGTTAACGTAACATATGAACAGTTATTCAGATAACTATAGCATAAAGAACATGCTAACAAGTTTAGCAAAGCATCAGTTTTACCCCAAATCACTAAATCCATTGAATTCTTCTTCCTCTGTGTCACTTCTAAACAACTCCACAAACTCCAGAGGAAGTGCAGGTTCTTCTTCTGCGTCGCTTAGAGCCTAGAGCGACCTCTAGTGGCTGCCATGTAAAAATAACGAATAATATCACATATAAGTCGGAGTATATGTCGTACCCCGGCCAAAACTATGAAAAAATAAGCACTCGAAAACCTGCCAATCAGCATGAAGTCTGGCTCTCAAAGACATGCTAGTCTGCTTTTAAAAAGTCTACCTCTTCTCCACTTATTCATCTAAATTAGAGGCTCCTGTTTGAGCTCGTTAGCTGTTCACAAAAGTCTTTTCATAATTGCAGTTTTTGCGATCCGCCATTCAAATTTCGATTAGCTTGCGGTTCGTCTCGCAGCTTCGTGTCTTCCCCGAGTGTTTCCGTCGTCGAGAGTGCGGCGCCGACTCCTCCGTCTCAAGTCGTCTCTCGGCCCGGCGCCGTCTCCCGCCCTCGAACTGGGTCTGCGTTGTCATTCCGGGCTCGTGCTTGTCGTCCTAATTGCTCATTTGAATATCATAATACCGCTGTAAGTGATGGGACCCGGGGGTGCCGCTTCCTTCCTCTGCCACGCCGATAACTCTAAGACGCACGCTGTGACTTTAAAAGAAGGCGTCAATCACAAAGTTTGAGTTCAGTCCCGAGTGGAGGAACGGGCCAAACCGAGAGGAATAATGCCGATGATGACGTCGAGAGAGGTAGAGAGCGAGTAGCGTTTAGTCGGTGGAGTATTTGTACCTCAATGGGGGCGCTTTGGGCCTTGCAAAGAGATGTCAGGTCAGATCTTTGGAGAGGTGACTCTGGTCGGACAGAAAACGCAGGATTTTTGAGGTTTATTTGGGTGAAGAAAAGAAAGTAAATGAGATGTAAATAATGTAGCTTTGGTTGCTACATCCGATGCTAATTGCTACTAAAACGAACAAACGAAACAAACTAAATCACTAAAACAGAACAAATTGAGACTTTTCTTAACACTTTTATTACGGTCTTGAATTCAGCAGAATTAGAATAGTTCCGTATTGTAAGATGATAAAAGTACTCTTAAAAAGACAATTGACAGTAATTGTTTTTCAAATATTACTGTGGTATCGAATCGGTATCGAGTATGAAGCACATTCCTTTGTATCAAAATTAAGTTTGAAATAAAGTACACAGTAAATGTAGCGTAAAGTACATTTAAAAGGATTGTTTATGTTTTGTTTTTTGTGATTTTGATGCATCTCTTCTTGTTCCGTAAAGCACTTTGAGTCACTTTTTGTACAAATTGCGCTCTACATATGAACTGGCCTCGCTTTATGTCGTACGGTATTCCCGGCAAAGCATGAACATCACCACGGCGACGAGCAGGAAAGTTACACAGTGCCCATTTAAACAGCGCAAACATCCTACGGTTTTATTTGTATGTTTAAGACAGCACAATGGGCAACAAAGTGTGATTTTTACTATGCCAATGTATCGTCCAGGTCTTCTTTAATCATTTTACAGCTTTTTACGCCTGACATTGTATTTGCACTGCATTTAAACAATCTACATTTGCTTCTGGAAGATGTACTTTTCACCATTATTACATGCTCAACCAAAAACTAATTGTAAATCTGGTGACGGTCCTATTTGTTGACTTTTTTTGCTGCTGTCCCTGTCGCAGCACCAGCCGGATCTGGCCATCGGGGTTCATCTGATGGACCGCTACACCTTCTACCTGCTGGAGTTCCTGGAGGACATCCACCCGGCCAGCAAAACCAACATGAACGACCTGGTAATGGCACCGCGCCCATCGAACCGGCGCACTCGGCACCGCATGCCCTCAAAATGCAGAAAATCAATACACTATACTTTTTAACGGTCAAACAAGCTCTCTAAACGGCTTCCACGACATGTGACTTATGGTTTGTTCATTATTCTGTAATTGTTTGGCCCGAGACGCATGAAACTTTAACATTTTAGTGCAAAATGACTCTGGTGAAATGATAATTATTATTTACTCACGCAAGTTTGACTGTAGTTACGCAACAAAACTATCAGGGTGACATTCGTAAGCTGCTGAATCCCCGTGAACGTTGTTTAATCGGCGTCTCTATTTCGTGTTTGCCCATCGAGGCAACTGCTGTCGGATTTAATTTAAATTTTGTTTTAAATTGACATCCTGAAATGGTACCTCAAGCTTTAAATTCTCCAGTTTTTCTAATTATGTCTTAGTTTGGTGGTGTAGAACCTGTTGTATATAATATATCAAAGTTTTATGTCACTAAGTTGCAGTTTGTGAAAGAAATTTGAAAAAAATAACACTTTAAAATGACAGGAAGTAGAGCTGAATCCCTCTGTGATGTCATCAGTGTGCGACGCAGAGACAGTTTACGCTTAACTGACACTTTTCTGACAGTTTAAACCATCGTTCCACAAAATAAAGGTGTCATCAGGTAGTAAATATTGTCCAATCATAACTTTTGTGTCATTCATGTCGATTTTGGCTCTTGTTTACAGTCTGGTTGCTACGTAACAGTTGTGGAATTACCGCTGCACATGTCCAAACAGGAAGTACAATTATAACCTTTACAAAAATGGTCAAACTGGGCACAATTTAAGCAAAATGTTTAGTCAAATCTAATAATTAGATAAAAATATAATTGTGTTCACTACATTTTAGTGACTCGTTTTCTGACTCGCCACGTAGACTTTCATTTATCTTTTTTTAAATTAATCTTTGCTCTACGTATTTTCCGGCGTGCTCCTAGTGGGACGCCCGGATGGACATAAAAGCCGCTCCCTTTGAACTGCACTTAAAGCGGGCCGTCAGATGTGTTCGCCCCGTGCCCTTTGACTCTGAAACATTAAATAGTTTTAATGCACAAACATCAAAGCCCGCCGCAGATCTTTGTACTGCCCTGTGTTTTATCTGCAACCTTCTGCACCCGCGGGCCACCCGTGGGCCACCCGTTAGTGACCACAAACACCGAACCAACCGTGAAAGATGACAAGAAGTACTTCATAATGAACTGTTGTATTATAAACGTATTTGACTGACTTTTCTTGGATATGGGCAGATTTCTAACATTTCAGGCGCAATGTCTTTATGTACAATCACTTTAGGGACCGTGTGTTTTGTGGGGACCAAAGTTCAGCTCCACATGAGGTAAACCTTCAGAATCAGATCAACATGATGTTCATTTAGTTTAAGGTTTGGGTTTAAGATAAGGTTAGTTAGTAGTAATTATGGTTAGAGTCAGTTTTAAGGAAAAGGAACAAATGGTCAAATTAATCGTACTAATTCTAAAACTTTACAATCGGATGAATGCAAAGTGATAAAATGGCAATAAATATGTTGTATAAATGAAAGTACATTGAGGGCCTGTGGACCTGGCCCTCGGACCAGATGGAGTACAAAAGGAAAGTCCCTTAGGACCAGTGCGTTTTGAAGTTTTATTTGAATTGATTCATGGAAAACCCCCTGAGATGTCAGTCTTTTTCAACTGAGCAAGATTGTTTACAGACAAGTTATTTCAAGGGAACATTGTCAGGTACATTATTATATTATATATTATAGTTAACAAAGATATTCTAAAGAAGCCTAAACTTGTAAAGGATCTGAACGATCTGAGTCTGAGGGAGACTTAAAGTCTAAGTCAAAGGGAATATGTGGAGTATATTGTACAAAAGCCCTAAACGGGACAAGCTATCATCAGGAGGCTCCGCCCAGACTAGAAGCACAGATTGAGAATTACTCTTTGATGAGAGCCAAATCTTCTTGTTTTTCTAAAATGGTGTGCAATAACTGAATCTTTTTCTACAACATAAAAAAACAATAGGTCTTTGTTCATTGATTTGATATTAACCCCCTTAATGATCTCCAAGACCCCTGAAACCATTGGCATCAAACATTTAGCAAACTACTGAACCTAAACTAAACCAGAACCAGGGCTGTTGTTTAGTCGATTAGAGGATTAGAGTATTAAAAGCATTTATACAAACCACAGAGAGGAGAACGCCTGGAGTGAGTTCTCTGGAGCTTTGGGAGTGACTGGACAGTTTAAATCTGCCTTTTCACCTTTTTGAAGCTGGTGTTTACTCATACTTCTCTCTACGCACTGGTCCTGGTGCGAGCTCTTGATCATGTTGAGCGCTTCTGCCAGCGCCACGCCCCTTTTTCAGTCGATAACCAAAGCACAGAGCTCGTCTTTAGTCAACTACAGCCCCGAAGCAGGACTTCACCTGGTCTCAACACCCGAGCACCACTGATTCAAGAGCATTTATTAAGATTCAATAATACCCATTTCCAGTCAACTCTATCTAATTCAATCCTTCTCACTCAGCCTAACGCGGGCATAAAGCAAGTGCTCCCCTAAGAGCCCTTTTATTGGGCTTTTAATAGGATTAGCGCAGCAGTGTTTGCACTGGAGTCGCTAAAGTAACAGGCCTAAGGGATTTAAACGATCAGCCCAAACGCCTCGTGATTCATGGTCTCCCCCTTTTCTTTCCAACACCTCCCACCGAGTCTCTAATTGAGATCCGTGCGGGCGCCGTACGAGCTAAAGACACGCCGTGCTGAACCGTTTTTCTGGCGTATTTTCGCTTACAAACGAGAGCAAGGGATGGGAAAAAAAATCATTGTCTCGTTTGGGATAAAAACAAATGTTAACGGCGGCAAAAATAGCGCCAAAACAACAACGCGAAGCCCAGTAATTACAGAGATGTGAAGCATAAATCTGCATGAATCTGCATTCTGACAGTGAAACAAAAGTCCTTATCGTCCATGTGCTGTTTTTTTATTCCCTCAGTTCAGAGTGTGTCCCAAGAGCCAGTGCGTGTCCACTCCGGGCCACCGCACCGACCTCTTCCTCCGGGACCCGGGAAGCGTCCTGATCACGGACTTCTTCGGCAGCGTCCGGAAAGTGGAGATCACCACGGACGCCATCGACCTGACGGAGCCCGCGAGGCGCCGGGACGAGACGTGAGTCCGGCTTTCGGTTCGGTTATAGAACGTAATGATACTGTAGTCGTGTTTATATGTTGGCCAAGTGCAACAAAACTGAACCAAAAGGATGTTTTTATATGATTTAGAAGGGCCATAATAACACAGGTTGAAATACGTCATGATAAAGTATTGAAACTACTTTTATAACAGACTTTTGTGAACAAGAAATGCCTGGGATCCTCACAGTGAGGAGAGTAAGTATGTGCCTTATTTGGGGGTGGATACGTGTCTTTATGCAGCTAACGAGCTCAAACAGGTGAATAAGTGGAGAAGAGGTGGACCTTTTAAAGGCAGACTAACGAGTATTATCCCAGTGTAGGCCTGAAGCGAGTGAGCAAATGATTGAGATAATGGTCAATTTATTTAGTTTAGTGAGTTTTATGGCTCAAGTAAAGCAAGAATTACATCAAAATGACACTGTAAATACTTATATTTCGTGTTTCCACATCCACAGCGACTTCACTTTAGCTTTATCTGGATCAAATTAGCAAAAAAAAAAAAAATGTTGCGGTCATAACAACTATTGGACGAATCAAAAGAAAGTTCGACTAATTTAATAGAACATAGTCATTAGTTGCAGCCTTGTCCCAGTCAACACTTTTATAAATGTACGTAATTCTTTCTATGATTTGTCAAAAAAAGTCTAATTATTCAACACAGAGAAATAATGAAATATCCCCACAAATACTGAGAAAATACAAGGTAAATATTGCTCCATCTGTCATATATCCGATTAAAAATAGTAGTAATTACAAGCTTATGACATACATGGCATTTACATGGCATGCTTTTGTTTTTAAAATTTGAAAATTTTAGTGAAAAGATGGTTACTGCAGCTTAATTAATAACATCCCTTTTCCTGTTTATTCATTTTAACGACCACAGCATTTCATCAAAACTAAAACATAGACGATGGTATATTCTCTTTACCTACACTTTTCACCAATGCTCTTTAATTAAAGTTCATTCACACGTTCTGAACTTAAACTCAAATCCAAACCTCCTTTTATAATATAATGTAGTAATTTACATGTGTCCTGTAGTGCCATCTAGTGTCCAAACGGTTCCAGTGCACGATGTCGTCTCAAAACAGCAAATATGGCGTGATTGAGATGTTTGAACACCAGATGGAGCCACTGAGCCAGTTTTAAAGAGCCATTTAGCCAGTTTGCATTTCACACTTATTGTTTATAGTTTGTATTTTTTGTTTAAAACTAAATTATTAGTATTTTTTCTGCTTTACTATTCCTTTCCTCTAACCAAAGACGTATAATTTAACCATGCTTTGATTGAACCAGCGGGCGTGTTGTGTTCCCAGTAATTGAACACTAACGAGTAATTAAAGGCAATTTCCCGACGTGATGTTTACGGCTGCTTCGCCGGAGGCTCCGGTCGGGCGGTGAACAGAACTAACCCTTTAACGCCGCCATCGATCCGTGGTAAACACAACGTCTGCCGCCGACGGCGAGGTGTCGGGGAAATACTGGCCTAATTTAGTCCTGGAGGAGGAGCTTTTATCTCTGGGTCTGATGTAAGAGAGCGGCAATCTGCACGTTGTGATCCTCACGCTGTTTACAGACGCAGCGCCGGGATGGAAGGGTCAAACAAACAAATAAAATGTACCCTTTTATCATTTTAAATACAGTACGCTTCTGTATCACTCTTCACTGGTTAAATATACATACATATCAGGGTTCAGATTAAGAATTTTCACTTGTACAGCAGCTGCTAAACAATCCGTAAATTTTTCGAAATTTGTATAGCAATTTCATAATTGCATAGCAAAACATGAAAGTGACTAACAATCAATATTTTCCATAGATATAACACGATCATTTATTTAAATGTATTTGTAAACTTTCAATTAAAGAAAACTCTTAACAAATTCACTTTTAAACACTTTTTAAACATTTTTTCTTTAAATAAAACAGAAAACTTGCAAATAAAATTAGTTGTTGAACAAATTATTCAACACAAAGTCAGATGGTCTTATTTACAACTTTCTTCCATATCATCAATCAGATGACTATTTGCAGGAGTCTCATTTACATATTGATTGTCTTTACACTCACAAAAAATATGTGTTAAGCTTCTGATGGAAAAATAAAGGTTGCTGTGGCGTCCATCATGGTGTATTTTATGTGTTATTCAAATTGTACCGCTCTATTTGACCTTCCATTCCATTTTGTTATTTGATGACGGTCCCTAAGTAGTCTCGGCTCCGGCTTCACATTTGATGACGGTCCCTAAGCACGCGTCTCGGCTCCGGCTGCACATTTGGATCAGTCACTGAGCCTCATTCACTGCGCCCAAAATACGCATCTGATTGTTAAAAACGAGGTAGTGTCACTTGGCAGTGTAAATATGAATATTTTGGCTGTGAATGATCTGCAAAGACTTTTGCGTTTAGGAGCTATTGACCTCGGAAGTCTGAATCTGACGCAAACTTTACCGCACGTGGCTCCTCCCACTTTCAGACTCGATCTGAGACAGCAGCGGGACTCGTCATGACAACACAGCGTCCTACATGTGTCATGCTGTTATTGACGATCGATTGACGAGTGATCAGTGCTTTTAGGCGCTTTGGTGATACAATTGAACACACATTTTTGTATCGCAAAAGCTGCGATACAAAAACACTTTTTTATGACGAATGCATCGCATTTGAGAGAAATTGCGTCGCATTTTGCGATGTGATACCGCTTATTCTGAACCCTGTACAAATAACATGATGGAGGAGCTTGGTGGTGTTGTGATGCATTTACTTGGTGTTAGTCAATACTGCAGTGTCCGTACTTTTGCAATATATTGTGCAGCCCTGGTATACTGTATATCAGGAGTTTTACTTGACAAATATTGACAAGACGCAAAACAAGATTGATCCAAGAGGTTTGGACTAGGGCTGCAACAATTACTCGAGTAAATCCAATAATTCAATGACAAAAAAGATTCATAGTTTATCATTTTATTGCCTTGATTACTCGTTTGATTCACATATTTCATTAAAAACGCGTGAATCTGAGCGCACGGAACGACTTGTGGTGCTTTCGTTTCACATGGCGCTCATTCCGGACTTGCAGCAGCTGAAGCTCAACAGACAGAGTGTTTTAAACTCCCGAGTGCGACTGGGAAGAGTTTAGTTGTGACAGAACACGGTGTCTGAGCTGTGACTCCGCAGACGCCCCCCACTCCACACTCCCGGTCTTCAGAGCTCTTTCACAAACTCTGCTTCACAGTCACACTCGTGAGTTTAAAATATGCCGCTCTCTCTCTCTGTTGTGATTTGAAACAGCCAATGTATCCATGGAAACGGCACGGAGGACTGCGATTATGAAAGGGAAAGTCTGTGATGACGAGGCGATGACGCAGAGGCTAAAGTGAACAGCACACGCTCCTGTAACTGTCTACAAACAGTCTGGGAGCAAGTTAATGAATCCTTTATATACATTCTTTATATACAAACAGAACAGTTTGGACTGAAGTGAAATGTTGCTGTTTTTGGGGACAAACTTATGTGAAATTAAGAATAAAATGTGTTATTTTAAGGAGAATCTTATTATTTGTTTATTACTATGAACTATAATGTTTATTTAAAATAAAAAAAAATATATGTTTTTAGATAGTTTACAAATGTACAAAAAAAATGAACCAACTACTTGATTAATCGAAGTAAAGAATTGATATATATATATATATATATATATATATATATATACAGAATATATATATATATATATATATATAATATATATATATATATATATATATATATATATATATATTCTATATATATATATAAATATATAGAATATATATATATATATATATATATATATATATATTCTATATATATATTCTATATATATATATTCTATATATATTCTATATATATTCTATATATATATATATATATATATATATATATTCTATATATATATATATATAGAATATATATATATATATATATATATATATATATATATATATAGAATATATATATATAGATATATATATATATATAGAATATATATATATATATATATATATATATATATATATATATATATATATATATATAGAATATATATATATATATATATATATATATAGAATATATATATATATATATATATATATAGAATATATATATATATATATATATATATATATATATAGAATATATATATATTCTATATATTCTATACATATATATATATATATAGAATATATATATATATATATAGAATATATATATATATATATATATATTCTATATATATATATATATATTCTATATATATATATACTATATATATATATATATTCTATATATATATATATTCTATATATATATATATATATTCTATATATATATATATATATATATATATATATATATATAGAATATATATATATATAGAATATATATATATATAGAATATATATAGAATATATATATATAGAATATATATAGAATATATATATATATAGAATATATATAGAATATATATATATATGAATATATATAGAATATATATATATATATATAGAATATATATATATATATATATATATATATATATATATATATATAGAATATATATATATATATATAGAATATATATATATATAGAATATATATATATATAGAATATATATATTCTATATATATATTCTATATATATATATTCTATATATATATATATATATATAATATATATATATATATATTCATATATATATATATATTCTATATATATATATATATATTAATATATATATATATATATATATATTCATATATATATATATATATATTCTATATATATATATATTCTATATATATATATATATATATATATATATATATATTCTATATATATATTCTATATATATTTATTCTATATATATATATATATATATATATTCTATATATATATATATATATATATATATATTCTATATATATATTCTATATATATTTATTCTATATATATATATATATATATATATATATATATTCTATATATATATTATATATATATATATATATATTATATATATAGAATATATATATATATAGAATATATATATATATATATAGAATATATATATATATAGAATATATATAGAATATGTATAGAATATATATATATATAGAATATATATATTCTATATATATTCTATATATAAATAGAATATATATATTCTATATATATTCTATATATATATAGAATATATATATAGAATATATATATATATATATATATATATAGAATATATATATATTATATATATATATATAATATAATATATATATATATATATATATATATATATAATATAATATATATATATATATATATATATATATATATATATATATATATATATATATATATATATAAAATCTAATAAGAGAAATTTGAGAGGTGTTTCCTGTGCCACGCCCACTTTTTTAATGTACATGTCATATTTTATTCCACTACAGCCTCAATATGTTCTCAATGACCTTTACTGAACCAGGAAAGACACAGGGAGAACATGCAAACTCCACACAACACTACGAGACAAATGTATTAACAAATAACTCTTTACCCTAAGAAATGAAATGTAAAGTCCATCCAATAATAAACCGGACCAAATAAACTGAGATCGTAGTTAACAAAGATTATATTTCAGTTTATTTGTGGCACCTGAAATCACAGCATGAGTTTGCTCGACATGAAGAAGCAGATTAAACAAAGATAAACATGGAAGTGATAATCCTGTTTGAGTCGGCAAAATATTGAATTACTTGTAATATGTGAATGTCGTTTTGAAAACGTAAGATATTGTGTATCATAAAGAACTGGCTCAAAATGATTTGATTAAACACATTTTAATCTTTGAAACAGGGATTTAAAGTGATATTTATCTTTTGGGGGTAATTTACATTACATTCATTACATTTAATGAACAAAGGTTTCTCCAACATTTTTGTCATTTCATTAAGAAAGAATGGTTGTTAATTAAAAGGAGCACTTTACATCAGCAGGAGGTAAATTACATTTTCATGTTACTAAAATGACCACTATTGTTTTCTGTGAACAAAAGTCCCATTTTTACCTTTTTAGTTTCTACTAAACACTACAGTTAAAATGAAGTGAATGAACTAAACCCGGACTAGACCGGGACTAGACCGGGACTAAACCGGGACTAGACCGGGACTAAACCAGGGACTAAACCAGGGACTAAACCGGGACTAAACCGGGACTAAACCGGGACTAGACCGGGACTAGACCGGGACTAGACCGGGACTAAACCGGGACTAAACCGGGACTAGACCCGGACTAAACCCGGACTAAACCGGGTCTAGAACGGGACTAGACCGGGACTAAACCGGGACTAAACCGGGACTAAACCGGGACTAAACCGGGACTAAACCGGGACTAAACCGGGACTAAACCAGGGACTAAACCCGGACTAAACCGGGACTATACCGGGACTATACCGGGACTATACCGGGACTATACCGGGACTATACCGGGACTATACCGGGACTAGACCGGGACTAGACCGGGACTAGACCGGGACTAGACCGGGACTAGACCGGGACTAGACCGGGACTAGACCGGGACTAAACCGGGACTAAACCGGGACTATACCGGGACTATACCGGGACTAAACCGGGACTAAACCGGGACTAAACCAGGGACTAAACCAGGGACTAAACCGGGACTAAACCGGGACTAAACAGGGACTAAACAGGGACTAAACCGGGACTAAACCGGGACTAGACCGGGACTAGACCGGGACTAGACCGGGACTAGACCGGGACTAGACCGGGACTAGACCGGGGACTAGACCGGGGACTAGACCGGGGACTAGACCGGGGACTAGACCGGGGACTAGACCGGGGACTAGACCGGGGACTAGACCGGGGACTAGACCGGGGACTAAACCGGGGACTAAACCGGGGACTAAACCAGGGACTAAACCAGGGACTAAACCAGGGACTAAACCGGGACTAAACCACCAGGGTAACTTCTACTACTGAATGATTGTTATTTTCTTAAACATAAAAACACCTATAAAATAATTGTCAGAGACTTGCTTAAAGTCAGATTTAGGGCTTCAACTAACAATTATTTTAGTAGTGAACTATTTCCATTGTACATTTAGACTTTTTAAATCATTTTTGAAATATGGAGTCTGAAGGCTTCTGGTAGAACATATAATTAAAAGTAAAATGTGTTATAGATGACATTTTGATTTAATAATGGCAATGTTCTACAAGTTATTTTACGGGACAATTATTCCGATAATAATCATTGCAGCCCTTTTCATACTGCGGAAAATCTCAGGCAAAGAACTTAAATCTCCATGGAGACGAGCAGGAAGTTACATTTTATACTTTTAAATTTCTTTAAAGTTCTCACTGAGAACTTTTATCAAACATAGAGCTGCATAAATCCTCGTTCTTTCACTCATAGATGCGTGCACTTCCTGCGCATGCACTTCCTGTCCGCGTACTTCCTGCATGCGTACTTCCTGCCCGCATACTTCCTGCATGCGTACTTCCTGCCCCCTTACTTCCTGCCCCCTTACTTACTGCATTAAGGCGATTGCTGCTGGCGGCCGAGAGCTTTTAATGCACTTACCTCTTCATTAAACACACAAGACATTTAAGAGTGTAAAAGCGCCGGGTTGTTATTCCCTTCGGACACGTTTGAATGATCGGATTCTGTTCAAAGTTCACGTTCATTTAAATGCTTCCGGAAGAATGAACCAAGACTGAAGTATGAACTGACAAACTGCATTTTTAACAGATTTAAATTACTCGGGTTGTAGTTTTACGCAGAATAGGACTGTCCATTTAATTGAAATTTAAATTCCATTAATGCCGCGGCGACTTAAACAGGTTTGTGAGAAATGCGTCAATGTAAAGCTCATTTTGACCACCTGCTTCATTCCATTCAGACATTATTGCTCTGCCTGGAACTGTCTGTCGGAAGATTTTTTAGACAACATGAAATCCCTGTTTATTTCAAACCAGGAAACACTTTAAGACACAAACTGGTTCATCCTAAGGACAAGATGCAACACAAAAACAGAACAATGTAGTTTATTCTGTCCAATGCAGTGAAGAAAGTTGTAAAGAGCGCCACATAGTGAGATTAAACAGCCACTGCACAAGAGGCTTTATTAGGACAGAAGACACTGGAGTTCAGGACCACAGAGCGCTGTGCATTTTCATCTTAAAGCCACAAACAACTCTATAAAAGACAGTGAGGAGAAGATCCTAAGCAGGAGAAAATATGATTTGAAAGAAGAGTTAAAGAGACAATCTTTGTTAAAAAAGAAATCCCTCCTTAAACAGACCTTGAGGTTTAAGATTCAACCTTCCGGTCGCATATAATAGTATCTGAAACCCTGGAGCGGGACACACCCAGGCCATTCTGATGCTTATTAGGTACTCAGAGAGGAGGGAGCCAAAGTCAGGTTACAATAGTAATAATTTTATAATTTCTTTTTTTTTTTTTTTTTTAATGAAACCAAAAACACACACAAACATAAATATTGATGTTCTCAGACTCGATTCGCAGATTGAGAATGACTCCTGGATGAGACTCGAAACATCTTGTTTTTTTCTCTCCAAAAAACAGAGTCCAGATGATACGACTGAATCTTTCTACAATAAACCTGGGATGTAGTGACTAGTGTGTGATGTCACTTCCTGAGAGAAGGAGTCGCACAAAACGAGAACTCTTTACCTGTTCCAACGACTAAACCTTGTGCTTTGTTTGTTGTGAGCCTCGTTAAGGTCGTCCTGGGTCCATTTTAACTGCACTATTTGCAGTTGATCTACTTCATTCACAGACGCGTGATTAAAATATGGAAAAGGATCTCTGTAGAAACTGAAGCAATTAAAAAGAAATCAGGAAAATCAGGGCCAAAACTCCTCTTGGGTGCAGACGGCTTAAGTCAACCAAATATTTGATTAGTCGACTAATTATTAAAGGGATTGATTAAAGGGATTTGTAAGAACGGCAGCAGAAAGGAGAAAGAGTGAAGTGAGTTAACGTGAGTGATTTGAGTGACAGGACAGTTTAAGCTGCTTTTGACTCACAAAGATGTGGTTTTCGTTTGTGTGAGATATTTTAGTCTTTTCCCCTCGGCACACGGCACGTCTCGTCCACAGCCCTGCGGGAAACTAAATACATCAGCTGCTTCTTAAGAGTTCATGCTTCACTCACTGTGATTGGTTAAATCCACCTGTCACTCACTCAGAGCGTGACAGAGATGGGCTTAAAGGAGAAGTGTGTACGCTTGAGCCCTGAATCACAGTCTGATCAAAAGGTCCTGGTTCAGACTCGGTGATGACTCGAGCTAAAGAAACACGGAGCTGCAGCTGCTGCTCAATGTCTCCAGGAAAAGTACAAATAACTTTAACTGTCAAAGTGATGGATCTTAAACATGTCAGACGTTTGTGCTGGACTTTCCTCCAGCTCCAGCTCCAGCTCAGGACCACAGAGACCTGCTCTTCAACTGCACTTTAAGTTTAAGTTAACTTTATGTTTAGTTCAGTTGTTTAGTTTAGTTTGTGTTTACTGTAGTTTAGTTTTTGTTTACTTTAGTTTAGTTGTTAGTTTAGTTTAGTTTTTGTTTACTTTAGTTTAGTTTTTGTTTACTTTAGTTTAGTTGTTAGTTTAGTTGTTAGTTTAGTTGTTAGTTTAGTTTAGTTTTTGTTTACTTTAGTTTAGTTGTTAGTTTAGTTTAGTTTTAGTTTAGTTTTTGTTTACTTTAGATTAGTTGTTAGTTTAGTTTAGTTTTTGTTTACTTTAGTTTAGTTTTTGTTTACTTTAGTTTAGTTGTTAGTTTAGTTGTTAGTTTAGTTGTTAGTTTAGTTTAGTTTTTGTTTACTTTAGTTTAGTTGTTAGTTTAGTTTAGTTTTTGTTTACTTTAGTTTAGTTGTTATTTAGTTTTGTTGTTTGTTTACTTTAGTTTTGTTGTTTGTTTAGTTGTTAGTTTAGTTTAGTTTTTGTTTACTTTAGTTTAGTTGTTTGTTTAGTTGTTAGTTTAGGTTAGTTTTTATTGAGTTTATTTGTTTGTTTGGTTTAGTTGTTAGTTCAGTTCAGTTTAGTTCAGGTGTTAGGGTTAAGTTAGAGTTTAGTTTAGTAAAGTAATGTTACCATAACTTAACTTAAGTTCGTGTTTAGTGTAGTTCAGTTCAGGTTTTTTCAGATAAAAACTATTGGAAAAACCAGAACCAGAACCAGAACCAGAACGGGTTTATTGCCATTGTCAATGAACAGAATTCACAAACAGCAGACAAGTCCTGGTGATTCGATGCAACTTAAAACCACCAGGAAACATCCGACTCTGTGAAAGTAAAAAGGCTAAAGCTCAAGATGAAGTAAAATGCTAGATCCATAAGTGCTCGCGCCTGTCACGGTTTAAGTCCAATTGTATCTAAATGTCCACGTATTGCCCCGTCTTTCCCTGTGGCTTTATTAGCATTAATTGTTCACGTAGATAAGTTCAGATATTCCAGTGTTTGGCCTAACACAGTTTGTCTTTCCAGTGAACAAGAAGATTAACTGGCACTGAATTTCAAGTAGCCAACGGCGACACAATCAAAGCACCGTTTTGTATGTGAGAATCGAACTTGTCGTGAGTTTAACCAACATTTCCTGCCCAAATCCTGGATCTTAGCGTTGAAGAACCATCAGACCCACTTGAAGCCTCTAGGACACCGTTTTTCCCCTCCCCCGTGTATTTTCTGCCACATTTGCATCGTCTTCTGTTGGTTATGGCTTTATGAGTGCTCGTCGCTCGTGTTTGTGATCACGGGGCTAATTTCAGATTCCGCCGTCTCCCCGGGCCACGTTTGATATTTCCCGGAGGAACGGCTTCATTTGCATTTTGTCTTTGAGTTTGTTTTGCATTTCATTGACTTTGAGCCGGAAATGAGCCGTCAATCATGTCCAGCGCCGGCGCCGTCCACGGACACAAAAGCTCTGGATAGAAGTTAGTTTAGCTGCTGTTATTTAGGGACATTATTAACTGTACAATCTTCTTAAAAGACACATATTGTACCGCGAATTTTAACTTTTAAGCAAATCGTACCACTGTTCATGAGAAACACATCTGGATTTGTATTTCCGTAGATTCATGGGCAAAGTGCAAGCGATTTATGCTAATATCACAGCAAAAGAAAATGTAATAACTCCGTTTTAAAGACTTTTCAACACTCGTCCAAGTCGCTTCTTCTTATTCTGTGCATTTGATCAGTAGTATGCACAAAATCACGGTAATAAAAGGTTTGAAAGGAACTCAAATGATGATTCAGTTCAAAAGACACTGCGAATTTGTGATTATGAACAAGTTCTCTATTTAAACTACTGTATTTTCCGGATAATAAGTCGTACCAGCCAAAAAAAAAGCACAATAGAGAAGAAAAAAACATAAGTCGCACTGGAGTATAAATTGCATTTTTGGGGGGAAATTTATTTGATAAAATCCAAGACCAAGAACAGACATTTCATCTTGAAATGCAGTTTAAAATAATAACAGATGAGAGAACATGGTGAATAGGTGTATGTATGCTAACGCTAACACCTTCAGCTACATGACGTATGCTAACGCTAACACCTTCAGCTACATGACGTATGCTAACGCTAACACCTTCAGCTACATGACGTATGCTAACGCTAACACCTTCAGCTACATGACGTATGCTAACGCTAACACCTTCAGCTACATGACGTATGCTAACGCTAACACCTTCAGCTACATGACGTATGCTAACGCTAACACCTTCAGCTACATGACGTATGCTAACGCTAACACCTTCAGCTACATGAGGCACAGACAGCACTGTGGTAAGTGTCTGGTATGTTAACGTAACATATGAACAGTTATTCAGAGAACTATAGCATAAAGAACATGCTAACAAGTTTAGCAAAGCATCAGTTTTACCCCAAATCATTAAATCCATTGAATTATTCTTCCTCTGTGTCACTTCAAAACAACTCCACAAACTCCAAAGGAAGAGGAAGTGCAGATTCTTCTTCTGCGTCGCTCAGAGCCTAGAGCGCCCTCTTGTGTTGTCAGTGTGAAAATAACAAATAATATCACGTATAAGTCGCTCTGGAGTATAAGTCGCACCCTGGACAAAAAAATTTAAAAAAGGTGCGACTTATAGTTTGGAAAATACAGTACATTATAGTTTAAGTTTTTTTTTTTATTAATGAATGAAAAACAACACAACATTGTAGACGTGAACTCATCTACATAAAGGTCTTTTTTCTTCTTCTTCTGCACAGAGACGTGTTTGTCGAGGTCTGAACTACAGAGTTAACTGGTTTCAGAGACCGTTCGTAGCTTCGTGTTAAATGTCTTGAATGTCGTGTCAGAGGGCGGAATGTGCGAGACATTGAGTGTTTTCTGTTTTTCAGGGCCGTGAGCGAGGAGCGAGAAACGGAGCAGCTCTCGTACGTGGACCAGCTCCCCGTGTCCGAGATCATTCATCAGGTGAGAGCGGCCACTTTTAACGGCGTGGCATTTTCGAAACCGCGCGGCGAATGTCAAGACGGGTACAACATCTCCAATTTAAATTACAAACTCGCTCTTACATCACGCTCTGGCGCCGCGTAATGTAAGAACGAGCTCTTTACGGAGAATAAACCGCAGCATTATTGTCCTGCTCAGCAAAATGTCAACGCAAGCTGTAAAGATTGTTATGTTTCCATATTTTAGCCATTGACACTTAGTAAAAAAAAAGATAATTAAAGTCAATTAATAGTTTTGAAATGATTAGGACACAGCGTTTTGTCTGTGAATCCATAGCATTTTTCATAATGTGACACTTTAGAGCTTATTTCACTCTTCATTTTTCACGTAATTCCAACTAAATACTGGGATGTGGGTGGGGATAGGGGGTATGTGACCACCAGGATTTTCTAATGCAGGAGGATGCAGGATTAACTCAAACACGCCCCCTTTAAATGACACGGTTTCGTATTGATTCCAACAAAATACTGCAAAAACTGTTCTTTACCGCGCGTAAAAGCAGAATCGCATGTTTTTCCTGTGCACGTAAAACGACTCCGCCCAAACCGTGATATCGTTCAGTTCTTTCAGTCCGTTTGGCCGTGGATTCCCAGCCCGTCTAACATGTTTAGTGCTTGTGTGCGTCGGAAGCCTTTGTCGTCCTTTTGTGTCTCTGTGAAATGCGTCCTCTCCCCAGATTACAAAATAAATACATCTGAATTCGAGCAGAAAGTTGTTGAGTGCGACGCCGCGCTTTTGCCAGATGTGCTGTTTCCATGGATACCGCTCCGGGCCGTAAAACACAGGTCGGTCCCCGCGGCCGTGATCTGGACCGGACCACCGTTAAAAAGCCGGTTATGATTCTGGAAAGTCAGATTTCGGGGTTCTGGATTATTGTGGGAGAACGTTTTACATTTATTACGACACCAAAAAAAAATCATTCTATTGGCCTATGATTCACCTTTATTCCTTAAATAAGATAAGATATTCCTTTATTGTCCCACATGGGGAAATTTCATGCCTTCATAAATGAATGCTGAGGCACCTGAGTTTATCCTTGTAAATGAGAATGTTTTTTTATCTGTCGTAAACTTGGGATTGTGGGATTGACTCCGCTCTCTGTAGTTCTAATGCGGTTCACGTGGCAGAATGTGAATATTAGCGTTTGCCAAAGGGTTTGTTTGAGCTACAGATTAGATTAGATTGATTTTAGATTAGATTTTGAATTTTAAATACGTCCTTTTGTGGTTCCAAAATTGGGTTCCTGAGCTTTAAGTGTGAGGGAATTATTTAATCAACTTTGGACTGTTTTGGGTTTGCTACACGACCTTGTGTTTAGACTCAATTAGGGCTGCAACTTATTTATTTTAGTAGTCGACTAGTCCAGGGTTATTTTTCCCTTAGGCGACTCATTGACTCATTGAATACAGTGAGTGAAAGCTTGAAAATAAACAAATAAAGTGTATTATTGATGAAAATCTGAAATTCTTTAACGTTTTTTTTTTCGCTGTGTATTTTAGAGCCTGTATTATCTAGAAAAATATTACAGTTATCAAAATAGGCCTACGGTTATCTTTTATAATCGACCAGCACGATTAGTTGATTCATTGTCGTGAATTATTAGATTGTTGTTTCTAAAAGGTTTTCCCATGATTTCCTGATTAGTATTGATAATAATTAGTCTTATTGTGCGTTTCCTTCGCTCTTCTCTTGTGGCGTTACTGGTAAAGTGGGTGGAGCCTTTGCCCGAGCGCTGATCTCGCACTGAACCGTCCACCTTCGGGTTTGTGGGCGACCCTCCTTTTCACTGAGCCACCGGCGTTCCCCGCGACGCCCGACGTAATTAGTCTTTACTTTGGCTCTTGTCCACGGCGGCCTTCGCGATCGAACGCCAACTTCCCTCCGATCCCGCCGCCCGCTCGCCGCCTCCAAATGACTCATGGAAAGAGCCCGGCGCCGCTCTCCCGGGCTTTTTCATTACAGCGCCATTAAAAACACGGGTTTGGTGTGGACTCCGGGGAGCGCCGGTGAAAGGCGAGCGCGTATATATTAACACGGATTGCAATTGGAATTTCTTTTTTGCACTTGTGGAGTAGAAGGCGTCTGCTTCAAAACGGATTCATATGCAACGCTTACAATAGTAATACAAATGTGCAGCAATGGTTTGTACTTTGAGTCCAAAACCAAACCAACTTCAGCATTGGCCATTAAAACAATTAAAAATAAACCGGAAAATAAGGAGATTAAATCGCTAAATTGACTCGAAGATAGTTTGTATATTTACTCATTTGTATATTATTTGAGATTACTGTTATATGCATCCAGATGAAAGTAAAGTGCAAGGTAAAGCACACCATGTCCAAAATTTGAGTCTCATTTAGTCCAGTTTAGTCCATTTCCAAGTTCAGTCCGTATGTGATTTTTTTCCCCGTTCGTCCATTCTGATGTCGGTCCAGTCCTTTTACTGTCGCTGCAGTTTTTGTCATTTGTTTCTTTTTCAGTTTGTGATGCACGTGTTTTCGGGGGAGGTTAAGCCCGGCATAAGCCCCCGTGCGGTCGTACAGGTGCTCGTCCGTGTTCAATCACACATTTCTATTCACGACGCGGGTTTCTCCAGAATCCTTTAAGCACCGCGGGCCGGAGCACACCTGGTCCGCCGATGAATCCAACTCTTTTTTTCCACCTCGAATAAAAGCCTTGTTTTTGGCGCCGCGCACAAAATGGCCTCCGGCTCTTTTATTTTGGTCCACTGTCGTCGGAGCGAGACTACCGACCGCTCACACCTGCCCGAGCGATTTCCTCCCCCCAAAAAAAACTATTTCGGAACCTGAGGCGGGGGCCATTGAGCGGAACTTTTCAAAATAACAGTCCGCCGACCTCGCATTTCCTTTAGTCACAGTTCCTCGCGTTCCAAGCAGTTCTTTCAATAATAGCGCGCTGCCTTTTTTGCCATTTTCGCGAGGACGGTTGTCGTGGGGAACGTCGTCATCCGTTTTCCACTTCTGACGGAATGAAACGTTTGCTAATAACCAGAAAACCGCAGCCGTTCTTCCTTCTTTCCTCGTTTGAATCCAGCACGTTTTTATTTGTATTTATTGAAGGAAGAACAGGGAAGTTTTGTTAATCATACAAGGAGTTAAAAAAAAAAGAGCATACGGTAATTTTTGTGGACTTATTTTAAAAAATATATATATATATACAACGATATTTTTGGGGCTCAATATTTATCGCATTTACCTTTTTTCTTTGCACCCATGCGGATCTTATTCGTGTTTCTTTTGTAGTTCGATGACAGTGGAACAGGGGGTTTGGATTTGAAAACACCCCGTCCAAATAATTCTGTCCGGGGTCGACTAGGCGAAAAAACGAGTCGCTTCGGGATTCCCTGGACCACGGCTCGGCACCCAATCAGAGCCAAGCACGCACATTTCGTCGACCAATCAGCGCGCAGCATGCACATTTTTCACTTGTAAACTGTAAGTTGTCATGGCGGACTATTGTCAAATGCTTCCTGGCCCGATTTAATGATAATATTCCCTTTTTTTCTAAGATTTATTAATAAAATGGCCCCACCCCTGCACTCAAAAATGCCCGTCCACATTTTAAAATACCCCGTCCAAAATACGGCAGGACGAGTCTCTATCTAAAAGCCTGCACTGGAACTGTAGAGGGTTAAATAAGTAACTGCTCTGACTTCTTAGGTGTTGAGTTCAGTCATCTTTAGCATATTGCACTTACAGAGATGTGGAAAAAGCTCTGGGAACAAAGCGAAAAAGATTTCAATTAGTCCGTTTGAATGAGTGTTGAAAGGTTTGTAAATGGTATCTAGGATTTTATGGAGCAAAGTCTTATAATAGTCTGAAGGTGCATGTTCTGCTGCTCGGGTCAGTCCCATTGTAGAGACACAGAGGTAGTTTATCACCACGGTAACGCACTCTCCGGTCCTGTGATTGTCCGTGTGGATTGTTGGCGCGTGGCTGGAAATTTCTCTTGACAAAACGTGACCGGATCCCAGCGATCGCGGTCCGTTCGCCCGGAGAATCCGTCCGGACACTGGCTCTCGCTTGGCTTCAGACGGACAGCAGAGGTCTCCACGGCGAGACTCTTTCAAAGCCTTTGGAAACGAGCCGAGTGCCATTTCTGAGGCTGACGTAAAACGGGGAAAAAACGCACAAAAAACCCATCTCTTTGTGGTGAAATTGGTCTGTCGAAGAGATTGCCATTCACAGGCCAAACAGGCAGGAAGATTAAAAACGCTTTTCCCAAACACCTGATGTTCCTCGCTTTTTTTTTTTTTTTTGTCGGATCTGTCAAACCAGTTCACGTTTAAAAGTTGTTCTCTTTGTTCCTTTTTCAAATGTAAAAAAAAGTAAATTTACAGAATTTGTCTAATGTTCATACGGACACAAACTGGATTTGATTGATTGAAGAAATAACTTTATTCCATTGTTTTTAGAGATGGACACTGTATCTTTTCTGTCCAACGTATGTCTCCAAAGAGATGTAATTGCATCGTCCGGAATGTTCCACAGTATGGCATTAAACTGATCCATCTCATTCACCGATTAAGCACATTGAGTCGTTTTCATGCCAAATTTAACAGGAGTTTGTTCGAAGAGGATAATTTCAGGGATATTTCACATCCAGACAGACAATTGAAACCAAGTGCTTTTTGAGGCTCAGAGGGAGGGAGAGAACATACTGTACGTGACTGAAGCTATATGCAGCGGCGAGTTGTACGTTTTCGACGAATTAAAGCTCGAAGAAAGTCAATTTTGCTCAATACGTGTCCGTCAAAGGCGTTCAATCTGATGTTTCCACGCGGCGAACACGTCAGATCCGCACGTCTATTCGTAATCAGATCTCCAATGCTTCTCCCCACGACTCCGCTCCATCACCGACGAGCCGAAAACGAAGACGGGCAGATAATCCGAGGGAGGAGGCCGTCAGTCAGCGGTCACCGTGGAGAGGTGTGGACAGGCCGAGAGAGAGAAGAGGGATTTGGAGAGAGATGGGAGAAGAGGAGGGGGAGGATGGAGAGGGTTCAGGGAAGATTCAGGCGGGGCCCGGCAGGAGGCCTAATCGAAATCCTCGGCGGAGGTCGCGGAGTCGAGTTCGTCGGCGGTTCGTGAGGCCGCATTCGAAGACGGGCCGAGACGAGGGAAATAACCCGCGGAGAACACGAAGCCTGAATAACTGTGGAGACGAGATTTGTATGAGAGAGAAGACTGGAAGATGCAAAACGAAGACACACAAGGTCAGACCAAACTTTTGGTTTGATTATTCCTTCATGTACAGGCAGAGAAAACATAAGTAACTGTGATGATACTGCGATATGTTTGATGTACAATGAATATTAAGAGCACCTTTTCTTATTTATTCAGTTTGTTGCTTATGTTGTTTTCATCTTTGACTGAAAAGAGCTTCAACTTGTGTTTATCGTGTGTAGGGATGTCACCATGTCTAATTTTAGGGAAAAACATCACGATTTAACGATTATTTGCGGTTATCGAGACAGTGAAATATAACATTTTCTTTCATTCAAGTCAAGTTTGTGAGCGGCTTTGCCAAATGTAACTTTCTGAATGACAAAATAAGTAAAATTTGACAAAAACTGACCGATTAGAAGACATTTTAAGAGCTGGAGTATTGGTTAGAAATGGACAGGATTCTTTGAAAATAGAACTCTTTAGTGTCACAAGCTTTTCATCTGTTCCCTTTTATTCTTTCTTTCTATTTTTGTGCTGTTGAGTGAGGTTCAATTTTGCTTCCAATTGTCACGGTTATTATTTTTTGGCTCTCACGATTATATTGTGACCCGAATAATCACGAATATCGATTAAGCGAATAATCCTGACATACCTAATCGTGTGTACACTGGTACCCCTAATGTACACTGGTAGACTTTGCTGTTATTTGTTTGTAATATGAAAGTTTTGCGCTGCAGATGGATTCATATTGTTTCATTGTTGCTTTTGCTGCTTTTTATCTGTTGCAGCTTATGACTTTTCTGATATTGTACAATTAGAAAAGGTATTTTTTTTTAGCATTATTGTGACATAGAGTAGTATTTCCCATTGTTTTATATTTTGGGCTTCAAAATGTGTTATCGTGATGGGCCTGATCAAGATTTGGATAGATATGCCGAGCTGAGAATGATTTTCACTCGTCATTTTAGTCCATTTCTTGACAAATACTCCACAACAAAGAAGTTGGCACAGTCACAGGATCTATAAATATTTTGTCCTGCCACGATCCATCTGAAGTTCAGAATCGGGTCTTGGTTGACATCGTTAATCATCCGATCCAGTTTCCCAAGAGCCCTAAACATTTGTTCAGACTTTATTCTTCATCACGCCGCGGCATTAGCTGCTGTTCCCCGTGCGGTTTTGTTTGCACCACTTTCCCGAGACGTCTACACAGAGTTTAGATTGCGTCGCCGAGTCTAGTGTTTGTCGTCTCCGGGGACAAGCGATGTCGCCGTGAGTGACGGAGGAGGCACAGAGCTGTGAGCTGTGTCCCGGATGTCCACAACCAGAGTGAGAGGGAGGTAATTAATGCCGTGTCCACGTTGTCTCAAAGCGCAAACAGAATGAGCTCGTCGAGACGCCAACGACGCCCAATCACAATCTGTTCTGTGCTGGAAGTTGGAGTTGTTTTGCGATATGATAGAAACAGGCATAAAAAGAGAGCGGAAACATTGCAACAAACATCGTCCAAACAACAGTATGACGTGATATTCTGCACGTTTGTTGTTCTTTTTTCTTTCCGTTCATATTTTGTTCCATACTTACAGTAAAAGGTGCTGTAGCTGATTATACTAAATTCGATTTTTTGAGCTTGTAAACATGCTATGACATTGTTCACTCATCTAAAAACGTACCTGGAGCTTTAGCTTTTTCATTCTCGCTGTCCGTTTCACGCTTAATCATCTCCAGTTCTCGTTCTGAACATTTCTGTCGTCAAATCACGTTCATCACAACTGCCCGCCTGCATTAGCATGTCTGAGGCAAGCTAGCGTTTGTTAATCCAAACAATGTCATTCCCTCTGTAGCCAGTAGATGGAGCCCACTGTCATTTTCTGGCGTGGGCGACGGTCACTTACATAATTCGTTCATTGCATCCTAATTATTGACTGCAATAAGTCGGTATAATCCCTCATTCGTCCAGGAGTGTTCCAATGTAGAAACCTACACAGAAGACACTAGAGTTCAGGACCACAGAGCGTCATGCATCTTCATCTTAAAGCCACAAACCACTCTTGAGGACAGTGAGGTGAAGATTCTAAGCAGAAGAAAAGATGGTTTGGAAGAGGAGTTAAAGAGGCAATTTTTGTTAAACAGATAATCCCTGTTTGGTCAGTCCAATGAGGGTCAAAGGGTCATAAACTGTTCTTTTTTTCTGTTTTCATAACTGACCGTTTTGACCACTTACTTCTTCAGAGGGGCCAAAGAAAAGAACATTTTAAGACACATTTAAATGAACTTGTCGTAATATCGTCCAAATCGTCGTCAGGATAATAAATAAAAAAAACAGTGAAATAAAATGTCCTCTTCTGTCATCTAATCTACAGTGACTTTTAAAACATGAACCACAAAAACGTCACTAGTAAATGATTCTTATTAGTCTAAAGCTTCATTTCTGGCAAGACATTTTAAAGTAATAACGACTTCAGTAATGGAAAACATCCTTCTCTTGGTGGAGGTCAAATGTTGTAAAAATAAAACCGGACAATAGCCATTTGTAGGCGAGCTCTATTGTACATTTTGGGTGACTTTGCCGCAAGGCTTTCTTTTCTGCTGATTGTTTTGGTCGCTCTCCAGCTCCTAATCACAATACGCTCAGATCTGGAGCGCGCTGGAAATAGCCCGTTATTTTTGAGTCTCTCGTGAATTCCACTTTTTCTTTGCAGAGTCCCGGTCCCTGGAGTCAAATTATTGTTTGTTCTTCTTTCCCTCTCCGTGCGGCTCTGGAGGACTGGAATCAAACACTGTGAAAAGTATCGCTTTCTCCCTAGGCTCCTTTTTAAAATGCCCTTTTCCTCCTGTAATAAATCAGAAGTTGTTAACGGCGCGACGCTCATTCAAAGTGTACATTTGACCCACGCCTCCACCATTAGTCACCAAGCTGAACATTTTCCAAAACTAACCTGTCCTAACTTTTAACATGTTTGACCAAGAGCAGCAGTTAGTGATTATTCTGCAAACTGATTCATCTCGCAATTATTCTTTCCAATAATCGACTTGTTGTTTAAGTTCTGAAATCTCTGTGAATTTGAGATGTACAGAATTGAGAAAGTGATGCTGCTTAGGAACAACTGGATGGAGTATATATACAAAGAAAAGTAATTTTAATGTAATTACAACGTGTGTCCGTCTGTGTAAAGGCCAGAAAACTATTATCTGATAAATAAATTAGCTCACAAACTCTGAACAAACAACAAACTGACAGTTTTATCAATAATCGATTAGTTCTCCCGCCGTATTACCATCTTTTAACAAAGAAATCGTTATTAAAATCAACTTTTCAAACTTGAACTAGATTTTTGGTGGAAAAGTTCATCTAATTACAAGAAGCACATGTTCCTTCTGCAGTGCGCGCGCCACAATTTGAGAAACTCTCCTCTTTTCCCTCTTCTTTCCCTCCGCCCCCTGCGCCGTCTGTCAAAGCTGTTGTTACTAATGGTACAATAACAACCAGTGCAGAGTAAAAAACACATTTTGGAAAAGTATTTCATTGCTATTTTTCTGACAAACATTGCAATTTAGTTCACATTTGGAAGATTTAAACATTAATGTCTAAAATGTGACAAACTTCTCCTTCTTTCAAATTTTGAAAGAAGTAAAAGTCACATTTGAGACATAAATGAATAAAGCCCATTGTTTCCAAAGAACTGGTTTGCTAATTGCGACGAGTCAATTTCAGTTTGTTTCACTGCAACATTGCAATTGATTTGGGTAAAATCCTAAAGTCTCCTCTCTGTTTGTACCTTCATAACTCTGAGCACTGAGCACACAAATACTACCTTATATTTACCTAAATGAACAGAAGTGAGTGTTGCAGCGTTCAGTTGTATCAGTTTGATCAGTTTGATCAGTTGTATCAGTTGTGTAGTTGTGTTGTTGTGCCGTTGTGCCGTTGTGCGGTTTAGCCCTTGTGTGGTTGTGGTCATAACACTGGATTGTTTCCAGACCTCCTGTGTGTGACCATTATCTTCAGTGCCATTGTGTGATTGTGCGGTTGTGCCATTGTGTGATTGTGCGGTTGTGCCATTGTGCCATTGTGTGATTGTGCCATTGTGCCATTGTGTGATTGTGCGGTTGTGCCATTGTGCCATTGTGTGATTGTGCCATTGTGTGATTGTGCGATTGTGTGGTTGTGTGGTTGTGCGGTTGTGTGGTTGTGCGACTGTGTGGTTGTGCGGTTGTGCGGCTGTTGTCCTAACTCTAGAGCGTTTCCAGACCTCCTGTGTGTGACCATTAGCTTCAGTGCCATCGTGTTAATGAGGCCTAATCAATCAGAGGCGCGGCGGTTAATTGATTCTCCCGCTGAAGTGACATAAAGACTTTTTAAAGAGAGTGTGCAGTGTAAAGCGCTGTTCTTGGTGCTGAATCAGGCCAGGCTCTGTCCTTGGTGCTGAAACACTGTGTCCAGTGAAGGTCAAATAATACTTCCTGTATCCTTTTTTTTTAACTTAGTTTTACTTTTTTTACTGTAACTAAACAGAGGGGTGACAAATGTAACTATATATTTTCATCCTAATCATATTTTTTGCTTTCTGAAATCATGAAATGTTCCAAAACACACTTAGTAATGAGATGATCTTTAATCGGTCTACACAATTCTAATTTGTATGTGATAATTACATCAAAATGTCACATAAAGATTGTTTTTTTAATGGAAAACCTTTTGTCTGACGTGATCACGATGTCCTCAAGCCATTTCACTTCAGCTTTTAACAACTAATCGATTAATCCAATAATAATCACTAGATTATCAAAATAATCATTAATTGCAACCTTACCTAGTTTTTATTGACACAATATTCTAATTATTTGGCCCACAATCCCAATATTGAGTGTGACTTGTATATTTTTTATTATAGTAGTAGTACACAACGGGCTGTAATAGTGGCTCAGAGTTCTCCCACAAATCCAAAATTTTTTAGATTCTTTCTTCCAATGTAATAATTTGTCATTTCAAAAGTCAATTTCTATGTGTTATTTAGTACTAATATCCTAAACACAACACTACTTCTAAATACAGTGAACCCTTGAAGGTAAAAGGGTTAGGGATCTGCTGAACTACATACTTATATTACTACATGCTGACAGTATTCCAACAGTGCTGAAGCCCGTAGTAAACTTTTTAAAAAATCTCTATAAAACTATTCATTTTTGCATCTCAATAATTAAAAACGTCGACCCCACGAGACGGAACCCAATAAAAAAACAAAGGGAAAAGGCAATTATTCACTCCTGCATTTTTCAATGACAATAAATCAATAGCATTAACCTCACAGACCTCTGTCAAAGCACATCCGCGATCAATGCTAGCTCACGTTAGCGGGTCTCTGTTCGACTGAATTCTAACCGCTGAACTGAAGACAAACTGCGATGTAACCTTGAAACAAGTCGTGTCTTTGTTCAAGCTCAGAAAACTCTATAATGTGATTGTTATATAAGGAGATTTAACTATAGCCTTTCAAGTGGCATTTTAAAAGCCAGAAACATGAATAATAACTAAGAAAGAAGCATTAGCATTAGCGCGTGCTCCGTGCAGTGTGTCGGGGGTCAAAATGTAGATGTTGCTCTATTGAAGGGGGAAAACAATCAGGGTGAACAGCAGCAATATTTCTGAATTACAAGCAGATATTTCCCCCGGTGCAGCCGCCTTAATTTATCCATCAAGACCCAAGGACGCGCTGACGGCAAATCCAATATCTGATTTAAAATACATGTGTTTATCGCGTTCGCCTAGTCGTTAGCCGCGCCGCTCGATGACGGCCTTTGTTCTCCATGCAAATCCTGTTGCAGCAAAAGTCCTTCACCCAACGGCATAAGAAAATACAAGAGTCAAAATATGTACTTCCGGATTATAAGTCACACCAGCCAAAAATTGCATAATAGAGAAGAAAAACACGTATATAAGTCGCACTGGAGTATAAGTATAAGTCGCATTTTGAGGGAAATGTATTTGATAAAATCCAAGACCAAGAACAGACATTTAATTTTGAAATGCAGTTTAAAATAATAACAGATGAGAGAACATGGTGAATAGGTGTACGTATGCTAACGCTAACACCTTCAGCTACATGACGTATGCTAACGCTAACACCTTCAGCTACATGAGGCACAGACAGAACTGTGGTAAGTGTCTGGTATGTTAACGTAACATATGAACAGTTATTCAGATAACTATAGCATAAAGAACATGCTAACAAGTTTACCAAAGCATCAGTTTTACCCCAAATCACTAAATCCATTGAATTCTTCTTCCTCTGTGTCACTTCAAAACAATTCCACAAACTCCAGAGGAAGAGGAAGTGCAGATTCTGGCCAAAACTATGAAAAAAGGTGCGACTTATAGTCCGGAAAAATACGGTTTGTACAATGTATTTTATATTTTATAACGCATGTCTTTATTTATTGCTTTTTGAAGCACTGAGTGGCAAAACCGCGTGTGAGTCAGTGGTGTGGTCCTGCTGCCAGAGCTCAGAATGTTCTAGATATTCTGTTGTAGTTTAAGAGAATGAAATAAACCGTTGTAGAAAAGCACGTGTGTTGAGCTGGTTGCATTTCTCTCCTTAAATAAGATGTTTCTGAGTCTGTTTGTCGAGGCAGTTGAAGTGTCCCGAATCTCCAGCCGCTGTTAGTAAACAAGCTAGCAATTAGTCTGCTTTTTGTTTCCATTTTGTCGTCGTTCATTTGAGCGAAACAAAAGCTTCACGTGCAAACATGAGGTGGGGAAAAAAGAGCAGATAAACATGTTTTATCAGTTGTGCTGCTTGTCATAGTCGTGAGCGTGACACTAGCTTCACAATTCAAATAACCAGAAATAACGCGGCTCCGCAGACGTGGCGCATCGGCCTTCGTCGCCCGTCACGTCCGCCGCGCTCCTCCTCCTCGCTTGTCATGTTGCGACAAGAACGTGTTAATTACCAAGTTGTAAAGAAAATGTTAAACTCACAAAAGTGACACAAAGTAGTTACATATTGTGACTGTTATGTCCCATTTTTAGCTCTGACACTTTAGAGGAAGTGACCACATGTTGACCCTAATGCTGTCCATTTCCACTGTCAGTAACAAACCCAAAGCCCCGCGGCCAAGACTCTAACCAGCTGCGGCCCATATTTCAGAAGCACAGCCTAGACTAATGTTGGGCCACGGGGAAACGAGCCACAGGGAAACGAGCCACGGGGAAAAGAGCCACGGGGAATCGGCCCACAGGGAAACGGCCCACAGGGAAACGAGCCACGGGGAAACGAGCCACGGGGAAACGAGCCACGGGGAAACGGCCCACGGGGAAACGGACCACAGGGGAACGGCCCACAGGGGAACGGCCCACAGGGGAACGGCCCACAGGGGAACGGCCCACAGGGAAACGGCCCACAGGGAAACGGCCCACAGGGAAACGGCCCACAGGGAAACGGCCCACAGGGAAACGGCCCATGTACACAATAATACATCCGTGTTGGAGACTTAAAGGTCCTGCTTTTTTGTTTAAATGTTTTCAAATACTGTTTTACTTTGATCGGGATATTCAACTGAGAAAAGTGGAATCAGACTTTGACCAATAGGGGGCAGTCACACAACGTCTCTGCACCGCCTCACTGTAAGACAGAATCTGATTGGCCCTGACAGAGTTTTGTCCATTAAAAACAGCTTTTCACGCTGGAGATGCCTCGTAGTTTAACGTCATTTCATGTTTTTTTCCTTTCTTTCCATATTCTGTATTTAAATTTTAAATATTTTCTGGGGAAAAGAAGAGGCCAGCAGAGGGCGTCATGTCAGGTGGTACATCTGCTGACTTATTGAAAAGCGCGGCAGTTTGTATGAAACTAAAAACAACAGTAACCTCTCAAAAAATGCTCGAGAAGCTGGCAAAGGTTCGATTTTAAAAACACTGGACTCCGGTATGTTTCTGATTGTAAAAGCTCACGATACGACGAGTAAAAGCTTTGTTTAATGTCATTAAATAGAAATAAGAGCATAATTTAGCCGAATATTTGCGGTTTGGAGTCCAATATTTGATACCAACATGCACCGAAATCTCAATATTGTACCAAATGGCCTGAAGTTTTTCAATTCCCAAAGGTAATTTTCATATTCTGTCATGAAATGTTTTTGTTATAAACAGTTTTGCCAAAGGAAGGAGGACGGCCGGTGCAAACGTGTCAAAATAAAACTGGGAATTGGGTTGTTTTTCCACATTTTGACATTTCACTGCTAAACTGAATCTGTCACAGTTTTGTATCAATCCTTTGTTCTAATAAAAAGTGTTGGAAAATGTGCTCCGCAAACTGAATCTGCAGGTTTATGACTCGCAAATCTAACTCCGACTGCAACATTTGACTATTTCAGCCGTAAAAAACGTTACTGGCCGTTCCGCTTTGGCGTTTAGGACGACGCTTCGGCTCCACGATCGATCGAGATGTCGCTTCAGAATCCGTAACAATTAGATTTGCTGCCGTGTCGACGAGTCCACAACAAAAGGCGTATGACGGGGTTTTACCATTTTGAAATTCTGGCTTTATTTGCTGTATTTGTACCTGTTGTACATATAAATGATAGTTTTACACCAATCAAGCAGGTATTTGTGGAGAAAACTTTGAAAAATCTGTAGAAAAATGACAGGAAGTGACATCACACCAGGGACAGGAAGTGACATCACACCAGGGACACTCATTCCAGTCAAAGTTTATACAGAATTTTTTACCCTTTAAACATTATTTCAACAAAATAAAGTCGCTCTCATATATTTGTATTTGTCAACTTGAAAAAATAGTGACATTAGGACTAAAACAGGACAAAACCAGGACTAAATCAGGACTAAAACAGGACAAAACCAGGACTAAATCAGGACTAAAACAGGACAAAACCAGGACTAAATCAGGACTAAAACCAGGACTAAATCAGGACTAAATCAGGACTAAAACAGGACAAACCCAGGACTAAATCAGGACTAAAACAGGACAAACCCAGGACTAAATTAGGACTAAAACAGGACAAACCCAGGACTAAATTAGGACTAAAACAGGACAAAACCAGGACTAAATTAGGACTAAAACCAGGACTAAATCAGGACTAAATCAGGACTAAAACAGGACAAACCCAGGACTAAATTAGGACTAAAACAGGACAAACCCCAGGACTAAATTAGGACTAAAACAGGACAAAACCAGGACTAAATTAGGACTAAAACCAGGACTAAATCAGGACTAAAACAGGACACACCCAGGACTAAATTAGGACTAAAACAGGACAAACCCAGGACTAAATTAGGACTAAAACAGGACAAAACCAGGACTAAATTAGGACTAAAACCAGGACTAAATCAGGACTAAATCAGGACTAAAACAGGACAAACCCAGGACTAAATTAGGACTAAAACAGGACAAAACCAGGACTAAATCAGGACTAAAACCAGGACTAAATCAGGACTAAATCAGGACTAAAACAGGACAAACCCAGGACTAAATCAGGACTAAAACAGGACAAACCCAGGACTAAATCAGGACTAAAACAGGACAAACCCAGGACTAAATTAGGACTAAAACAGGACAAACCCAGGACTAAATTAGGACTAAAACAGGACAAACCCAGGACTAAATTAGGACTAAAACAGGACAAAACCAGGACTAAATTAGGACTAAAACAGGACAAAATTAAGACTAAATTAGGACTAAAACAGGACAAAACCAGGAGCTGCTAAAAGACAGAAGAAGCTGAAGAAATCCCGTCCGTTAGTAGTAAATTGTGTGCGCTTGGTATTAATCCATAAATTAATTTGTTACGGACGGATTTGATCGATATTTAGTGCCGTACCGAAGTTTAACCGACTGAAACTCCTCCCAAACAACGATATAAAGTGACATTTCTGCACTTCTGCGATGTACGTTTCCATCACTACGGCCCACGCCTTCACATTCGTAGCATCTTTGGCTTACAGCGATTTCCCGTGTCGCCGTCCTCGTGCTCGCCTCTCAACGCCACTCCTCCCGTCCGTGTTTGTCACATCATCACTTTGTGTACCATTATACTTGTAAATCCCCGCGGTATTAAACACAGATCGCACAAGGAGTATTTATATGCTAATTTGCGCGCCGTATTCTTCGCCAAGACGAGGATTCAACCTCTAAAAATCCCCCCTCGAGTCCTCCGCTGGCGACAAACGCTACAGACAGACATTGACGACGCACTTAAGAGATTTCCGTCGTCCCCGGCACCGTACGAGCCGGCGTCGTCCTGTAGGGAGAATATACGAGCCAAAACCCCAAACGGCCCGAGTTGGCGATGGAGGACGAAGCCGCGAAAGATGCTAAGTTGACACGAATGCTAGCTCGGACCTACAAAGAAAATATCCCTCCAGGTTCTCATCGTTATCGCGCTCAAAGTCGTAATATTTATTGATTGCGGAACGTTTGAGTAATCCTGGATCGTCCCGCATTTGAGGCTCGAGTGTTGAGAGAATTCACTGTTTTCACCTACCCCCTGTCCCCGCCCACTGCTCTGTATTTACTCGTGACTATTCAAGCTGCTTTACGTCACTATTGGGGTGAGTAATCTGTTAAGAGTCTCAGGTAAAGTCCTCAAAACGGGATTCTAGATAGAGACTATTAGCAAATAAAGGGGGTTATTTGAAAAAATCTGGAATGAATTATTATTTTTCGCTTAATAATGCTTAATGTTTTTTTTTTTTTTTAAATATTTTTTTGTCAAACCAGTCCAAAATTATGGAATAAAAGTGGTTCTTAACGCAGAACCTTTTTAAACGCCCGTGTAAGTCCCTGTGATGGTTAAATACGTGTTTTTCCTGTCCGTCGACGCCCCCTGCTGTCTCCGGGCGGAAAACCTCGCCTCGCAAACATTCATCGACATCGACATCGACCCTTCCTGAGAAACCCTGACTCTTTTTCCCGACACAACGTCACATGTTTTCGTGTGCGATTCGACGTCTCGTTTTCTCACATTTTCCCACCGCGTTATATCGCCGGCGACCTGCAGGGGGAGCTCCGTCGCCACAGTTACGCTCGCACCGCCTCCTGTCTTCACGTTCTCTCTGTGTTTTCTGCCTCTTTCCCTTCAGAAGCCCAAGCAGAAAGACTGGCACCCTCCTGACGGCTTCATCCTGGGCCTGTGGACGCTCATCCTGCTGGTTTTCTTCAGAGCGTACGGCGTCAAACACCTCAAGCACATCTTCTGAATCCGCACCATCCACACGCCTCTCTCCAAGGGCGTTTTAGAGACTCGGGGAAGAAAAAATGCGGCGCTGGAGTTTTATGCGCCGGAACTAAAGCCGCCGAGGCCGATTCCCCTTTTTTTTACGTTTTGGTACTGGGTTTTGTTCTATTTATTGTTTACGACTGTTTTGAGATGGAGATAAATACTTGAAAGGCGTGAGGGATTGTAACGGCATAAACGGGCGTAATGACTTAAACTAAACGTAAGATACATTTAGTGGTACAAAATATGTTACAGGAACGAAATGCAGAGGAAAAGAGGGAAAATTCCAATGAATACAAATAAATCATGTTGTTTTTTAACAGAAATTACATTTTTTCTCAATTTAGATTCCGTTGTGACGACCTCATGATATGAATAAAATTATGACGTGTTGACAACTGTTTGGTGAAGCATTTAAAACAATAACTTTGTACTTTTTTCAAGCTGGAAAATGTATTTGCGACGACGTGATGTGATAATAAATGACGAAATGTAGAAATAAAACAAACAATTCATTTAGTTTTGCCTTTTATTTTAAATTCAAGAGACTTTTTAAATGTTTTACGCCAATTTGTGTAAGTATAAGTTGTCCAATTGAAGATTTTTTTGGATAATTAGAACTGTCACGCATAAAAAAATAAAAGTTTTTCAAAATAAAGAACTTGACAATGATTTATTTTAAAGTAAAGTAGAGATAAAGGTGTAAATATGCAGAGATATGAAACAGATTCACTCACGTATGTCACTTTTCTTCACACAAACAGTTTATTTAGAGGCGTCGTCGTTGCTGCCTCGGGATGAAGAGCGACACATGAACAGCTTCATTTGAGGTCAGTGTTGGGTTTTCGTGCAGGGTCAGCGCACGCGGTGACGAGCCGAGGACGCTAAACCTGCAGAACGTTTACTTCACAGGTCACTCCAGGACGCCGCGTGCCACTCGACTCCAGGGGCGGGGCTTATACTGTCAAAAAGGAAAGAATAAATACATGTATAGATTGTTTTCCTGAAGGCCTGTATTTGGCAGGATAGTGTCGCGTGAAAGTGTAATGAGAGTGGGGAATGACATGCTGCAAACTGTTGAGAGCAGGACTCGACTACACAACGCTGCGGCCCGTTCCATGCGGCGAGCACATGTGCATTCCACTCCGCCACCGGTGCCGCGGCTCAGCAACACTTTCAGTCTCTGCCGTAAATGAAAGTGTTTAAGGTAAGATTCCACTGAGACCGAGACCTGGAAACAGCTTTAAGTGAGTTCAAGAGCTCGTATTCTAGATTATTTTAAAGGAAAATACACGTGGAACATTGTTTATAGTGTTATGTTAACCATAAATTAGATTTAATAGATCAAAGCGTTTACATTTAGAATCTTCAGGGACGAATCAGACGTCACAGTTCTATGTATTTCCTGTTTGTGAGTGACAGGTTTGAACCGGCTCCAGAGACTTAAAAGAACACTAAAGTCAACTTAGACTTCAACTAGAATGACTTTTACGTCTATTTTATGGGAAAATATAAAGGTACAATATTTATATCATTCAATGCAATTATATTTTACACATTCATTTTCAGCACCAAGTTTTATTATTTCATTTATTTTCAATGACGTCACTGTTGGTAATGTCTGAGTTGAAAAGCTGCACATGATCAAATGTCACATTTCTGCAGCGCTTTTCCCTCTTAAAGGCACTCGAAGCTTTACATGAAGGAAGCATGTGCGGGTGAGGTAAGTGTCTCCCCCGAGGGCGCGGCGCCTCCCCCGAGGGCGCGGCGTCTCCCCCGAGAGCGCGGCGTCTCCTCCGAGAGCGCGGCGTCTCCCCCGAGGGCGCGGCGTCTCCCCCGAGGGCGACGCGTCACCCTCGAGGGCGCGGCGCCTCCCCCGAGGGCGCGGCGTCTCCCCCGAGAGCGCGGCGTCTCCCCCGAGAGCGCGGCGTCTCCTCCGAGAGCGCGGCGTCTCCCCCGAGGGCGCGGCGTCTCCCCCGAGGGCGACGCGTCACCCTCGAGGGCGCGGCGCCTCCCCCGAGAGCGCGGCGTCTCCTCCGAGAGCGCGGCGTCTCCCCCGAGGGCGCGGCGTCTCCCCCGAGAGCGCGGCGTCTCCCCCGAGAGCGCGGCGTCTCCTCCGAGAGCGCGGCGTCTCCCCCGAGGGCGCGGCGTCTCCCCCGAGGGCGACGCGTCACCCTCGAGGGCGCGGCGCCTCCCCCGAGGGCACGGCGTCTCCCCCGAGAGCGCGGCGTCTCCCCCGAGGGCGCGGCGTCTCCCCCGAGAGCGCGGCGTCTCCCCCGAGAGCGCGGCGTCTCCCCCGAGGGCGACGCGTCACCCTCGAGGGCGCGGCGCCTCCCCCGAGGGCGCGGCGTCTCCCCCGAGGGCGCGGCGTCTCCCCCGAGGGGGACGCGTCTCCCCCGAGGGCGTGGCATCTCCCCCGAGGGCGCGGCGTCTCCCCCGAGGCAGCCACGACCTGTGGGTCTGAGCGCTCGACCAGGACGTGTGTGTCGAGAGCAAAACAGATCAACAACATTAGATGAAGGACGACCGTGTTTCAATATGTTTTCTTTCCATTTCAGGATCAAGTTGAAAAACTGTAAAATCAAATTGTTTTATTGTAGTTCGTCTTGGGAATCAAAGCGAAAAACCAACATTTTCCTTTTTTAGCTTTTGTTTTGGAAATGAAAATCAATGGAACAAACGGAGAGTACACAGAGATGTACTACTGAGAGTGTAACTTATGTATCTATCAGTGACGTGCGGTGAAGTTCAGGGCGAGTGAGGCACCAAAACAAAAAGTGGGACAAGCGGGAGAACACACTTTCTCTTGTGTTCAGAGCCGTGTCGCTCACCATTAGGCTGTGTTCAATGAGTGACGTCAGCGTTTTTAGATATATAGCTCCGTCTAAAACAACCCGTTCAACTCCGGTGTAGCTCTTTATTTAGTTATAACCTCTTGTTTTGCTTGAAAATCCAGATTTGTGAAACGTTTTAACTTGGAAATGTAATCGTCACACAATAATAAGGAAGAAGATAGTGAAACCTGTCCACACACGGCCGGGCTTAGGAGCATGTGCGTCCATGAGGCACATGTAATGCAGCCTCTCTGAGTGAACTTTTACTGCAGTTTTAAAAATGGTTTGGTTTTTGAAATACATTTCATACATTATCGAGAATATGGAAGCTCTGAGCACATGGTCAGGGTGTTTTATTAGTTATAAAGAGGGAGAGAGAGTGACACATCATTTGCATTGCACCAGCTCAGTGTGTGTGCGTGTGCGTGTGCGTGTGCGTGTGCGTGCGCGTGCGTGTGCGTGTGTGTGCGTGTGCGTGTGCGTGTGCGTGTGCGTGCGCGTGCGCGTGCGCGTGCGTGTGCGTGTGTGTGTGCGCGTGCTCCAGCGGCTGAGCAGCTGCAGCCTCCTCCCTGTATGAACGACATCTGAACATTTTGACTTTCTTATTTGACATAATATTGTTCGATATTGGATTCAAATGGAAAATGGGTTTATAATACATACCAGATGACAAAATATTAATATTTTTGTATATTTTATTTAATTAAAAAAAAAAATCCCCTGAATGCACGTCCCTGGTATCTTTACAGTACTTATGTATCTATATGTATCTTTACAGTACTTATGTATCTATATGTATCTATACAGTACTTATGTATCTATATGTATCTATACAGTACTTATGTATCTATATGTATCTATACAGTACTTATGTATCTATATGTATCTTTACAGTACTTATGTATCTATATGTATCTATACAGTACTTATGTATCTATATGTATCTTTACAGTACTTATGTATCTATATGTATCTATACAGTACTTATGTATCTATATGTATCTATACAGTACTTATGTATCTATATGTATCTTTACAGTACTTATGTATCTATATGTATCTATACAGTACTTATGTATCTATATGTATCTATACAGTACTTATGTATCTATATGTATCTATACAGTACTTATGTATCTATATGTATCTATACAGTACTTATGTATCTATATGTATCTATACATATACAGTACTCATGTATCTATATGTATCTATACATATACAGTACTCATGTATCTATATGTATCTATACATATACAGTACTCATGTATCTATATGTATCTATACAGTACTTATGTGTCTCTGTGCATTTCATTCTTTATTCTTATGATGGAAATCTTCTCTGTCCTGTTCATTTATGAAACTGTTGGACTTGTAAACGGGGCATGTCTCAGTTATAACTCCTCCCTTTGGGCTCAGGACCAATCAGAGCTCTGGATGGTGCTGCTCAAACATTCCCAGCAGGTTGAAAATGACTTTCGGCAGTGGAAGCGTCTCAGTTTCTAAAAGTGTCCGGATGAAACCTTTTTACATCGCAATCAAACTAACTTAAGCCTTCAAACGTGTGACATCATTAGAATTCCCAGCTGCGCCCCGCCTAAGTGGCCCTCTGAGCTGTCAATCATACGAATATGTGTCATTTTCACCCTCAGCACATATTCATTAGCAGCTCGGCTTTGCACACTTGATGTATTTTTAAATTCAAATCTGGCTCTGTCTCCAAACTCTCTGATTGTGCCCAATTTAGGTGATTGAAAGCACGAGCCTTTGTCTCTTCTGTTTTGTTTGAAAGTCATTTATTTATGCAAAGTGTGTGGAGAGCTTTGAGAGCGAGGAGAGGAACGCTCGTGCGGAAGTGGCATTACTCTGGACACAAAGGGAGGCATTTGCATCACGGGGTTTATGAATATGGAACAAAAACTGTGATTCTGGAGGAAGTGTCGGCGGTCACGTCTGGAGCGCCACAGACACATGGTGATGGTGAGACGTGCTGATGGTGAGACGTGCTGATGGTGAGACGTGCTGATGGTGAGACGTGCTGATGGTGAGACGTGCTGATGGTGAGACGTGACGATGGTGAGACGTGACGATGGTGAGACGTGACGATGGTGAGACGTGCTGATGGTGAGACGTGACGATGGTGAGACGTGCTGATGGTGAGACGTGACGATGGTGAGACGTGACGATGGTGAGACGTGACGATGGTGAGACGTGCTGATGGTGAGACGTGACGATGGTGAGACGTGCTGATGGTGAGACGTGACGATGGTGAGACGTGACGATGGTGAGACGTGCTGATGGTGAGACGTGCTGATGGTGAGACGTGCTGATGGTGAGACGTGACGATGGTGAGACGTGCTGATGGTGAGACGTGACGATGGTGAGACGTGACGATGGTGAGACGTGCTGATGGTGAGACGTGCTGATGGTGAGACGTGACGATGGTGAGACGTGACGATGGTGAGACGTGACGATGGTGAGACGTGCTGATGGTGAGACGTGACGATGGTGAGACGTGCTGATGGTGAGACGTGCTGATGGTGAGACGTGCTGATGGTGAGACGTGCTGATGGTGAGACGTGCTGATGGTGAGACGTGCTGATGGTGAGACGTGCTGATGGTGAGACGTGACGATGGTGAGACGTGCTGATGGTGAGACGTGACGATGGTGAGACGTGCTGATGGTGAGACGTGACGATGGTGAGACGTGCCGATGGTGAGACGTGACGATGGTGAGACGTGACGATGGTGAGACGTGACGATGGTGAGACGTGCTGATGGTGAGACGTGACGATGGTGAGACGTGCTGATGGTGAGACGTGCTGATGGTGAGACGTGCTGATGGTGAGACGTGCTGATGGTGAGACGTGCTGATGGTGAGACGTGCTGATGGTGAGACGTGACGATGGTGAGACGTGCTGATGGTGAGACGTGACGATGGTGAGACGTGCCGATGGTGAGACGTGCCGATGGTGAGACGTGACGATGGTGAGACGTGACGATGGTGAGACGTGCCGATGGTGAGACGTGACGATGGTGAGACGTGCCGATGGTGAGACGTGCCGATGGTGAGACGTGCCGATGGTGAGACGTGACGATGGTGAGACGTGCCGAGTGTTTTTTATACGTTTTTTACATTAAGTTATCTGTTATTCTTTTATTATTCACTTCTGTACCTACTTTGTGTTGCAACACTGGAATTTCCCCATTGTGGGACAAATAAAGGCTTATCTTATCTTATACAATATTACACATATTGACTTAATTGCTGTTGCTGCAGTTATGACAGTTCAGAGTTTACGTTAGTTTGAAGTTATTATTCATGCTCTGCTTTCATGTGAGGCTGTTGTCTCTGGAGGACGAGGACTGACCACATGTCCTTCTTCATGTTTTATACTGATGAAAAGTCTTATTATCTTATTATCTCTTATTTGTGTTCAGTGTTTTGCCTGTGAGGAGCAGCTGTCGCACGTCTCACTTTATCTCCTCCAGATCACCGGCTCCGGCCACAGGTTGTGAGCTCCAAAATTGTGCAGAAATGTGACTTCTATTTCCAGATGCTATCGCTAGCTGCCTGATCCGTGTCACGGCTCCAGCTCGGTCTCTAACAATACGGGGGCTGAGGCTTCTCATCACTCGGGGTTATTTCAGTTTGACAGAGACGTGGACACGGAGACGACGTGGACACAGAGACGTGGACACAGAGACGTGGACACAGAGACGTGGACACAGAGACGGGGACACAGAGACGGGGACACAGAGACGTGGACACAGAGACGGGGACACAGAGACGGGGACACAGAGACGGGGACACAGAGACGGGGACACGGTGTTTCAGACGGAACATTTCAGAAACACGTTTGACACTTGATTACTCACCGGTCATTTAGTACGTCAAATGACCTCGAGGAACATTTGAACTTCCACTGACCACCTTTCTCCTGCAGATGTTTGGATCCCCATCCGTCGTGCCACTTATTTAGAGAATTTACTTTAGAAAACGTGACATTTTTGTGACTTTTGAGGTGTATTTTCTTGTAATGTGTCGCTCCACGCAACATCAACATATGGCACTGTAATTATCTATAAGTTAAAATAAAAGTCCGTCCTCCATGTCCCTCTTTTTCTACAATTCGAGGTGGTCTATTTCTAACAATTTAACAGCTTGTTGGCTAATTGCTGTTGCTTGCTGTTCACGTAATGAGATGTGCGAATGAGACGTGCGCCGCCCTGAGCGTTACATTACAAAGCACTTTATCGAGCTGGTTTCAGTCAGGAAGTGCACGTTTGAGGTGAGGTGAGGTTCACACGGGGAGAAGGAGAAGAAGGAGGTGTGAAGGAGGCAAAGAAAAGCCTTTTTTAAATCGCCGATCAAGTATAATGACATACAATCATCCCTCAGTCTACAACAGCCTCAGAAAACCTGAAGAAATCAGTCCGGTCCAATACTAATGAGGCCCCTGAAGCTCTGAGGGGGAGGCGGCTAGAGCTCACCTCAGTCGGCCTGAACCAGATCAAGCTGTGAGACTGAAACGTTCAGGCTCCTCCCTTTGGGGCAGGACCAATCAGAGCTCAGGAGAATACAAAAGCAGCTGCTCAAACTTTTTCCCTCAGATTGAAAATGACAATCTGAGGGAAGTCAAAACGTTGTGATTTTCTGACAGCAGAATGGATGCCCCGCCTCCTCCGGTTATCTTTATTTGTGTCTTGTGGAGCTAGAGACGCGTTTACGCGGAAACACAGCGTGAGCTTAATCATCGCTCTATTACCCGACAACAGGCTCATGACCCCGCCTCATGACCCCGCCTCATGACCCCGCCTCATGACCCCGCCTCATGACCCCGCCTCATGACCCCGCCTCATGACCCCGCCTCATGACTCCTCCTCATGACTCCACCTCATAACCCCGCCTCATGACCCCGCCTCATGACCCCGCCTCATGACTCCTCCTCATGACTCCGCCTCATGACCCCGCCTCATGACCCCGCCTCATGACCCCGCCTCATGACCCCGCCTCATGACCCCGCCTCATGACCCCGCCTCATGACTCCTCCTCATGACTCCGCCTCATAACCCCGCCTCATGACCCCGCCTCATGACCCCGCCTCATGACCCCGCCTCATGACCCCGCCTCATGACCCCGCCTCATGACTCCTCCTCATGACCCCGCCTCATGACCCCGCCTCATGACCCCGCCTCATGACTCCTCCTCATGACTCCGCCTCATGACTCCTCCTCATGACTCCGCCTCATGACTCCTCCTCATGACTCCGCCTCATGACCCCGCCTCATGACTCCGCCTCATGACTCCTCCTCATGACTCCTCCTCATGACTCCGCCTCATGACCCCGCCTCATGACCCCGCCTCATGACCCCGCCTCATGACCCCGCCTCATGACTCCTCCTCATGACTCCGCCTCATGACTCCGCCTCATGACTCCTCCTCATGACTCCTCCTCATGACCCCGCCTCATGACTCCTCCTCATGACTCCTCCTCATGACCCCGCCTCATGACTCCTCCTCATGACTCCGCCTCATGACCCCGCCTCATGACCCCTCCTCATGACTCCTCCTCATGACCCCTCCTCATGACCCTGCCTTATGACTCCGCCTCATGACTCCGCCTCATGACTCCGCCTCTTGACTCCGCCTCATGACTCCTCCTCATGACCCCTCCTCATGACCCCGCCTCATGACTCCGCTTCATGACTCCGCCTCATGACTCCCCCTCATGACTCCCCCTCATGACTCCGCCTCATGACTCCCCCTCATGACTCCCCCTCATGACTCCGCCTCATGACTCCCCCTCATGACTCCCCCTCATAACTCCGCCTCATGACTCCGCCTCATGACTCCCCCTCATGACTCCCCCTCATGACTCCGCCACATGACTCCTCCTCATGACTCCGTCTCATGACTCCGCCTCATGACTCCCCCTCATGACTCCCCCTCATGACTCCGCCTCATGACTCCGTCTCATGACTCCTCCTCATGACTCCTCCTCATGACTCCTCCTCATGACTCCGCCTCATGACTCCTCCTCATGACTCCTCCTCATGACCCCGCCTCATGACTCCTCCTCATGACCCCGCCTCATGACTCCTCCTCATGACTCCGCCTCATGACCCCGCCTCATGACCCCTCCTCATGACTCCTCCTCATGACCCCTCCTCATGACCCTGCCTCATGACTCCGCCTCTTGACTCCGCCTCATGACTCCTCCTCATGACTTCATCTCATGACTCCTCCTCATAACTCCCCCTCATGACTCAGCCTCATGACTCCGCCTCTTGACTCTGCCTCATGATTCCTCCTCATGACCCCTCCTCATGACCCCGCCTCATGACACCGCTTCATGACTCCACTTCATGACTCCCCCTCATGACTCCCCCTCAGAACTCCGCCTCATGACCCCTCCTCATGACCCCGCCTCATGACTCCGCTTCATGACTCCGCCTCATGACTCCCCCTCATGACTCCCCCTCATGACTCCGCCTCATGACTCCTCCTCATGGCCCCTCCTCATGACCCCTCCTCATGACCCCGCCTCATGACTCCGCTTCATGACTCCGCCTCATGACTCCCCCTCATGACTCCCCCTCATGACTCCGCCTCATGACTCCCCCTCATGACTCCCCCTCATGACTCCGCCTCATGACTCCCCCTCATGACTCCCCCTCATAACTCCGCCTCATGACTCCGCCTCATGACTCCCCCTCATGACTCCCCCTCATGACTCCGCCACATGAGTCCTCCTCATGACTCCGTCTCATGACTCTGCCTCATGACTCCCCCTCATGACTCCCCCTCATGACTCCGCCACATGACTCCTCCTCATGACTCCGTCTCATGACTCCGCCTCATGACTCCGTCTCATGACTCCTCCTCATGACTCCTCCTCATGACTCCGTCTCATGACTCCGCCTCATGACTCCCCCTCATGACTCCTCCTCGTAACCCCACCTCATGACTCCTCCTCATGACTCCGCCTCATGACTCCGCCTCATGACCCCGCCTCATGACTCCTCCTCATGACCCCGCCTCATGACTCCGCCTCATAACCCCGCCTCATGACTCCTCCTTGTGACCCTGCCTCATGACCCCGCCTCATGACTCCTCCTCATGACCCCGCCTCATGACCCCGCCTCATGACCCCGCCTCATGACCCCGCCTCATGACTCCTCCTCATGACCCAGCCTTATGACCCCGCCTCATGACCCCGCCTCATGACTCCGCCTCATGACCCCGCCTCATGACTCCGCCTCATGACTCCGCCTCATGACCCCGCCTCATGACCCCGCCTTATGACTCCGCCTCATGACCCCGCCTCATGACCCCGCCTCATAACTCCGCCTCATGACCCGGCCTCATGACTCCGCCTCATGACCCCGCCTCATGACTCCGCCTCATGACCCCGCCTCATGACTCGGCCTCATGACTCCTCCTCATGACTCCTCCTCATGACTCCTCCTCATGACTCCGTCTCATGACTCCGCCTCATGACCCCGCCTCATGACCCCGCCTCATGACTCCTCCTCATGACTCCTCCTCATGACTCCGCCTCATGACTCCTCCTCATGACCCCGCCTCATGACTCCTCCTCATGACTCCTCCTCATGACTCCGCCTCATGACTCCTCCTCATGACTCCGCCTCATGACTCCTCCTCATGACTCCTCCTCATGACTCCGCCTCTTGACTCTGCCTCATGACTCCTCCTCATGACTCCTCCTCATGACTCCTCCTCATGACTCTGTCTCATGACTCCGCCTCATGACTCCGCCTCTTGACTCCTCCTCATGACTCCTCCTCATGACTCCCCCTCATGACTCCCCCTCAGGACTCCGCCTCATGACCCCTCCTCATGACCCCGCCTCATGACTCCCCCTCCTGACTCCGCCTCATGACTCCTCCTCATGGCCCCTCCTCATGACCCCTCCTCATGACCCCGCCTCATGACTCCGCTTCATGACTCCGCCTCATGACTCCCCCTCATGACTCCCCCTCATGACTCCGCCTCATGACTCCCCCTCATGACTCCCCCTCATGACTCCGCCTCATGACTCCCCCTCATGACTCCCCCTCATAACTCCGCCTCATGACTCCGCCTCATGACTCCCCCTCATGACTCCCCCTCATGACTCCGCCACATGACTCCTCCTCATGACTCCGTCTCATGACTCCGCCTCATGACTCCCCCTCATGACTCCCCCTCATGACTCCGCCTCATGACTCCGTCTCATGACTCCTCCTCATGACTCCTCCTCATGACTCTGTCTCATGACTCCGTCTCGTGACTCCCCCTCGTGACTCCTCCTCGTGACCCCACCTCATGACTCCTCCTCATGACTCCGCCTCATGACTCCGCCTCACGACCCCGCCTCATGACTCCTCCTCATGACTCCGCCTCATGACCCCGCCTCATGACCCCTCCTCATGACTCCTCCTCATGACCCCTCCTCATGACCCTGCCTCATGACTCCGCCTCTTGACTCCGCCTCATGACTCCTCCTCATGACTTCATCTCATGACTCCTCCTCATAACTCCCCCTCATGACTCAGCCTCATGACTCCGCCTCTTGACTCTGCCTCATGATTCCTCCTCATGACCCCTCCTCATGACCCCGCCTCATGACACCGCTTCATGACTCCACTTCATGACTCCCCCTCATGACTCCCCCTCAGAACTCCGCCTCATGACCCCTCCTCATGACCCCGCCTCATGACTCCGCTTCATGACTCCGCCTCATGACTCCCCCTCATGACTCCCCCTCATGACTCCGCCTCATGACTCCTCCTCATGGCCCCTCCTCATGACCCCTCCTCATGACCCCGCCTCATGACTCCGCTTCATGACTCCGCCTCATGACTCCCCCTCATGACTCCCCCTCATGACTCCGCCTCATGACTCCCCCTCATGACTCCCCCTCATGACTCCGCCTCATGACTCCCCCTCATGACTCCCCCTCATAACTCCGCCTCATGACTCCGCCTCATGACTCCCCCTCATGACTCCCCCTCATGACTCCGCCACATGAGTCCTCCTCATGACTCCGTCTCATGACTCTGCCTCATGACTCCCCCTCATGACTCCCCCTCATGACTCCGCCACATGACTCCTCCTCATGACTCCGTCTCATGACTCCGCCTCATGACTCCGTCTCATGACTCCTCCTCATGACTCCTCCTCATGACTCCGTCTCATGACTCCGCCTCATGACTCCCCCTCATGACTCCTCCTCGTGACCCCACCTCATGACTCCTCCTCATGACTCCGCCTCATGACTCCGCCTCATGACCCCGCCTCATGACTCCTCCTCATGACCCCGCCTCATGACTCCGCCTCATAACCCCGCCTCATGACTCCTCCTTGTGACCCTGCCTCATGACCCCGCCTCATGACTCCTCCTCATGACCCCGCCTCATGACCCCGCCTCATGACCCCGCCTCATGACCCCGCCTCATGACTCCTCCTCATGACCCAGCCTTATGACCCCGCCTCATGACCCCGCCTCATGACTCCGCCTCATGACCCCGCCTCATGACTCCGCCTCATGACTCCGCCTCATGACCCCGCCTCATGACCCCGCCTTATGACTCCGCCTCATGACCCCGCCTCATGACCCCGCCTCATAACTCCGCCTCATGACCCGGCCTCATGACTCCGCCTCATGACCCCGCCTCATGACTCCGCCTCATGACCCCGCCTCATGACTCGGCCTCATGACTCCTCCTCATGACTCCTCCTCATGACTCCTCCTCATGACTCCGTCTCATGACTCCGCCTCATGACCCCGCCTCATGACCCCGCCTCATGACTCCTCCTCATGACTCCTCCTCATGACTCCGCCTCATGACTCCTCCTCATGACCCCGCCTCATGACTCCTCCTCATGACTCCTCCTCATGACTCCGCCTCATGACTCCTCCTCATGACTCCGCCTCATGACTCCTCCTCATGACTCCTCCTCATGACTCCGCCTCTTGACTCTGCCTCATGACTCCTCCTCATGACTCCTCCTCATGACTCCTCCTCATGACTCTGTCTCATGACTCCGCCTCATGACTCCGCCTCTTGACTCCTCCTCATGACTCCTCCTCATGACTCCCCCTCATGACTCCCCCTCAGGACTCCGCCTCATGACCCCTCCTCATGACCCCGCCTCATGACTCCCCCTCCTGACTCCGCCTCATGACTCCTCCTCATGGCCCCTCCTCATGACCCCTCCTCATGACCCCGCCTCATGACTCCGCTTCATGACTCCGCCTCATGACTCCCCCTCATGACTCCCCCTCATGACTCCGCCTCATGACTCCCCCTCATGACTCCCCCTCATGACTCCGCCTCATGACTCCCCCTCATGACTCCCCCTCATAACTCCGCCTCATGACTCCGCCTCATGACTCCCCCTCATGACTCCCCCTCATGACTCCGCCACATGACTCCTCCTCATGACTCCGTCTCATGACTCCGCCTCATGACTCCCCCTCATGACTCCCCCTCATGACTCCGCCTCATGACTCCGTCTCATGACTCCTCCTCATGACTCCTCCTCATGACTCTGTCTCATGACTCCGCCTCGTGACTCCCCCTCGTGACTCCTCCTCGTGACCCCACCTCATGACTCCTCCTCATGACTCCGCCTCATGACTCCGCCTCACGACCCCGCCTCATGACTCCTCCTCATGACCCCGCCTCATGACTCCGCCTCATAACCCCGCCTCATGACTCCTCCTCATGAGTCCTCATCATGACCCTGCCTCATGACCCCGCCTCATGACTCCTCCTCATGACCCCGCCTCATGACCCCGCCTCATGACCCCGCCTCATGACCCCGCCTCATGACCCCGCCTCATGACTCCTCCTCATGACCCAGCCTCATGACCCCGCCTCATGACCCCGCCTCATGACTCCGCCTCATGACCCCGCCTCATGACTCCGCCTCATGACTCCGCCTCATGACACCGCCTCATGACCCCGCCTTATGACTCCGCCTCATGACCCCGCCTCATGACCCCGCCTCATGACTCCGCCTCATGACCCGGCCTCATGACTCCGCCTCATGACCCCGCCTCATGACTCCGCCTCATGACCCCGCCTCATGACTCGGCCTCATGACTCCTCCTCATGACTCCTCCTCATGACTCCTCCTCATGACTCCGTCTCATGACTCCGCCTCATGACCCCGCCTCATGACTCCTCCTCATGACTCCTCCTCATGACTCCGCCTCATGACTCCTCCTCATGACCCCGCCTCATGACTCCGCCTCATGACTCCTCCTCATGACTCCGCCTCATGACTCCTCCTCATGACTCCGCCTCATGACTCCTCCTCATGACTCCTCCTCATGACTCCGCCTCTTGACTCTGCCTCATGACTCCTCCTCATGACTCCTCCTCATGACTCCTCCTCATGACTCCTCCTCATGACTCTGTCTCATGACTCCGCCTCATGACTCCGCCTCTTGACTCTGCCTCATGACTCCTCCTCATGACCCCTCCTCATGACCCCGCCTCATGACTCCGCTTCATGACTCCGTCTCATGACTCCCCCTCATGACTCCCCCTCTTGACTCCGCCTCTTGACTCTGCCTCATGACTCCTCCTCATGACCCCTCCTCATGACCCCGCCTCATGACTCCGCTTCATGACTCCGCCTCATGACTCCCCCTCATGACTCCCCCTCTTGACTCCGCTTCATGACTCCCCCTCATGACTCCCCCTCATGACTCCGCCTCATGACTCCCCCTCATGACTCCGCCTCATGACTCCCCCTCATGACTCCCCCTCATGACTCCCCCTCATGACTCCTCCTTATGACTCCGTCTCATGACTCCGCCTCTTGACTCCGCCTCATGACTCCTCCTCATGACTCCTCCTCATGACTCCGCCTCATGACTCCGCCTCATGACTCCTCCTCATGACTCCTCCTCATGACTCCGCCTCATGACTCCTCCTCATGACTCCGTCTCATGACTCCTCCTCATGACTCCCCCTCATGACTCCGCCTCATGACTCCGCCTCTTGACTCTGCCTCATGACTCCTCCCCATGACTCCGCCTCATGACCCCGCCACATGACTCCGCCTCATGACTCCCCCTCATGACTCCCCCTCATGACTCCCCCTCATGACTCCGCCTCATGACTCCGTCTCATGACTCCTCCTCATGACTCCTCCTCATGACTCCTCCTCATGACTCCGTCTCATGACTCCGCCTCATGACTCCTCCTCATGACTCCTCCTCATGACTCCGTCTCATGACTCCGCCTCATGACTCCCCCTCATGACTCCTCCTCGTGACCCCACCTCATGACTCCTCCTCATGACTCCGCCTCATGACTCCGCCTCATGACCCCGCCTCATGACTCCTCCTCATGACCCCGCCTCATGACTCCTCCTCATGACCCCGCCTCATGACTCCGCCTCATGACCCCGCCTCATGACTCCTCCTCATGACTCCTCCTCATGACCCTGCCTCATGACCCCGCCTCATGACTCCTCCTCATGACCCCGCCTCATGACCCCGCCTCATGACTCCTCCTCATGACTCCGCCTCATGACTCCTCCTCATGACTCCGCCTCATGACTCCTCCTCATGACTCCGCCTCATGACCCCGCCTCATGACCCGGCCTCATGACCCCGCCTCATGACTCCTCCTCATGACTCCGCCTCATGACTCCTCCTCATGACTCCGCCTCATGACTCCTCCTCATGACTCCGCCTCATGACCCCGCCTCATGACTCCTCCTCATGACTCCGCCTCATGACTCCTCCTCATGACTCCGCCTCATGACTCCGTCTCATGACTCCGCCTCATGACTCCCCCTCATGACTCCTCCTCATGACCCTGCCTCAGGACCCCACCTCATGACTCCTCCTCATGACCCCGCCTCATGACCCCGCCTCATGACCCCGCCTCATGACTCCTCCTCATGACCCCGCCTCATGACTCCGCCTCATGACTCCTCCTCATGACTCCTCCTCATGACTCCTCCTCATGACTCCGCCTCATGACCCCGCCTCATGACCCCGCCTCATGACCCCGCCTCATGACCCCTCCTCATGACTCCGCCTCATGACTCCTCCTCATGACTCCTCCTCATGACTCCTCCTCATGACCCCGCCTCATGACTCCTCCTCATGACTCCGCCTCATGACCCCGCCTCATGACCCCTCCTCATGACTCCTCCTCATGACCCCTCCTCATGACCCCGCCTCATGACTCCGCCTCATGACTCCGCCTCATGACTCCGCCTCTTGACTCCGTCTCATGACTCCTCCTCATGACTCCATCTCATGACTCCTCCTCATAACTCCCCCTCATGACTCCGCCTCATGACTCCGCCTCTTGACTCTGCCTCATGACTCCTCCTCATGACCCCTCCTCATGACCCCGCCTCATGACTCCGCTTCATGACTCCGCCTCATGACTCCCCCTCATGACTCCCCCTCAGGACTCCGCCTCATGACCCCTCCTCATGACCCCGCCTCATGACTCCGCTTCATGACTCCGCCTCATGACTCCCCCTCATGACTCCCCCTCATGACTCTGCCTCATGACTCCTCCTCATGACCCCTCCTCATGACCCCTCCTCATGACCCCGCCTCATGACTCCGCTTCATGACTCCGCCTCATGACTCCCCCTCATGACTCCGCCTCATGACTCCCCCTCATGACTCCCCCTCATGACTCCGCCTCATGACTCCCCCTCATGACTCCCCCTCATGACTCCGCCTCATGACTCCTTCTCATGACTCCCCCTCATGACTCCCCCTCATGACTCCGCCACATGACTCCTCCTCATGACTCCGTCTCATGACTCCGCCTCATGACTCCCCCTCATGACTCCCCCTCATGACTCCGCCTCATGACTCTGTCTCATAACTCCTCCTCATGACTCCTCCTCATGACTCCGTCTCATGACTCCTCCTCATGACTCCCCCTCGTGACTCCTCCTCGTGACCCCACCTCATGACTCCTCCTCATGACTCCGCCTCATGACTCCGCCTCATGACCCCGCCTCATGACTCCTCCTCATGACCCCGCCTCATGACTCCGCCTCATGACCCCGCCTCATGACTCCTCCTCATGACTCCTCCTCATGACCCTGCCTCATGACCCTGCCTCATGACTCCTCCTCATGACCCCGCCTCATGACCCCGCCTCATGACCCCGCCTCATGACCCCGCCTCATGACTCCTCCTCATGACCCAGCCTCATGACCCCGCCTCATGACCCCGCCTCATGACTCCGCCTCATGACCCCGCCTCATGACTCCGCCTCATGACTCCGCCTCTTGACCCCGCCTCATGACCCCGCCTTATGACTCCGCCTCATGACCCCGCCTCATGACCCCGCCTCATGACCCCGCCTCATGACTCCGCCTCATGACCCGGCCTCATGACTCCGCCTCATGACCCCGCCTCATGACTCCGCCTCATGACCCCGCCTCATGACTCGGCCTCATGACTCCTCCTCATGACTCCTCCTCATGACTCCTCCTCATGACTCCGTCTCATGACTCCGCCTCATGACCCCGCCTCATGACTCCTCCTCATGACTCCTCCTCATGACTCCGCCTCATGACTCCTCCTCATGACCCCGCCTCATGACTCCGCCTCATGACTCCTCCTCATGACTCCGCCTCATGACTCCTCCTCATGACTCTGCCTCATGACTCCTCCTCATGACTCCTCCTCATGACTCCGCCTCTTGACTCTGCCTCATGACTACTCCTCATGACTCCTCCTCATGACTCCTCCTCATGACTCCTCCTCATGACTCCGTCTCATGACTCCGCCTCATGACTCCGCCTCTTGACTCTGCCTCATGACTCCTCCTCATGACCCCTCCTCATGACCCCGCCTCATGACTCCGCTTCATGACTCTGTCTCATGACTCCCCCTCATGACTCCCCCTCTTGACTCCGCCTCTTGACTCTGCCTCATGACTCCTCCTCATGACCCCTCCTCATGACCCCGCCTCATGACTCCGCTTCATGACTCCGCTTCATGACTCCCCCTCATGACTCCCCCTCATGACTCCCCCTCATGACTCCGCCTCATGACTCCGCCTCTTGACTCTGCCTCATGACTCCTCCTCATGACTCCGCCTCATGACTCCCCCTCATGACTCCCCCTCTTGACTCCGCTTCATGACTCCCCCTCATGACTCCCCCTCATGACTCCGCCTCATGACTCCCCCTCATGACTCCGCCTCATGACTCCCCCTCATGACTCCCCCTCATGACTCCTCCTCATGACTCCATCTCATGACTCCGCCTCTTGACTCCGCCTCATGACTCCTCCTCATGACTCCTCCTCATGACTCCGCCTCATGACTCCGCCTCATGACTCCGCCTCATGACTCCTCCTCATGACTCCTCCTCATGACTCCGCCTCATGACTCCGCCTCATGACTCTGCCTCAAGACTCCTCCTCATGACTCCGTCTCATGACTCCTCCTCATGACTCCCCCTCATGACTCCGCCTCATGACTCCGCCTCTTGACTCTGCCTCATGACTCCTCCCCATGACTCCGCCTCATGACCCCGCCACATGACTCCGCCTCATGACTCCCCCTCATGACTCCCCCTCATGACTCCCCCTCATGACTCCGCCTCATGACTCCGTCTCATGACTCCTCCTCATGACTCCTCCTCATGACTCCGTCTCATGACTCCGCCTCTTGACTCTGCCTCATGACTCCTCCTCATGACTCCTCATGACTCCTCCTCATGACTCCCCCTCAGGACTCCGCCTCATGACTCCTCCTCATGACTCCTCCTCATGACTCCGTCTCATGACTCCGCCTCTTGACTCTGCCTCATGACCCCTCCTCATGACTCCGCCTCATGACTCCGCTTCATGACTCCGCCTCATGACTCCCCCTCATGACTCCCCCTCATGACTCCGCCTCATGACTCCTCCTCATGACTCCCCCTCATGACTCCGCCTCATGACTCCCCCTCATGACTCCCCCTCATGACTCCGCCTCATGACTCCCCCTCATGACTCCCCCTCATGACTCCGCCTCATGACTCCGTCTCCTGACTCCTCCTCATGACTCCTCCTCATGACTCCGTCTCATGACTCCGCCTCATGACTCCCCCTCATGACTCCTCCTCGTGACCCCACCTCATGACTCCTCCTCATGACTCCGCCTCATGACTCCGCCTCATGACCCCGCCTCATGACTCCTCCTCATGACCCCGCCTCATGACTCCGCCTCATGACTCCGTCTCATGACTCCTCCTCATGACTCCTCCTCATGACTCCGTCTCATGACTCCGCCACATGACTCCGCCTCATGACTCCCCCTCATGACTCCCCCTCATGACTCCCCCTCATGACTCCGCCTCATGACTCCGTCTCATGACTCCTCCTCATGACTCCTCCTCATGACTCCGTCTCATGACTCCGCCTCTTGACTCTGCCTCATGACTCCTCCTCATGACTCCTCATGACTCCTCCTCATGACTCCTCCTCATGACTCCCCCTCAGGACTCCGCCTCATGACTCCTCCTCATGACTCCTCCTCATGACTCCGTCTCATGACTCCGCCTCTTGACTCTGCCTCATGACCCCTCCTCATGACTCCGCCTCATGACTCCGCTTCATGACTCCGCCTCATGACTCTGCCTCATGACTCCCCCTCATGACTCCGCCTCATGACTCCTCCTCATGACTCCCCCTCATGACTCCGCCTCATGACTCCCCCTCATGACTCCCCCTCATGACTCCGCCTCATGACTCCCCCTCATGACTCCCCCTCATGACTCCGCCTCATGACTCCGTCTCCTGACTCCTCCTCATGACTCCTCCTCATGACTCCGTCTCATGACTCCGCCTCATGACTCCCCCTCGTGACTCCTCCTCGTGACCCCACCTCATGACTCCTCCTCATGACTCCGCCTCATGACTCCGCCTCATGACCCCGCCTCATGACTCCTCCTCATGACCCCGCCTCATGACTCCGCCTCATGACTCCGTCTCATGACTCCTCCTCATGACTCCTCCTCATGACTCCGTCTCATGACTCCGCCTCATGACTCCTCCTCATGACCCCTCCTCATGACCCCTCCTCATGACCCCGCCTCTTGACTCTGCCTCATGACTCCTCCTCCTGACTCCGCCTCATGACTCCCCCTCATGACTCCCCCTCTTGACTCCGCTTCATGACTCCCCCTCATGACTCCCCCTCATGACTCCGCCTCATGACTCCCCCTCATGACTCCGCCTCATGACTCCCCCTCATGACTCCCCCTCATGACTCCCCCTCATGACTCCTCCTCATGACTCCATCTCATGACTCCGCCTCTTGACTCCGCCTCATGACTCCTCCTCATGACTCCTCCTCATGACTCCGCCTCATGACTCCGCCTCATGACTCCGCCTCATGACTCCTCCTCATGACTCCTCCTCATGACTCCGCCTCATGACTCTGCCTCAAGACTCCTCCTCATGACTCCGTCTCATGACTCCTCCTCATGACTCCCCCTCATGACCCCGCCACATGACTCCGCCTCATGACTCCCCCTCATGACTCCCCCTCATGACTCCCCCTCATGACTCCGCCTCATGACTCCGTCTCATGACTCCTCCTCATGACTCCTCCTCATGACTCCGTCTCATGACTCCGCCTCTTGACTCTGCCTCATGACTCCTCCTCATGACTCCTCATGACTCCTCCTCATGACTCCTCCTCATGACTCCCCCTCAGGACTCCGCCTCATGACTCCTCCTCATGACTCCTCCTCATGACTCCGTCTCATGACTCCGCCTCTTGACTCTGCCTCATGACCCCTCCTCATGACTCCGCCTCATGACTCCGCTTCATGACTCCGCCTCATGACTCCCCCTCATGACTCCCCCTCATGACTCCGCCTCATGACTCCCCCTCATGACTCCCCCTCATGACTCCGCCTCATGACTCCCCCTCATGACTCCCCCTCATGACTCCGTCTCATGACTCCGCCTCATGACTCCCCCTCATGACTCCCCCTCATGACTCCGCCTCATGACTCCGTCTCCTGACTCCTCCTCATGACTCCTCCTCATGACTCCGTCTCATGACTCCGCCTCATGACTCCTCCTCGTGACCCCACCTCATGACTCCTCCTCATGACTCCGCCTCATGACTCCGCCTCATGACTCCCCCTCATGACTCCCCCTCATGACTCCGCCACATGACTCCTCCTCATGACTCCGTCTCATGACTCCGCCTCATGACTCCCCCTCATGACTCCGCCTCATGACTCCCCCTCATGACTCCCCCTCATGACTCCGCCTCATGACTCCGCCTCATGACTCCCCCTCATGACTCCCCCTCATGACTCCGCCACATGACTCCTCCTCATGACTCCGTCTCATGACTCCGCCTCATGACTCCCCCTCATGACTCCCCCTCATGACTCCGCCTCATGACTCCGTCTCCTGACTCCTCCTCATGACTCCTCCTCATGACTCCGTCTCATGACTCCGCCTCATGACTCCCCCTCATGACTCCTCCTCATGACTCCGCCTCATGACTCCGCCTCATGACCCCGCCTCATGACTCCTCCTCATGACTCCTCCTCATGACCCCGCCTCATGACCCCGCCTCATGACTCCTCCTCATGACCCCGCCTCATGACCCCGCCTCATGACCCCGCCTCATGACCCCGCCTCATGACTCCTCCTCATGACCCAGCCTCATGACCCCGCCTCATGACCCCGCCTCATGACTCCGCCTCATGACTCCTCCTCATGACTCCGCCTCATGACCCCGCCTCATGACCCCTCCTGATGACTCCTCCTCATGACCCCTCCTCATGACCCCGCCTCATGACTCCGCCTCATGACTCCGCCTCATGACTCCGCCTCTTGACTCCGTCTCATGACTCCTCCTCATGACTCCATCTCATGACTCCTCCTCATAACTCCCCCTCATGACTCCGCCTCATGACTCCGCCTCTTGACTCTGCCTCATGACTCCTCCTCATGACCCCTCCTCATGACCCCGCCTCATGACTCCGCTTCATGACTCCGCCTCATGACTCCCCCTCATGACTCCCCCTCAGGACTCCGCCTCATGACCCCTCCTCATGACCCCGCCTCATGACTCCGCTTCATGACTCCGCCTCATGACTCCCCCTCATGACTCCCCCTCATGACTCCGCCTCATGACTCCTCCTCATGACCCCTCCTCATGACCCCTCCTCATGACCCCGCCTCATGACTCCGCTTCATGACTCCGCCTCATGACTCCCCCTCATGACTCCGCCTCATGACTCCCCCTCATGACTCCCCCTCATGACCCCGCCTCATGACCCCGCCTCATGACCCCGCCTCATGACCCCGCCTCATGACTCCTCCTCATGACCCAGCCTCATGACCCCGCCTCATGACCCCGCCTCATGACTCCGCCTCATGACTCCTCCTCATGACTCCGCCTCATGACCCCGCCTCATGACCCCTCCTCATGACCCCGCCTCATGACCCCGCCTCATGACCCCGCCTCATGACCCCGCCTCATGACTCCTCCTCATGACCCAGCCTCATGACCCCGCCTCATGACCCCGCCTCATGACTCCGCCTCATGACTCCTCCTCATGACTCCGCCTCATGACCCCGCCTCATGACCCCTCCTGATGACTCCTCCTCATGACCCCTCCTCATGACCCCGCCTCATGACTCCGCCTCATGACTCCGCCTCATGACTCCGCCTCTTGACTCCGTCTCATGACTCCTCCTCATGACTCCATCTCATGACTCCTCCTCATAACTCCCCCTCATGACTCCGCCTCATGACTCCGCCTCTTGACTCTGCCTCATGACTCCTCCTCATGACCCCTCCTCATGACCCCGCCTCATGACTCCGCTTCATGACTCCGCCTCATGACTCCCCCTCATGACTCCCCCTCAGGACTCCGCCTCATGACCCCTCCTCATGACCCCGCCTCATGACTCCGCTTCATGACTCCGCCTCATGACTCCCCCTCATGACTCCCCCTCATGACTCCGCCTCATGACTCCTCCTCATGACCCCTCCTCATGACCCCTCCTCATGACCCCGCCTCATGACTCCGCTTCATGACTCCGCCTCATGACTCCCCCTCATGACTCCGCCTCATGACTCCCCCTCATGACTCCCCCTCATGACTCCGCCTCATGACTCCCCCTCATGACTCCCCCTCATGACTCCGCCTCATGACTCCTTCTCATGACTCCCCCTCATGACTCCCCCTCATGACTCCGCCACATGACTCCTCCTCATGACTCCGTCTCATGACTCCGCCTCATGACTCCCCCTCATGACTCCCCCTCATGACTCCGCCTCATGACTCCGTCTCATAACTCCTCCTCATGACTCCTCCTCATGACTCCGTCTCATGACTCCTCCTCATGACTCCCCCTCGTGACTCCTCCTCGTGACCCCACCTCATGACTCCTCCTCATGACTCCGCCTCATGACTCCGCCTCATGACCCCGCCTCATGACTCCTCCTCATGACCCCGCCTCATGACTCCGCCTCATGACCCCGCCTCATGACTCCTCCTCATGACTCCTCCTCATGACCCTGCCTCATGACCCTGCCTCATGACTCCTCCTCATGACCCCGCCTCATGACCCCGCCTCATGACCCCGCCTCATGACCCCGCCTCATGACTCCTCCTCATGACCCAGCCTCATGACCCCGCCTCATGACCCCGCCTCATGACTCCGCCTCATGACCCCGCCTCATGACTCCGCCTCATGACTCCGCCTCTTGACCCCGCCTCATGACCCCGCCTTATGACTCCGCCTCATGACCCCGCCTCATGACCCCGCCTCATGACTCCGCCTCATGACCCGGCCTCATGACTCCGCCTCATGACCCCGCCTCATGACTCCGCCTCATGACCCCGCCTCATGACTCGGCCTCATGACTCCTCCTCATGACTCCTCCTCATGACTCCTCCTCATGACTCCTCCTCATGACTCCGTCTCATGACTCCGCCTCATGACTCCTCCTCATGACTCCTCCTCATGACTCCTCCTCATGACCCCGCCTCATGACTCCGCCTCATGACTCCTCCTCATGACTCCTCCTCATGACTCTGCCTCATGACTCCTCCTCATGACTCCTCCTCATGACTCCGCCTCTTGACTCTGCCTCATGACTCCTCCTCATGACTCCTCCTCATGACTCCTCCTCATGACTCCTCCTCATGACTCCGTCTCATGACTCCGCCTCATGACTCCGCCTCTTGACTGTGCCTCATGACTCCTCCTCATGACCCCTCCTCATGACCCCGCCTCATGACTCCGCTTCATGACTCTGTCTCATGACTCCCCCTCATGACTCCCCCTCTTGACTCCGCCTCTTGACTCTGCCTCATGACTCCTCCTCATGACCCCTCCTCATGACCCCGCCTCATGACTCCGCTTCATGACTCCGCTTCATGACTCCCCCTCATGACTCCCCCTCATGACTCCCCCTCATGACTCTGCCTCATGACTCCGCCTCTTGACTCTGCCTCATGACTCCTCCTCATGACTCCGCCTCATGACTCCCCCTCATGACTCCCCCTCTTGACTCCGCTTCATGACTCCCCCTCATGACTCCCCCTCATGACTCCGCCTCATGACTCCCCCTCATGACTCCGCCTCATGACTCCCCCTCATGACTCCCCCTCATGACTCCTCCTCATGACTCCATCTCATGACTCCGCCTCTTGACTCCGCCTCATGACTCCTCCTCATGACTCCTCCTCATGACTCCGCCTCATGACTCCGCCTCATGACTCCGCCTCATGACTCCTCCTCATGACTCCTCCTCATGACTCCGCCTCATGACTCCGCCTCATGACTCTGCCTCAAGACTCCTCCTCATGACTCCGTCTCATGACTCCTCCTCATGACTCCTCCTCATGACTCCCCCTCATGACTCCGCCTCATGACTCCGCCTCTTGACTCTGCCTCATGACTCCTCCCCATGACTCCGCCTCATGACCCCGCCACATGACTCCGCCTCATGACTCCCCCTCATGACTCCCCCTCATGACTCCCCCTCATGACTCCGCCTCATGACTCCGTCTCATGACTCCTCCTCATGACTCCTCCTCATGACTCCGTCTCATGACTCCGCCTCTTGACTCTGCCTCATGACTCCTCCTCATGACTCCTCATGACTCCTCCTCATGACTCCTCCTCATGACTCCCCCTCAGGACTCCGCCTCATGACTCCTCCTCATGACTCCTCCTCATGACTCCGTCTCATGACTCCGCCTCTTGACTCTGCCTCATGACCCCTCCTCATGACTCCGCCTCATGACTCCGCTTCATGACTCCGCCTCATGACTCCCCCTCATGACTCCCCCTCATGACTCCGCCTCATGACTCCTCCTCATGACTCCCCCTCATGACTCCGCCTCATGACTCCCCCTCATGACTCCCCCTCATGACTCCGCCTCATGACTCCCCCTCATGACTCCCCCTCATGACTCCCCCTCATGACTCCGCCTCATGACTCCGTCTCCTGACTCCTCCTCATGACTCCTCCTCATGACTCCGTCTCATGACTCCGCCTCATGACTCCCCCTCATGACTCCTCCTCGTGACCCCACCTCATGACTCCTCCTCATGACTCCGCCTCATGACTCCGCCTCATGACCCCGCCTCATGACTCCTCCTCATGACCCCGCCTCATGACTCCGCCTCATGACTCCGTCTCATGACTCCTCCTCATGACTCCTCCTCATGACTCCGTCTCATGACTCCGCCTCATGACTCCTCCTCATGACCCCTCCTCATGACCCCTCCTCATGACCCCGCCTCTTGACTCTGCCTCATGACTCCTCCTCCTGACTCCGCCTCATGACTCCCCCTCATGACTCCCCCTCTTGACTCCGCTTCATGACTCCCCCTCATGACTCCCCCTCATGACTCCGCCTCATGACTCCCCCTCATGACTCCGCCTCATGACTCCCCCTCATGACTCCCCCTCATGACTCCCCCTCATGACTCCTCCTCATGACTCCATCTCATGACTCCGCCTCTTGACTCCGCCTCATGACTCCTCCTTATGACTCCTCCTCATGACTCCGCCTCATGACTCCGCCTCATGACTCCGCCTCATGACTCCTCCTCATGACTCCTCCTCATGACTCCGCCTCATGACTCCGTCTCATGACTCTGCCTCAAGACTCCTCCTCATGACTCCGTCTCATGACTCCTCCTCATGACTCCCCCTCATGACTCCGCCTCATGACTCCGCCTCTTGACTCTGCCTCATGACTCCTCCCCATGACTCCGCCTCATGACCCCGCCACATGACTCCGCCTCATGACTCCCCCTCATGACTCCCCCTCATGACTCCCCCTCATGACTCCGCCTCATGACTCCGTCTCATGACTCCTCCTCATGACTCCTCCTCATGACTCCGTCTCATGACTCCGCCTCTTGACTCTGCCTCATGACTCCTCCTCATGACTCCTCATGACTCCTCCTCATGACTCCTCCTCATGACTCCCCCTCAGGACTCCGCCTCATGACTCCTCCTCATGACTCCTCCTCATGACTCCGTCTCATGACTCCGCCTCTTGACTCTGCCTCATGACCCCTCCTCATGACTCCGCCTCATGACTCCGCTTCATGACTCCGCCTCATCACTCCCCCTCATGACTCCCCCTCATGACTCCGCCTCATGACTCCCCCTCATGACTCCCCCTCATGACTCCGCCTCATGACTCCCCCTCATGACTCCCCCTCATGACTCCCCCTCATGACTCCGTCTCATGACTCCGCCTCATGACTCCCCCTCATGACTCCCCCTCATGACTCCGCCTCATGACTCCGTCTCCTGACTCCTCCTCATGACTCCTCCTCATGACTCCGTCTCATGACTCCGCCTCGTGACTCCTCCTCGTGACCCCACCTCATGACTCCTCCTCATGACTCCGCCTCATGACTCCGCCTCATGACCCCGCCTCATGACTCCTCCTCATGACCCCGCCTCATGACTCCGCCTCATGACTCCGTCTCATGACTCCTCCTCATGACTCCTCCTCATGACTCCGTCTCATGACTCCGCCTCTTGACTCTGCCTCATGACTCCTCCTCATGACTCCTATTGACTCCTCCTCATGACTCCTCCTCATGACTCCCCCTCAGGACTCCGCCTCATGACCCCTCCTCATGACTCCGCCTCATGACTCCGCTTCATGACTCCGCCTCATGACTCCCCCTCATGACTCCCCCTCATGACTCCGCCTCATGACTCCCCCTCATGACTCCCCCTCATGACTCCGCCTCATGACTCCGCCTCATGACTCCCCCTCATGACTCCCCCTCATGACTCCGCCACATGACTCCTCCTCATGACTCCGTCTCATGACTCCGCCTCATGACTCCCCCTCATGACTCCGCCTCATGACTCCCCCTCATGACTCCCCCTCATGACTCCGCCTCATGACTCCGCCTCATGACTCCCCCTCATGACTCCCCCTCATGACTCCGCCACATGACTCCTCCTCATGACTCCGTCTCATGACTCCGCCTCATGACTCCCCCTCATGACTCCCCCTCATGACTCCGCCTCATGACTCCGTCTCCTGACTCCTCCTCATGACTCCTCCTCATGACTCCGTCTCATGACTCCGCCTCATGACTCCCCCTCATGACTCCTCCTCATGACTCCGCCTCATGACTCCGCCTCATGACCCCGCCTCATGACTCCTCCTCATGACTCCTCCTCATGACCCTGCCTCATGACCCCGCCTCATGACTCCTCCTCATGACCCCGCCTCATGACCCCGCCTCATGACCCCGCCTCATGACCCCGCCTCATGACTCCTCCTCATGACCCAGCCTCATGACCCCGCCTCATGACCCCGCCTCATGACTCCGCCTCATGACCCCGCCTCATGACTCCTCCTCATGACTCCTCCTCATGACCCTGCCTCATGACCCCGCCTCATGACTCCTCCTCATGACCCCGCCTCATGACCCCGCCTCATGACCCCGCCTCATGACCCCGCCTCATGACTCCTCCTCATGACCCAGCCTCATGACCCCGCCTCATGACCCCGCCTCATGACTCCGCCTCATGACCCCGCCTCATGACTCCGCCTCATGACTCCGCCTCATGACCCCGCCTCATGACCCCGCCTTATGACTCCGCCTCATGACCCCGCCTCATGACCCCGCCTCATGACTCCGCCTCATGACCCGGCCTCATGACTCCGCCTCATGACCCCGCCTCATGACTCCGCCTCATGACCCCGCCTCATGACTCCGCCTCATGACTCCTCCTCATGACTCCTCCTCATGACTCCTCCTCATGACTCCGTCTCATGACTCCGCCTCATGACCCCGCCTCATGACTCCTCCTCATGACTCCTCCTCATGACTCCTCCTCATGACCCCGCCTCATGACTCCGCCTCATGACTCCTCCTCATGACTCCGCCTCATGACTCCTCCACATGACTCCGCCTCATGACTCCTCCTCATGACTCCTCCTCATGACTCCGCCTCTTGACTCTGCCTCATGACTCCTCCTCATGACTCCTCCTCATGACTCCTCCTCATGACTCCTCCTCATGACTCCGTCTCATGACTCCGCCTCATGACTCCGCCTCTTGACTCTGCCTCATGACTCCTCCTCATGACCCCTCCTCATGACCCCGCCTCATGACTCCGCTTCATGACTCCGTCTCATGACTCCCCCTCATGACTCCCCCTCTTGACTCCGCCTCTTGACTCTGCCTCATGACTCCTCCTCATGACCCCTCCTCATGACCCCGCCTCATGACTCCGCTTCATGACTCCGCCTCATGACTCCCCCTCATGACTCCCCCTCTTGACTCCGCTTCATGACTCCCCCTCATGAATCCCCCTCATGACTCCCCCTCATGACTCCGCCTCTTGACTCTGCCTCATGACTCCTCCTCATGACCCCTCCTCATGACCCCGCCTCATGACTCCGCTTCATGACTCCGTCTCATGACTCCCCCTCATGACTCCCCCTCTTGACTCCGCCTCTTGACTCTGCCTCATGACTCCTCCTCATGACCCCTCCTCATGACCCCGCCTCATGACTCCGCTTCATGACTCCGCCTCATGACTCCGCCTCATGACTCCCCCTCATGTCTCCGCCTCATGACTCCCCCTCATGACTCCCCCTCATGACTCCCCCTCATGACTCCTCCTCATGACTCCGTCTCATGACTCCGCCTCTTGACTCCGCCTCATGACTCCTCCTCATGACTCCGCCTCATGACTCCGCCTCATGACTCCGCCTCATGACTCCGCCTCATGACTCTGCCTCATGACTCCTCCTCATGACTCCGTCTCATGACTCCTCCTCATAACTCCCCCTCATGACTCCGCCTCATGACTCCGCCTCTTGACTATGCCTCATGACTCCTCCCCATGACTCCGCCTCATGACCCCGCCACATGACTCCGCCTCATGACTCCCCCTCATGACTCCCCCTCATGACTCCCCCTCATGACTCCCCCTCATGACTCCGCCTCATGACTCCGTCTCATGACTCCTCCTCATGACTCCTCCTCATGACTCCGTCTCATGACTCCGCCTCTTGACTCTGCCTCATGACTCCTCCTCATGACTCCTCCTCATGACTCCTCCTCATGACTCCCCCTCATGACTTCGCCTCATGAATCCGCCTCTTGACTCTGCCTCATGACTCCTCCTCATGACCCCTCCTCATGACCCCGCCTCATGACTCCGCTTCATGACTCCGCCTCATGACTCCCCCTAGTGACTCCCCCTCATGACTCCGCCTCATGACCCCTCCTCATGACCCCGCCTCATGACCCCGCTTCATGACCCCTCCTCATGACTCCTCCTCATGACTCCGCCTCATGACTCCGCTTCATGACTCCGCCTCATGACTCCCCCTAATGACTCCCCCTCATGACTCCGCCTCATGACTCCGCCTCACGACTCCCCCTCACGACTCCCCCTCACGACTCCCCCTCACGACTCCCCCTCACGACTCCCCCTCACGACTCCGCCACATGACTCCGCCTCATGACTCCCCCTCATGACTCCCCCTCATGACTCCCCCTCATGACTCCGTCTCATGACTCCCCCTCATGACTCCGTCTCATGACTCCTCCTCATGACTCCTCCTCTTGACTCCGCCTCATGACTCCTCCTCATGACTCCTCTTCATGACTCCTCCTCATGACTCCGCCTCATGACTCCGCTTCATGACTCCGCCTCATGACTCCTCCTCATGACCCCACCTCATGACCCCTCCTCATGACTCCGCCTCATGACTCCGCCTCATGACCCCGCCTCATGACTTCTCCTCATGACCCCGCCTCATGACTCCGCCTCATGACCCCGCCTCATGACTCCTCCTCATGACTCCTCCTCATGACCCTGCCTCATGACCCCGCCTCATGACTCCTCCTCATGACCCCGCCTCATGACCCCGCCTCATGACCCCGCCTCATGACTCCGCCTCATGACCCCGCCTCATGACTCCTCCTCATGACCCCGCCTCATGACCCCGCCTCATGACTCTTCCTCATGACCCCGCCTCATGACCCCGCCTCATGACCCGCCTCATGACCCCGCCTCATGACTCCGCCTCATGACCCCGCCTCATGACCCCGCCTCATGACTCCGCCTCATGACCCCGCCTCATGACCCCGCCTCATGACCCCGCCTCATGACCCCGCCTCATGACTCCGCCTCATGACCCCGCCTCATGACCCCGCCTCATGACTCCGCCTCATGACCCCGCCTCATGACCCCGCCTCATGACTCCGCCTCATGACCCGGCCTCATGACTCCGCCTCATGACCCCGCCTCATGACTCCGCCTCATGACCCCGCCTCATGACTCCGCCTCATGACTCGGCCTCATGACTCCCCCTCATGACTCCGTCTCATGACCCGGCCTCATGACCCCGCCTCATGACTCCTCCTCATGACTCTGCCTCATGAGCCCGCCTCATGACTCCGCCTCATGACTCCTCCTCATGACTCCGCCTCATGACTCCACCTCATGACTCCTCCTCATGACTCCGCCTCATGACTCCTCCTCATGACTCCTCCTCATGACTCCGCCTCTTGACTCTGCCTCATGACTCCTCCTCATGACTCCTCCTCATGACTCCTCCTCATGACTCCGTCTCATGACTCCTCCTCATGACTCCCCCTCATGACTCCGCCTCATGACTCCGCCTCTTGACTCTGCCTCATGACTCCTCCTCATGACCCCTCTTCATGACCCCGCCTCATGACTCTGCTTCATGACTCCGCCTCATGAGTCCCCCTCATGACTCCCCCTCATGACTCCGCCTCATGACTCCCCCTCATGACTCCCCCTCATGACTCCGCCTCATGACTCCCCCTCATGACTCCCCCTCATGACTCCGCCTCATGACTCCCCCTCATGACTCCCCCTCATGACTCCTCCTCATGACTCCGTCTCATGACACCGCCTCTTGACTCCGCCTCATGACTCCTCCTCATGACTCCTCCTCATGACTCCGCCTCATGACTCCGCCTCATGACTCCTCCTCATGACTCCGCCTCATGACTCCTCCTCATGACTCCTCCTCATGACTCCGCCTCATGACTCCGTCTCATGACTCCTCCTCATGACTCCCCCTCATGACTCCGCCTCATGACTCCGCCTCTTGACTCTGCCTCATGACTCCTCCTCATGACTCCGCCTCATGACCCCGCCACATGACTCCGCCTCATGACTCCCCCTCATGACTGCCCCTCATGACTCCCCCTCATGACTCCGCCTCATGACTCCGCCTCATGACTCCCCCTCATGACTCCCCCTCATGACTCCGCCTCATGACTCCCCCTCATGACTCCCCCTCATGACTCCCCCTCATGACTCCGCCTCATGACTCCCCCTCATGACTCCGCCTCAAGACTCCCCCTTATGACTGCCTCATGACTCCCCCTCATGACTCCGCCTCATGACTCCCCCTCATGACTCCGCCTCATGACTCCCCCTCATGACTCCCCCTCATGACTCTGCCTCATGACCCCGCCTTATGACTCCGCCTCATGACCCCGCCTCATGACTCCGCCTCATGACCCCGCCTCATGACCCCGCCTCATGACTCCCCCTAATGACTCCTCCTCATGACTCCTCCTCATGACCCCTCCTCATGACTCTGCCTCATGACCCCGCCTCATGACTCCGCCTCATGACTCCTCCTCATGACTCCGCCTCATGACTCCACCTCATGACTCCTCCTCATGACTCCGCCTCATGACTCCTCCTCATGACTCCTCCTCATGACTCCGCCTCTTGACTCTGCCTCATGACTCCTCCTCATGACTCCTCCTCATGACTCCTCCTCATGACTCCGTCTCATGACTCCTCCTCATGACTCCCCCTCATGACTCCGCCTCATGACTCCGCCTCTTGACTCTGCCTCATGACTTCGCCTCATGACTCCCCCTCATGACTCCCCCTCTTGACTCCGCTTCATGACTCCCCCTCATGACTCCCCCTCATGACTCCGCCTCATGACTCCCCCTCATGACTCCCCCTCATGACTCCGTCTCATGACACCGCCTCTTGACTCCGCCTCATGACTCCTCCTCATGACTCCTCCTCATGACTCCGCCTCATGACTCCCCCTCATGACTCCCCCTCATGACTCCTCCTCATGACTCCGTCTCATGACTCCGCCTCTTGACTCCTCCTCATGACTCCTCCTCATGACTCCGCCTCTTGACTCTGCCTCATGACTCCTCCTCATGACTCCTCCTCATGACTCCTCCTCATGACTCCGTCTCATGACTCCTCCTCATGACTCCCCCTCATGACTCCGCCTCATGACTCCGCCTCTTGACTCTGCCTCATGACTTCGCCTCATGACTCCCCCTCATGACTCCCCCTCTTGACTCCGCTTCATGACTCCCCCTCATGACTCCCCCTCATGACTCCGCCTCATGACTCCCCCTCATGACTCCCCCTCATGACTCCGTCTCATGACACCGCCTCTTGACTCCGCCTCATGACTCCTCCTCATGACTCCGCCTCATGACTCCTCCTCATGACTCCGTCTCATGACTCCGCCTCTTGACTCCGCCTCATGACTCCTCCTCATGACTCCGCCTCATGACTCCGCCTCATGACTCCGCCTCATGACTCCGCCTCATGACTCTGCCTCATGACTCCTCCTCATGACTCCGTCTCATGACTCCTCCTCATAACTCCCCCTCATGACTCCGCCTCATGACTCCGCCTCTTGACTATGCCTCATGACTCCTCCCCATGACTCCGCCTCATGACCCCGCCACATGACTCCGCCTCATGACTCCCCCTCATGACTCCCCCTCATGACTCCCCCTCATGACTCCCCCTCATGACTCCGCCTCATGACTCCGTCTCATGACTCCTCCTCATGACTCCTCCTCATGACTCCGTCTCATGACTCCGCCTCTTGACTCTGCCTCATGACTCCTCCTCATGACTCCTCCTCATGACTCCTCCTCATGACTCCCCCTCATGACTCCGCCTCATGACTCCGCCTCTTGACTCTGCCTCATGACTCCTCCTCATGACCCCTCCTCATGACCCCGCCTCATGACTCCGCTTCATGACTTCGCCTCATGACTCCCCCTCATGACTCCCCCTCATGACTCCGCCTCATGACCCCTCCTCATGACCCCGCCTCATGACCCCGCTTCATGACCCCTCCTCATGACTCCTCCTCATGACTCCGCCTCATGACTCCGCTTCATGACTCCGCCTCATGACTCCCCCTAATGACTCCCCCTCATGACTCCGCCTCATGACTCCGCCTCACGACTCCCCCTCACGACTCCCCCTCACGACTCCCCCTCACGACTCCCCCTCACGACTCCCCCTCACGACTCCGCCACATGACTCCGCCTCATGACTCCCCCTCATGACTCCCCCTCATGACTCCCCCTCATGACTCCGTCTCATGACTCCCCCTCATGACTCCGTCTCATGACTCCTCCTCATGACTCCTCCTCTTGACTCCGCCTCATGACTCCTCCTCATGACTCCTCTTCATGACTCCTCCTCATGACTCCGCCTCATGACTCCGCTTCATGACTCCGCCTCATGACTCCTCCTCATGACCCCACCTCATGACCCCTCCTCATGACTCCGCCTCATGACTCCGCCTCATGACCCCGCCTCATGACTTCTCCTCATGACCCCGCCTCATGACTCCGCCTCATGACCCCGCCTCATGACTCCTCCTCATGACTCCTCCTCATGACCCTGCCTCATGACCCCGCCTCATGACTCCTCCTCATGACCCCGCCTCATGACCCCGCCTCATGACCCCGCCTCATGACTCGGCCTCATGACCCCGCCTCATGACTCCTCCTCATGACCCCGCCTCATGACCCCGCCTCATGACTCTTCCTCATGACCCCGCCTCATGACCCCGCCTCATGACCCGCCTCATGACCCCGCCTCATGACTCCGCCTCATGACCCCGCCTCATGACCCCTTCTCATGACTCCGCCTCATGACCCCGCCTCATGACCCCGCCTCATGACCCCGCCTCATGACCCCGCCTCATGACTCCGCCTCATGACCCCGCCTCATGACCCCGCCTCATGACTCCGCCTCATGACCCCGCCTCATGACCCCGCCTCATGACTCCGCCTCATGACCCGGCCTCATGACTCCGCCTCATGACCCCGCCTCATGACTCCGCCTCATGACCCCGCCTCATGACTCCGCCTCATGACTCGGCCTCATGACTCCCCCTCATGACTCCGTCTCATGACCCGGCCTCATGACCCCGCCTCATGACTCCTCCTCATGACTCTGCCTCATGAGCCCGCCTCATGACTCCGCCTCATGACTCCTCCTCATGACTCCGCCTCATGACTCCACCTCATGACTCCTCCTCATGACTCCGCCTCATGACTCCTCCTCATGACTCCTCCTCATGACTCCGCCTCTTGACTCTGCCTCATGACTCCTCCTCATGACTCCTCCTCATGACTCCTCCTCATGACTCCGTCTCATGACTCCTCCTCATGACTCCCCCTCATGACTCCGCCTCATGACTCCGCCTCTTGACTCTGCCTCATGACTCCTCCTCATGACCCCTCTTCATGACCCCGCCTCATGACTCTGCTTCATGACTCCGCCTCATGACTCCCCCTCATGACTCCCCCTCATGACTCCGCCTCATGACTCCCCCTCATGACTCCCCCTCATGACTCCGCCTCATGACTCCCCCTCATGACTCCCCCTCATGACTCCGCCTCATGACTCCCCCTCATGACTCCCCCTCATGACTCCTCCTCATGACTCCGTCTCATGACACCGCCTCTTGACTCCGCCTCATGACTCCTCCTCATGACTCCTCCTCATGACTCCGCCTCATGACTCCGCCTCATGACTCCTCCTCATGACTCCGCCTCATGACTCCTCCTCATGACTCCTCCTCATGACTCCGCCTCATGACTCCGTCTCATGACTCCTCCTCATGACTCCCCCTCATGACTCCGCCTCATGACTCCGCCTCTTGACTCTGCCTCATGACTCCTCCTCATGACTCCGCCTCATGACCCCGCCACATGACTCCGCCTCATGACTCCCCCTCATGACTGCCCCTCATGACTCCCCCTCATGACTATGCCTCATGACTCCGCCTCATGACTCCCCCTCAAGACTCCCCCTCATGACTCCGCCTCATGACTCCCCCTCATGACTCCCCCTCATGACTCCCCCTCATGACTCCGCCTCATGACTCCCCCTCATGACTCCGCCTCAAGACTCCCCCTTATGACTGCCTCATGACTCCCCCTCATGACTCCGCCTCATGACTCCCCCTCATGACTCCGCCTCATGACTCCCCCTCATGACTCCCCCTCATGACTCTGCCTCATGACCCCGCCTTATGACTCCGCCTCATGACCCCGCCTCATGACTCCGCCTCATGACCCCGCCTCATGACCCCGCCTCATGACTCCCCCTAATGACTCCTCCTCATGACTCCTCCTCATGACCCCTCCTCATGACTCTGCCTCATGACCCCGCCTCATGACTCCGCCTCATGACTCCTCCTCATGACTCCGCCTCATGACTCCCCCTCATGACTCCTCCTCATGACTCCGCCTCATGACTCCTCCTCATGACTCCTCCTCATGACTCCGCCTCTTGACTCTGCCTCATGACTCCTCCTCATGACTCCTCCTCATGACTCCTCCTCATGACTCCGTCTCATGACTCCTCCTCATGACTCCCCCTCATGACTCCGCCTCATGACTCCGCCTCTTGACTCTGCCTCATGACTTCGCCTCATGACTCCCCCTCATGACTCCCCCTCTTGACTCCGCTTCATGACTCCCCCTCATGACTCCCCCTCATGACTCCGCCTCATGACTCCCCCTCATGACTCCCCCTCATGACTCCGTCTCATGACACCGCCTCTTGACTCCGCCTCATGACTCCTCCTCATGACTCCTCCTCATGACTCCGCCTCATGACTCCTCCTCATGACTCCTCCTCATGACTCCGCCTCATGACTCCGCCTCATGACTCCGTCTCATGACTCCTCCTCATGACTCCCCCTCATGACTCCGCCTCATGACTCCGCCTCTTGACTCTGCCTCATGACTCCTCCTCATGACTCCGCCTCATGACCCCGCCACATGACTCCGCCTCATGACTCCCCCTCATGACTCCCCCTCATGACTCCGCCTCATGACTCCGCCTCATGACTCCCCCTCATGACTCCCCCTCATGACTCCGCCTCATGACTCCGCCTCATGACTCCGCCTCATGACTCCCCCTCATGACTCCGCCTCATGACTCCCCCTCATGACTCCCCCTCATGACTCCCCCTCATGACTCCGCCTCATGACTCCGCCTCATGACTCCGCCTCATTACTCCCCCTCATGACTCCGCCACATGACTCCGCCTCATGACTCCCCCTCATGACTCCGCCTCATGACTCCCCCTCATGACTCCGCCTCATGACTCCCCCTCATGACTCCCCCTCATGACTCCGCCTCATGACTCCGCCTCATGACCCCGCCTCATGACTCCGCCTCATGACTCCGCCTCATGACCCCGCCTCATGACTCCTCCTCATGACCCCGCCTCATGACTCCGCCTCATGACCCCGCCTCATGACCCCTCCTCATGACCCCGCCTCATGACTCCGCTTCATGACTCCCCCTCATGACTCCCCCTCATGACTCCGCCTCATGACTCCGCCTCACGACTCCCCCTCACGACTCCCCCTCATGACTCCCCCTCATGACTCCCCCTCATGACTCCGCCACATGACTCCGCCTCATTACTCCCCCTCATGACTCCCCCTCATGACTCCGCCTCATGACTCCTCCTCATGACTCCTCTTCATGACTCCTCCTCATGACTCAGCCTCATGACTCCGCTTCATGACTCCGCCTCATGACTCCTCCTCATGACCCCACCTCATGACTCCTCCTCATGACTCCGCCTCATGACCCCGCCTCATGACCCCGCCTCATGACTTCTCCTCATGACCCCGCCTCATGACTCCGCCTCATGACCCCGCCTCATGACTCCTCCTCATGACTCCTCCTCATGACCCTGCCTCATGACCCCGCCTCATGACTCCTCCTCATGACCCCGCCTCATGACCCCGCCTCATGACCCCGCCTCATGACTCCGCCTCATGACCCCGCCTCATGACCCCTCCTCATGACCCAGCCTCATGACCCCGCCTCATGACTCCTCCTCATGACCCCGCCTCATGACCCCGCCTCATGACCCGCCTCATGACCCCGCCTCATGACTCCGCCTCATGACCCCGCCTCAAGACCCCGCCTTATGACTCCGCCTCATGACCCCGCCTCATGACTCCGCCTCATGACCCCGCCTCATGACCCCGCCTCATGACTTCGCCTCATGACCCCGCCTCATGACCCCGCCTTATGACTCCGCCTCATGACCCCGCCTCATGACCCCGCCTCATGACTCCGCCTCATGACCCGGCCTCATGACTCCGCCTCATGACCCCGCCTCATGACTCCGCCTCATGACCCCGCCTCATGACTCCGCCTCATGACTCGGCCTCATGACTCCTCCTCATGACTCCTCCTCATGACTCCTCCTCATGACTCCTCCTCATGACTCCGTCTCATGACCCCGCCTCATGACCCCGCCTCATGACTCCTCCTCATGACTCCTCCTCATGACCCCTCCTCATGACTCTGCCTCATGACCCCGCCTCATGACTCCGCCTCATGACTCCTCCTCATGACTCCGCCTCATGACTCCTCCTCATGACTCCTCCTCATGACTCCGCCTCATGACTCCTCCTCATGACTCCTCCTCATGACTCCGCCTCTTGACTCTGCCTCATGACTCCTCCTCATGACTCCTCCTCATGACTCCTCCTCATGACTCCTCCTCATGACTCCGTCTCATGACTCCTCCTCATGACTCCCCCTCATGACTCCGCCTCATGACTCTGCCTCATGACTCCTCCTCATGACCCCTCCTCATGACCCCGCCTCATGACTCCGCCTCATGACTCCCCCTCATGACTCCCCCTCATGACTCCGCCTCATGACTCCCCCTATGATTCCCCCTCATGACTCCGCCTCATGACTCCCCCTCATGACTCCGCCTCAAGACTCCCCCTTATGACTCTGCCTCATGACTCCCCCTCATGACTCCGCCTCATGACTCCCCCTCATGACTCCGCCTCATGACTCCCCCTCATGACCCCGCCTCATGACCCCGCCTTATGACTCCGCCTCATGACCCCGCCTCATGACCCCGCCTCATGACTCCGCCTCATGACTCCGCCTCATTACTCCCCCTCATGACTCCGCCACATGACTCCGCCTCATGACTCCCCCTCATGACTCCGCCTCATGACTCCCCCTCATGACTCCGCCTCATGACTCCCCCTCATGACTCCCCCTCATGACTCCGCCTCATGACTCCGCCTCATGACCCCGCCTCATGACTCCGCCTCATGACTCCGCCTCATGACCCCGCCTCATGACTCCTCCTCATGACCCCGCCTCATGACTCCGCCTCATGACCCCGCCTCATGACCCCTCCTCATGACCCCGCCTCATGACTCCGCTTCATGACTCCCCCTCATGACTCCCCCTCATGACTCCGCCTCATGACTCCGCCTCACGACTCCCCCTCACGACTCCCCCTCATGACTCCCCCTCATGACTCCCCCTCATGACTCCGCCACATGACTCCGCCTCATTACTCCCCCTCATGACTCCCCCTCATGACTCCGCCTCATGACTCCGCCTCATGACTCCTCCTCATGACTCCTCTTCATGACTCCTCCTCATGACTCAGCCTCATGACTCCGCTTCATGACTCCGCCTCATGACTCCTCCTCATGACCCCACCTCATGACTCCTCCTCATGACTCCGCCTCATGACTCCGCCTCATGACCCCGCCTCATGACTTCTCCTCATGACCCCGCCTCATGACTCCGCCTCATGACCCCGCCTCATGACTCCTCCTCATGACTCCTCCTCATGACCCTGCCTCATGACCCCGCCTCATGACTCCTCCTCATGACCCCGCCTCATGACCCCGCCTCATGACCCCGCCTCATGACTCCGCCTCATGACCCCGCCTCATGACCCCTCCTCATGATCCAGCCTCATGACCCCGCCTCATGACTCCTCCTCATGACCCCGCCTCATGACCCCGCCTCATGACCCGCCTCATGACCCCGCCTCATGACTCCGCCTCATGACCCCGCCTCAAGACCCCGCCTTATGACTCCGCCTCATGACCCCGCCTCATGACTCCGCCTCATGACCCCGCCTCATGACCCCGCCTCATGACTTCGCCTCATGACCCCGCCTCATGACCCCGCCTTATGACTCCGCCTCATGACCCCGCCTCATGACCCCGCCTCATGACTCCGCCTCATGACCCGGCCTCATGACTCCGCCTCATGACCCCGCCTCATGACTCCGCCTCATGACCCCGCCTCATGACTCCGCCTCATGACTCGGCCTCATGACTCCTCCTCATGACTCCTCCTCATGACTCCTCCTCATGACTCCTCCTCATGACTCCGTCTCATGACCCCGCCTCATGACCCCGCCTCATGACTCCTCCTCATGACTCCTCCTCATGACCCCTCCTCATGACTCTGCCTCATGACCCCGCCTCATGACTCCGCCTCATGACTCCTCCTCATGACTCCGCCTCATGACTCCTCCTCATGACTCCTCCTCATGACTCCGCCTCATGACTCCTCCTCATGACTCCTCCTCATGACTCCGCCTCTTGACTCTGCCTCATGACTCCTCCTCATGACTCCTCCTCATGACTCCTCCTCATGACTCCTCCTCATGACTCCGTCTCATGACTCCTCCTCATGACTCCCCCTCATGACTCCGCCTCATGACTCTGCCTCATGACTCCTCCTCATGACCCCTCCTCATGACCCCGCCTCATGACTCCGCCTCATGACTCCCCCTCATGACTCCCCCTCATGACTCCGCCTCATGACTCCCCCTATGACTCCCCCTCATGACTCCGCCTCATGACTCCCCCTCATGACTCCGCCTCAAGACTCCCCCTTATGACTCTGCCTCATGACTCCCCCTCATGACTCCGCCTCATGACTCCCCCTCATGACTCCGCCTCATGACTCCCCCTCATGACCCCGCCTCATGACCCCGCCTTATGACTCCGCCTCATGACCCCGCCTCATGACCCCGCCTCATGACTCCGCCTCATGACCCGGCCTCATGACTCCGCCTCATGACTCCTCCTCATGACTCCTCCTCATGACTCCGTCTCATGACCCCGCCTCATGACTCCTCCTCATGACTCCTCCTCATGACCCCTCCTCATGACTCTGCCTCATGACCCCGCCTCATGACTCCGCCTCATGACTCCTCCTCATGACTCCGCCTCATGACTCCGCCTCATGACTCCTCCTCATGACTCCGCCTCATGACTCCTCCTCATGACTCCTCCTCATGACTCCGCCTCTTGACTCTGCCTCATGACTCCTCCTCATGACTCCTTCTCATGACTCCTCCTCATGACTCCGTCTCATGACTCCTCCTCATGACTCCCCCTCATGACTCCGCCTCATGACTCCGCCTCTTGACTCTGCCTCATGACTCCGCCTCATGACTCCCCCTCATGACTCCCCCTCTTGACTCCGCTTCATGACTCCCCCTCATGACTCCCCCTCATGACTCCGCCTCATGACTCCCCCTCATGACTCCGTCTCATGACACCGCCTCTTGACTCCGCCTCATGACTCCTCCTCATGACTCCTCCTCATGACTCCGCCTCATGACTCCTCCTCATGACTCCTCCTCATGACTCCGTCTCATGACCCCGCCTCATGACTCCTCCTCATGACTCCTCCTCATGACCCCTCCTCATGACTCTGCCTCATGACCCCGCCTCATGACTCCGCCTCATGACTCCTCCTCATGACTCCTCCTCATGACTCCTCCTCATGACCCTGCCTCATGACCCCGCCTCATGACTCCTCCTCATGACCCCGCCTCATGACCCCGCCTCATGACCCCGCCTCATGACTCCGCCTCATGACCCCGCCTCATGACCCCTCCTCATGACCCAGCCTCATGACCCCGCCTCATGACTCCTCCTCATGACCCCGCCTCATGACCCCGCCTCATGACCCGCCTCATGACTCCCCCTCATGACTCCGCCTCATGACTCCCCCTCATGACTCCGCCTCATGACTCCCCCTCATGACCCCGCCTCATGACCCCGCCTTATGACTCCGCCTCATGACCCCGCCTCATGACCCCGCCTCATGACTCCGCCTCATGACCCGGCCTCATGACTCCGCCTCATGACTCCTCCTCATGACTCCTCCTCATGACTCCGTCTCATGACCCCGCCTCATGACTCCTCCTCATGACTCCTCCTCATGACCCCTCCTCATGACTCTGCCTCATGACCCCGCCTCATGACTCCGCCTCATGACTCCTCCTCATGACTCCGCCTCATGACTCCGCCTCATGACTCCTCCTCATGACTCCTCCTCATGACTCCTCCTCATGACTCCGCCTCTTGACTCTGCCTCATGACTCCTCCTCATGACTCCTTCTCATGACTCCTCCTCATGACTCCGTCTCATGACTCCTCCTCATGACTCCCCCTCATGACTCCGCCTCATGACTCCGCCTCTTGACTCTGCCTCATGACTCCGCCTCATGACTCCCCCTCATGACTCCCCCTCTTGACTCCGCTTCATGACTCCCCCTCATGACTCCCCCTCATGACTCCGCCTCATGACTCCCCCTCATGACTCCGTCTCATGACACCGCCTCTTGACTCCGCCTCATGACTCCTCCTCATGACTCCTCCTCATGACTCCGTCTCATGACCCCGCCTCATGACTCCTCCTCATGACTCCTCCTCATGACCCCTCCTCATGACTCTGCCTCATGACCCCGCCTCATGACTCCGCCTCATGACTCCTCCTCATGACTCCTCCTCATGACTCCTCCTCATGACCCTGCCTCATGACCCCGCCTCATGACTCCTCCTCATGACCCCGCCTCATGACCCCGCCTCATGACTCCGCCTCATGACCCCGCCTCATGACCCCTCCTCATGACCCAGCCTCATGACCCCGCCTCATGACTCCTCCTCATGACCCCGCCTCATGACCCCGCCTCATGACCCGCCTCATGACCCCGCCTCATGACTCCGCCTCATGACCCCGCCTCATGACCCCGCCTTATGACTCCGCCTCATGACCCCGCCTCATGACTCCGCCTCATGACCCCGCCTCATGACCCCGCCTCATGACTTCGCCTCATGACCCCGCCTCATGACCCCGCCTTATGACTCCGCCTCATGACCCCGCCTCATGACCCCGCCTCATGACTCCGCCTCATGACCCGGCCTCATGACTCCGCCTCATGACCCCGCCTCATGACTCCGCCTCTTGACCCCGCCTCATGACTCCGCCTCATGACTCGGCCTCATGACTCCTCCTCATGACTCCTCCTCATGACTCCTCCTCATGACTCCTCCTCATGACTCCGTCTCATGACCCCGCCTCATGACCCCGCCTCATGACTCCTCCTCATGACTCCTCCTCATGACCCCTCCTCATGACTCTGCCTCATGACCCCGCCTCATGACTCCGCCTCATGACTCCTCCTCATGACTCCGCCTCATGACTCCTCCTCATGACTCCTCCTCATGACTCCGCCTCATGACTCCTCCTCATGACTCCTCCTCATGACTCCGCCTCTTGACTCTGCCTCATGACTCCTCCTCATGACTCCTCCTCATGACTCCTCCTCATGACTCCTCCTCATGACTCCGTCTCATGACTCCTCCTCATGACTCCCCCTCATGACTCCGCCTCATGACTCTGCCTCATGACTCCTCCTCATGACCCCTCCTCATGACCCCGCCTCATGACTCCGCCTCATGACTCCCCCTCATGACTCCCCCTCATGACTCCGCCTCATGACTCCCCCTCATGACTCCCCCTCATGACTCCGCCTCATGACTCCCCCTCATGACTCCGCCTCAAGACTCCCCCTTATGACTCTGCCTCATGACTCCCCCTCATGACTCCGCCTCATGACTCCCCCTCATGACTCCGCCTCATGACTCCCCCTCATGACCCCGCCTCATGACCCCGCCTTATGACTCCGCCTCATGACCCCGCCTCATGACCCCGCCTCATGACTCCGCCTCATGACCCGGCCTCATGACTCCGCCTCATGACTCCTCCTCATGACTCCTCCTCATGACTCCGTCTCATGACCCCGCCTCATGACTCCTCCTCATGACTCCTCCTCATGACCCCTCCTCATGACTCTGCCTCATGACCCCGCCTCATGACTCCGCCTCATGACTCCTCCTCATGACTCCGCCTCATGACTCCGCCTCATGACTCCTCCTCATGACTCCGCCTCATGACTCCTCCTCATGACTCCTCCTCATGACTCCGCCTCTTGACTCTGCCTCATGACTCCTCCTCATGACTCCTTCTCATGACTCCTCCTCATGACTCCGTCTCATGACTCCTCCTCATGACTCCCCCTCATGACTCCGCCTCATGACTCCGCCTCTTGACTCTGCCTCATGACTCCGCCTCATGACTCCCCCTCATGACTCCCCCTCTTGACTCCGCTTCATGACTCCCCCTCATGACTCCCCCTCATGACTCCGCCTCATGACTCCTCCTCATGACTCCTCCTCATGACTCCGCCTCATGACTCCTCCTCATGACTCCTCCTCATGACTCCGCCTCATGACTCCTCCTCATGACTCCTCCTCATGACTCCGCCTCATGACTCCGCCTCATGACTCCGTCTCATGACTCCTCCTCATGACTCCCCCTCATGACTCCGCCTCATGACTCCGCCTCTTGACTCCGCTTCATGACTCCCCCTCATGACTCCCCCTCATGACTCCGCCTCATGACTCCCCCTCATGACTCCGTCTCATGACACCGCCTCTTGACTCCGCCTCATGACTCCTCCTCATGACTCCTCCTCATGACTCCGCCTCATGACTCCTCCTCATGACTCCGCCTCATGACCCCGCCACATGACTCCGCCTCATGACTCCCCCTCATGACTCCCCCTCATGACTCCGCCTCATGACTCCCCCTCATGACTCCGCCTCATGACTCCGCCTCATGACTCCCCCTCATGACTCCGCCTCATGACTCCCCCTCATGACTCCCCCTCATGACTCCGCCTCATGACACCGCCTCATGACTCCCCCTCATGACTCCGCCTCATGACTCCCCCTCATGACTCCGCCTCATGACTCCCCCTCATGACTCCCCCTCATGACTCCGCCTCATGACTCCCCCTCATGACTCCGCCTCATGACTCCCCCTCATGACTCCGCCTCATGACTCCCCCTCATGACTCCCCCTCATGACTCCGGCTCATGACTCCCTCTCATGACTCCGCCTCATGACTCCGCCTCATGACTCCCCCTCATGACTCCCCCTCATGACTCCGGCTCATGACTCCGCCTCATGACTCCCCCTCATGACTCCCCCTCATGACTCCGCCTCATGACTCCGCCTCATGACTCCCCCTCATGACTCCGCCTCATGACTCCCCCTCATGACTCCCCCTCATGACTCCGGCTCATGACTCCGCCTCATGACTCCCCCTCATGACTCCCCCTCATGACTCCCCCTCATGACTCCCCCTCATGACTCCGCCTCATGACTCCGCCACATGACTCCGCCTCATGACTCTGCCTCAGAGTCAAGCAGGGGCAGGGCTCTTCATTCGTAATGAGAATACACTGCACTACTGTTATTAATGTGAGTCATTTTGAAAAGTCGTTTCTGTTGCAGGATTATGTTTTCTTTTGAAATGCTCTGAGGTGTTTCCGTCTGGTTTTAGTAGATATATTTTCTTACAGTCTCAAGTTAAAGCCTCATCCAGGAAGTAACATATGCAGCGCTGAAATTGGACCAGGATTATCAGTCCTGAGGCAGCGGTTTGATTGAGCCACAAATGTTTTGGGTGAAGAAAATAAATCAAACACACTTTTTGCAGTCTTTTATTTCTCACATATTTCTCCTTCATAAACAAATTATACTTTATTAAACAGTCAAATGTAACTTCTCATAGATCTGATGGAACTTTTCATGTGGAGGGGCCACCATCTGCTCATCTCCATGGAGATGTAATGGCTTTGGCTGTAACACTGTAGTATTGCAATGCACCAGGCCACGTGACAGGTGAAGCGACCCTGCACATGATGCACCAGGCCACGTGACAGGTGAAGCGACCCTGCACATGATGCACCAGGCCACGTGACAGGTGAAGCGACCCTGCACATGATGCACCAGGCCACGTGACAGGTAAAGCGACCCTGCACATGATGCACCAGGCCACGTGACAGGTGAAGCGACCCTGCACATGATGCAGAGGATTTATTCAAAACAAATAAACACAAATTGTGATGTTTATATTTCCTTATCTTGTTTGGAAATGTATCTCATTTGCATAAATAAAGAGTACTTCAAGCTTAATCACAAGTTCTGTTTCAGTTTATGAATGTTTGATCATCATCTGGTTTGTTTGCTATATGCTCGAAACAAACTAATAAATAAACAAATATTGACAAGTAATATTTAAAATAAATAAATAAATAAATAAATAAATATATATATATATATATATATATATATATATATATATATATATATATATATATATATATATATATATATATATATATATATATATATATATATATATATGTATATATATATATATATATGTATATATATATATATATATGTATATATATATATATATATATATATATATATATGTATATATATATATATATAATTTATTTTTTTTTTTTTTTTTTTGCCCTTAGGCCAGACCTGGGCATTTGTGGCATTTGTAGTTTCTATTTTTGAACTGTCTGTAACATCTGTCTGCACTTGTATCCTTAATAAAGAAGACATGAAATGAATTAAATAATAGATTCAATAGCCTATATTTGACAGAAAAGTGATATACATATATATATTTGTTTACACCAATAATATCGGGCCGGCCCTCCGCTACTTGCCTTGATTCGAATATGGCCTCGGAGGAAAATAATTGCCCACCCCTGCTCTGACCAGATAAAGCTCTGGGGGCCCCCTGCAGTCTTACCCCCTTGGGGCCCCGCCCCCCCTGTTGGGAAACACTGCTGTGGAACATTCCTCATGTTACATAGTCAAAGTTACTAGTGCAGTTTTAAACTCCATTGCTTTCTCACGTTTCATAATTCATTCTCCAACTCTATTCTATTGTTATTAAAGGGACTGTATCATTTTCACACCAATTCAAAATATTGAATTGACACAATTTTAATGATCAAGTCTAAGACTAACTGTCCATTAAAGCCCAGAGAATACATCTACTAATCCTTTATTCAACATTTGTATGATGAGATGAAGCCTCAATCCTCTGGTAAACAGGCTTCCACAGTCTTCAGAGATTACCCAGCATGCATTTAGTGGTCTTGTTTGCCTCATTTCCAACTCTTAACCATAATAATAACTAACTCACATTAACTGGTATCTTCAAACCCACCAAACGCACACATGCCTGGATTACTTTTCATGCCGTAACTTTTCAGGTGGAGGGTCTGCCCCCTGCTCGTCTCCGTGGAGACTGTTTGGTTGTTTATTTGGATCCCCATTAGCAATTCGCTAGCATGCATTTTGGTCACACGTCCTTGACCGTCCACGACCTTCATAAAGCTTTTAACTGTCCCATTCTACTCCAAACCACTTATATTTTCTGCTGTTTTCTCCGGCGTGAGTTTACGGCCCAATCGGTGCACTAGTCCCGCCCTCTCTGCTGTCTGATTGGCCGGTAAACATCTGCTTCGGCTTGGAGCTTATTTTAAAGCTTTATACTGTGCTCCACGTTTGCAAAGGGCCCAGTGTATTTTAGTTGTCTTCATCTCGAGCTTACCAACCAATAAGTGCCTTAGTCCCACCTCCTTCGCCTTCTTATTGGCTTGTAAACATTAGTCTTTAAAAACAACACGCACACGGGCAAAGAGATTACCCAGCATGCATTTTTCCTACTCTTCCTCATCTCTCATTTAGAATCTTCGACTGTTTCAACCCAATTACAAAAAATCAGAGCCCTGTGTTTGTCCCGTCGTCGTCGCCATCACGTTTTGTCCGGCCCAATAGGTGCGCTCGTTCCCGCCCCTTCCGCCGTCTGATTGGCCGGCAGAGGTGGGGGGCTCCAGTCCGGTTGGTAGAAGTGGATGTCAAACGTCCGTGCCCACTTGGCGAAGACTCGTTTCTCGGTGATGAAGCGGTGATGGCTGCCACGGCGACCGCGCTCGTGGGAGATGTACATGGCGCATTCGTCCGGACCGCGCGGCTCGTAGTAGTGGTACGGCACGGACTGGTGCTCCGGCTCCCTGCGGCAGCGAGAGACCAGGAAAGATGTGTTAATGAACAGTGTGACATGATACAGCTGACAGGGCCACAACTGACTGCAATTTTATTAATTTAATTAATTATTTATTTATTTTATTTATTTTCTTTATTTTCTTTATTTTCTTTATTTTATTTATTTTATTTATTTTATTTATTTTATTTATTTTATTTATTTTATTTATTTTATTTATTTTATTTATTTTATTTATTTTATTTATTTTATTTATTTTGTTTATTTTATTTTATTTACAACACTCTTTCCTTATCAAAAACGTGCCTTGAGCTGCAATTAACTTCATTCGCGCTTGTTTAATTAATCCTGTTAACGAGTTCCTTTGGTTCTGAGCCTCATAAAAACACTCGATCTCAGTGGGTTCTTTCCCGGCAAAATGAAGGTTAATAAATAAATAAACATCTGCAAGAATAATGTGTGGTTTTCAATCAATAGGCATTTTTAAAAGTTCAACGATGATTTATGAGATGCCAAAGCAAAGAGACTCAAGGGCACGTTCAACGGTCAATAAAAACACAAACAAAGCGAAATGTGTGTCCGTCTGCCCGTCGTCTGCCCGTCTGTCGCTGGCAAACGCTTTCAAATCCATTCTCGATCAAACAAACTGACTCTTCTGTTTGACGATAAGAAGATTTCTGAACATGTTGAAATCTAATATTGATTTTACTGCCGACAATTTAACGTTATTCAAGGTCCAAACGAAACGAGGCGAAACAAGGCTTTAGTGCAACGTGTAGTCGTGTCCTTTGCCCACACGTCGTCCACACGTCGCCCACATGTCACCCACACCTCACCCACACCTCACCCACACGTCGGCCACACGTCGCCCACACGTCGCCCACACCTCACCCACACGTCGCCCACACGTCGCCCACACGTCGCCCACACGTCGCCCACACGTCGCCCACACGTCACCCACACCTCACCCACACCTCACCCACACGTCGCCCACACGTCGCCCACACGTCGCCCACAGCTCACCCACACGTCGCCCACACGTCGCCCACACCTCACCCACACCTCACCCACACGTCGCCCACACCTCACCCACACCTCACCCACACGTCGCCCACACATGTCACCCACACCTAACCCACACGTCGCCCACACGTCACCCACACGTCGCCCACACCTCACCCACACCTCACCCACACCTCACCCACACCTCACCCACACCTCACCCACACGTCGCCCACACATGTCACCCACACCTCACCCACACCTCACCCACACGTCACCCACACGTCGCCCACACGTCGCCCACACATGTCACCCACACGTCGCCTACACGTCACCCACACCTTGTGTAAACATGGCGAGTGAGTGAGCGTTGGTGGGAGGAGCCGAGGGAGCAGAATTGCAGTTCTGTCGGTCCGTCCCGGGGCAGCTGTGGCTAAGTTTGAAGTGAATGGTTGTGGTGAAAGGCCCTTCATCACAAACCGGTTGTATTTACAGTATATTTACCTCAGACTGAAGCTTTCACTTTGTGTTGCCAGATCCTAATTTGTGATAAACCCAAAAGAGCAACAACGACGTGATCGATAAAAGGCGGTTGTGATTGTCCGTTTTAGGGTTAGGGTTAGCCTAACCCTAACCCAAGTTCCACTCTGGAAACTACTCCAAGTCCATTTGTACTTTTTGCTTCTTTCATCACATTAAAATCCAAGCTCCTCAAAAACAAGAAAAGCACAAGACGAAAGAACGATTGCGCTCGTGCTTAATATTATCGCGCGGAGCCATTTTTCATGTGAAGGAGAAAAGAGTCTGTGTTTATTCATCATCCGGAGCGGCATTTGCAATCACGCTTTTTAATAACGTGAAAATGCCACGCCGGGTCAAAATGAAAAGCGTTTTCGTCGGCGCTGAAACAAAGAGGACTTTCGCGGACGTGGCTCGAAGTTTTGGCGAACGCGGCGGCAAAGAGCGCTGAGCGACGCGTTAATGCGTTTGACGTGTTATTCGGGAACAGGCGCGTTTGTCAAAGGGCGTTCGAGTCTGAGTGTTCTTTTTCCACTTCCTGCTTGTTTTCAGAGTACATGCGACTGCAGAGAGACGTCTGAAATGTCACAGCAAGAAAATGCAAAGAACGGCGCCAGATATATTCAGATTTATCCGTTTCAAATACAAAGTCCTTATTCAGTCCAATAGTACGCGTCGTACAAACATACATGTCCGCCGCTTTTGACCCTTGACCCTTTAAAAACACCAAATAATGTGCAGAGTCTTGCCTGAACAGCCGGTGCCCTCTACGTTCAGTTCAAATGCAGAAGAAGCTGGAGTCGGAACATTGAAAAGGCCGGTCATTTGTGTCTCGTGTCGTCTCCTCTCGAATGTCGCGAAACATTCAGGACAAAACGTATCACTTCATTTAGCTCCCGTGTGCAAAGTTTAGCGCGCAGTTTCTCAATCCTCCGTGTTTTTCTTTTATCCTTTAAAAAGTGAAAAGTGTAGTTGGAGATGTTAATCGTCAACTGAGGTTCAGGAGCTGGACCACGCATCCGCTCTTTAACCACACCTCTAAGAGTCTCTACCCAGCCAACTATCATCCATGCATCATCCATCCATCATCCATCCATCATCCATCCATCATCCATCCATCATCCATCATCGGACCATCATTGAACCATCATCTATCCATCCATCATCCATCATCCATCATCCATCCATCATCCATCCATCATCCATCCATCATCCATCCATCATCCATCCATCATCCATCCATCATCCATCATCCATCCATCATCCATCCATCATCCATCATCGGACCATCATTGAACCATCATCTATCCATCCATCATCCATCCATCATCCATCCATCATCCATCATCCATCATCGGACCATCATTGAACCATCATCTATCCATCCATCATCCATCATCCATCATCCATCCATCATCCATCATCCATCCATCCATCCATCATCCATCCATCATCCATCATCCATCCATCATCCATCCATCATCCATCATCGGACCATCATTGAACCATCATCTATCCATCCATCATCCATCATCCATCCATCATCCATCCATCATCCATCCATCATCCATCCATCCATCCATCCATCCATCCATCATCCATCATCCATCCATCATCCATCCATCATCCATCATCGGACCATCATTGAACCATCATCTATCCATCCATCATCCATCATCCATCCATCATCCATCCATCATCCATCATCGGACCATCATTGAACCATCATCTATCCATCCATCATCCATCATCCATCATCCATCATCCATCCATCATCCATCCATCATCGGACCATCATTGAACCATCATCTATCCAGCCATCATCCATCATCCATCATCCATCCATCATCCATCATCCATCCATCATCCATCATCGGACCATCATTGAACCATCATCTATCCATCCATCATCCATCATCCATCCATCATCCATCCATCCATCATCCATCCATCCATCCATCCATCATCCATCCATCATCCATCATCCATCATCCATCCATCATCCATCATCGGACCATCATTGAACCATCATCTATCCATCCATCATCCATCATCCATCATCCATCCATCATCCATCCATCATCCATCCATCCATCCATCATCCATCATCCATCCATCATCCATCCATCATCCATCATCGGACCATCATTGAACCATCATCTATCCATCATCCATCTATACATCATCCATCCATCCATCATCTATACATCATCCATCCATCCATCATCTATACATCATCCATTCATCATCGAACCATCATCCATCCATCCATCCATCCATCCATCATCCATCCATCCATCATCCATCCATCATCAATATTATCAACAAACGTTCTTTCATATTCCGTTGTTGTGGCGTGGTCCTTGCTTGTGAACCGCCATGTTTGGACCATGTGTGTGTGTGGTTCATTCGCCTGTCGATCACGGCCTTTTGTGAACGGTCGTCAGCGCGCATGGTCATCGTGGCTGATCGGGCAGCTGTGCGTCTGCGTTTGCTTTTTCAGTTCTGTTCTCAACTGTTTATACGATGTCTGTTGTTTAGTGCGGAAGCGTAAATATGTTCTATACTGACTAACTTTTATACTGACTATTTATGACGACTTAGAAATACTGTAATACTGTTTTTATCCTTATAGTATTGAACATTTGAGCGCTCGAGCCTCCCTCGCAGGACGATAAAGAATTACTCGGGCGCGAATCAATCAAAGCTAACGCTAATGACGCTAACGACGGGGGGGGGGGAAACATCACAACGTCGGCGTATCGGGGTCGATGTTTGATAATTGGCAGTGAATGTGATTTCGTCGCTTCCTCTGATCACGACGCACAGACATCTGCTTCGGCTACGGACAAACAAAGACGCTCTTTTCATTACGGCTCAGGTTGGATTTGTGCCCGGCGCCAAAAATAAAACATAAATCCTGTGAAAGCGAGAGACGGAGAGACGGCTTCACGGTTTGTTCTTTTCATCTCCGCGTCTGATCGGATTCGTCCGATAAAAGCGATGGCAGCTGAATCACGCTCGCTGTATTAAAGTTGCTAATGAGGCGCGGCGGTCCAAACGTCCTCTGAGACTTTCTACATTTGCACCGTTTGACTTTTCGCAGAGAGTAAACAGCCGAGACGCCCACGGCAAACAACATGAATGGCGGTAGGTTAAAGTGATGGCGTCGTGTGCGTTTATGATTGTCTTCTTAAACGTCGTAATTAAGAATATTCACTTATGACTAAACGGTAAGTGCTATTTTATTCTATGTCACATTAACAGTATTTCCCTAAGTCCTATTTGACTATACGTCACACTTTTTTCATTGTTTTGGCGACTTATACTCCAGAGCGACTTGTTATTTTCACACTGACAACCTCAAGATGGCGCTCTAGGCTCTAAGCCAGGCATGTCCAAACTACGGCCCGGGGCCAAATGCGGCCCTTAGACCAATTTTTGTTGGCCCTCTGGCTTCCTGCTAAGTTGTCCCATACAACAAATAAAAGTACTTTTACTGTAAAATTGGAAAAGTTCAAGTATTTTGATGTTATACCAACCTAATAATAATGTTCCAAGTCTTATGAAAGGTGTGGAGGCTCATCAAAACTATGTCAAATGTAAAACTTCAAATGAATCACTTTTCAAATTGACATTGTCAGGTTGTTTGTGGCCCTTTGCTCCATATAAGTTTCAAAATGCGGCCCTCAGTGAAAAAAGTTTGGACACCCCTGCTCTAAGCGATGCAGAAGAGGAATCTGCACGAGATGAAATGTCTGTTCTTGGAAATTATCAAATACATTTCCCCCCAAAAATGCGACTTATACTCCAGTGCGACTTATACTCTGGTGCGACTTATACTCTGGTGCGACTTATACTCTGGTGCGACTTATACTCCGGAGCGACTTATACTCCGGTGCGAGTTATTCTCCGGTGCGACTTATACTCCGGTGCGAGTTATACTCTGGTGCGACTTATTCTCCGGTGCGAGTTATAGTCCGGAAGATACGGTAATTTCGATACAATTCTTTAAAACTTAATCATGACAGTAAGGAAAAGGCTCAGTGTTCAATGTCTGTTTTATATTTAAAAAAACACACTTTTTAAAAAACATTTCTAATATTTTCTGTAATATTTCCACTTTGTCTTATACAAGTTCTGATGTAGATTCGCAACATTTTAAAGTCTGTTCAGGAAAGCTCAGAGTTTTTGTTTGTGTGATTTATTTTGTACTATTATTTACTTTTGTACTCGTTTTAGTATCTATTAGTATCTTAGTACTGAGTTTTTGACAGCTCTAAATGGAAATAAGATCATTTGAAAACAGAATAAAAGGAGAAATCAAAAAGGAAAAAGTAGCTCAAATAAAATAGAATAAAACGTTCCTCCTGCATACATGTCCTGCTCTAGATCCGACCCGTCTTTTTCTCTGTAGCCTAAAGTACACTCCAAGTATCCATCAGTCCTCTCCATCGCTGGAGCTCTACAGCCGACGTACGTGGCCTTAAAGTCTGATATAATGAGTGTTTGGACAGAAATTCCGCATATACTAAACACGTACTAAACACGTACTAAACACGTACCAAACATCTACTAAACATGTACTAAACATGTACTAAACATGTACCAAACATGTACTAAACATGTACTAAACATGTACCAAACATGTACCAAACATGTACTAAACATGTACCAAACATGTACCAAACATGTACCAAACATGTACCAAACATGTACCAAACATGTACCAAACATGTACTAAACATGTACTAAACATGTACCAAACATGTACCAAACATGTACCAAACATGTACTAAACATGTACTAAACATGTACCAAACATGTACCAAACATGTACCAAACATGTACTAAACATGTACTAAACATGTACCAAACATGTACCAAACATGTACCAAACATGTACCAAACATGTACCAAACATGTACTAAACATGTACTAAACATGTACCAAACATGTACCAAACATGTACTAAACATGTACTAAACATGTACCAAACATGTACCAAACATGTACCAAACATGTACCAAACATGTACTAAACATGTACTAAACATGTACTAAACACTAAACATGTACTAAACATGTACTAAACATGTATTAACATGTACTAAACATGTACTAAACACTAAACATATAATAAACATCTACTTAACATGTACTAAACATGTACTAAACATGTACCAAACATGTACCAAACATGTACCAAACATGTACTAAACATGTACTAAACATGTACTAAACACTAAACATATACCAAACATCTACCAAACATCTACTAAACATGTACCAAACATGTACTAAACATGTACTAAACATGTACTAAACATGTACTAAACACTAAACATATACTAAACATGTACTAAACATGTACTAAACATGTATTAACATGTACTAAACATATACTAAACATGTACTAAACATATACTAAACATGTACTAAACATGTACTAAACATGTACCAAACATGTACTAAACATGTACTAAACACTAAACATATACTAAACATGTACTAAACATATACTAAACATGTACTAAACATGTACTAAACATGTATTAACATGTACTAAACATATACTAAACATGTACTAAACATATCCTAAACATGTACTAAACATGTACTAAACATGTACCAAACATGTACTAAACATGTACTAAACACTAAACATATACTAAACATGTACTAAACATATACTAAACATGTACTAAACATGTACCAAACATGTACCAAACATGTACTAAACATGATTAATATGCTGAAAAGGCAGAAAAACTATTGTGTCAATTTTCAATTCTCACTTAACAATTTAGAGCAGTGGTTCTCAAACTGTGGTACACGAGGCCCGTAAATGTACAATACATTTTTTCCTTGGTACATTTCTAGCTCTAAAGAATACGGCACTTATGACGTATTTCTCTTTGCATTTTGCACTTTAAGGCTTCTATTTTCCGGCAGGTGAAAAGGTTTGGCTCGTCGGGATGAGGATGTATCGCCATGGTTACGCCACACAAATGCACTGTTTATCCGTGGACGTTTCGACATCCCTGAGATGAACGGATCGGGCGTCTGTGAAGCGGAGTGTGTTTTAATTTAAACTCAAACGAGCTCAAGGTCTGGACAAACATTTGGGTCGATTCAAGTTTGTTAAACACAAAAACAGTCAAAGAAAAACCAAACATTTCACTCAAAAAGCAACGTTAATGATCTTTAAACCAGTGTTTCTTCATCATTAGTATGTATTTGGTTTGATTCATACATATATTACTCTACAGCTGAGGCTTGAGCGCTCTGAAAATTCCTGTTGTCACCTACCCCCTGTCCCCGCCCACATCCCTTTTACTTAATTGTGATTATTTGACAAATGAAGACTCATGTAAACGACGATCACAGCGTTTTACAGTGAAATGTTTCTCAGCGCTGCATTATTGAGCCGTTTTAGATCAATGTTTCACTTTACAATTCAATTAAGCAGAATCCAATACAAAGTAAAATGCCAAGTACCGTATTTTCCGGACAATAAGTTGCACCTTTTTTCATAGTTTTGGCCGACTTATACTTATATATATATACTTATACTCCGGAGCGACTTATATCTGATATTATTTGTTATTTTCACACCGCATTTCATACTCCAGTGCAACTTATATATGTTTTTTATGCATTTTTGCAACTTTTACGACTTATATTCCGGAAAACCTGAAAAAATATGTGATAAAATACACACAAACTGTCCACTCAAAACGGTGCTTGTAAACAGGGCGCTAAAGCCATCGTTTACTCTCATTTACACGTTAAATTTGTATCAAACATAAATCGACTCTTTGAAAATACATTTGCGTGTTTCTAAACCACGGGACATTTCACACGTTCAGACCTGGAACAGGACGTGCGGTTCAGAGCCGGCGTTTGAACCTTTTACAGCCCGAGATCCACATGAGAACATAACGCTCTAAACAACCTCTACGTGAACATGAGGCTCTGAGGTCACGACCTTTGTCTCTGGAGCTTCACATGAGCTCATTCAGTATTGTGCATTACATGTGTGTGTTTGTGTCCTACATGTGTGTGTTTGTGTCCTACATGTGTGTGTTTATGTCCTACATGTGTGTGTTTGTGTCCTACATGTGTGTGTTTGTGTCCTACATGTGTGTGTTTGTGTCCTACATGTGTGTGTTTATGTCCTACATGTGTGTGTTTATGTCCTACAGGTGTGTGTTTGTGTCCTACATGTGTGTGTTTGTGTCCTACATGTGTGTGTTTATGTCCTACATGTGTGTGTTTGTGTCCTACATGTGTGTGTTTGTGTCCTACATGTGTGTGTTTGTGTCCTACATGTGTGTGTTTATGTCCTACATGTGTGTGTTTATGTCCTACAGGTGTGTGTTTGTGTCCTACATGTGTGTGTTTGTGTCCTACATGTGTGTGTTTGTGTCCTACATGATGTGTGTGTTTGTGTCCTACATGTGTGTGTTTGTGTCCTACATGTGTGTGTTTGTGTCCTACATGTGAGTGTTTATGTCCTATATGTGTGTGTTTGTGTCCTACAGGTGTGTGTTTGTGTCCTACATGTGTGTGTTTATGTCCTACAGTTGTGTGTTTATGTCCTACATGTGTGTGTTTGTGTCCTACATGTGTGTGTTTGTGTCCTACATGTGTGTGTTTATGTCCTACATGTGTGTGTTTGTGTCCTACAGGTGTGTGTTTATGTCCTACAGTTGTGTGTTTATGTCCTACATGTGTGTGTTTGTGTCCTACAGGTGTGTGTTTGTGTCCTACATGTGAGTATTTATGTCCTACATGTGTGTGTTTGTGTCCTACAGGTGTGTGTTTGTGTCCTACATGTGTGTGTTTATGTCCTACAGTTGTGTGTTTATGTCCTACATGTGTGTGTTTGTGTCCTACATGTGTGTGTTTGTGTCCTACATGTGTGTGTTTATGTCCTACATGTGTGTGTTTGTGTCCTACAGGTGTGTGTTTGTGTCCTACATGTGTGTGTTTATGTCCTACAGTTGTGTGTTTATGTCCTACATGTGTGTGTTTGTGTCCTACAGGTGTGTGTTTGTGTCCTACATGTGTGTGTTTGTGTCCTACATGTGTGTGTTTATGTCCTACATGTGTGTGTTTATGTCCTACATGTGTGTGTTTGTGTCCTACATGTGTGTGTTTATGTCTTACATGTGTGTGTTTATGTCCTACATGATGTGTGTGTTTGTGTCCTATATGTGTGTGTTTGTGTCCTACAGTTGTGTGTTTATGTCCTACATGTGTGTGTTTGTGTCCTACAGGTGTGTGTTTGTGTCCTACATGTGTGTGTTTGTGTCCTACATGTGTGTGTTTATGTCCTACATGTGTGTGTTTGTGTCCTACAGGTGTGTGTTTGTGTCCTACAGGTGTGTGTTTGTGTCCTACATGTGTGTGTCCTACATGTGTGTGTTTGTGTCCTACATGTGTGTGTTTATGTCTTACATGTGTGTGTTTATGTCCTACATGATGTGTGTGTTTGTTTCCTACATGTGTGTGTTTGTGTCCTACAGGTGTGTGTTTATGTCCTACATGTGTGTGTTTGTGTCCTACATGTGTGTGTTTGTGTCCTACAGGTGTGTGTTTGTGTCCTACATGTGTATGTTTATGTCCTACATGTGTGTGTTTGTGTCCTACATGTGTGTGTTTGTGTCCTACATGTGTGTGTTTATGTCTTACATGTGTGTGTTTATGTCCTACATGATGTGTGTGTTTGTTTCCTACATGTGTGTGTTTGTGTCCTACAGGTGTGTGTTTATGTCCTACATGTGTGTGTTTGTGTCCTACATGTGTGTGTTTGTGTCCTACAGGTGTGTGTTTGTGTCCTACATGTGTATGTTTATGTCCTACATGTGTGTGTTTGTGTCCTACATGTGTGTGTTTATGTCCTACATGTGTGTGTTTGTGTCCTACATGTGTGTGTTTATGTCTTACATGTGTGTTTATGTCCTACATGTGTGTTTATGTCATACATGTGTTTATTTATGTCCTACATGTGTGTGTTTGTGTCCTACGTGTGTTTATGTCCTACATGTGTTTGTTTATGTCCTACATGTGTGTGTTTATGTCCTACATGTGTGTGTTTATGTCCTACATGTGTGTTTATGTCCTACATGTGTGTGTTTATGTCCTACATGTGTTTGTTTATGTCCTACATGTGTGTGTTTATGTCCTACATGTGTGTTTATGTCCTACATGTGTGTGTTTATGTCCTACATGTGTGTTTGTGTCCTACAGTTGTGTGTTTATGTCCTACATGTGTGTGTTTGTGTCCTACAGGTGTGTGTTTGTGTCCTACATGTGTGTTTTTGTGTCCTACATGTGTGTTTATGTCCTACATGTGTGTGTTTGTGTCCCACATGTGTGTGTTTGTGTCCTACAGGTGTGTGTTTGTGTCCTACAGGTGTGTGTTTGTGTCCTACATGTGTGTGTTTATGTCCTACATGTGTGTGTCCTACATGTGTGTGTTTGTATCCTACATGTGTGTGTTTATGTCTTACATGTGTGTGTTTATGTCCTACATGATGTGTGTGTTTGTTTCCTACATGTGTGTGTTTGTGTCCTACAGGTGTGTGTTTATGTCCTACATGTGTGTGTTTGTGTCCTACATGTGTGTGTTTGTGTCCTACAGGTGTGTGTTTGTGTCCTACATGTGTATGTTTATGTCCTACATGTGTGTGTTTGTGTCCTACATGTGTGTGTTTGTGTCCTACATGTGTGTGCTTGTGTCCTACATGTGTGTGTTTATGTCCTACATGTGTGTGTTTGTGTCCTACATGTGTGTGTTTATGTCTTACATGTGTGTTTATGTCCTACATGTGTGTTTATGTCATACATGTGTTTGTTTATGTCCTACATGTGTGTGTTTGTGTCCTACGTGTGTTTATGTCCTACATGTGTTTGTTTATGTCCTACATGTGTGTGTTTATGTCCTACATGTGTGTGTTTATGTCCTACATGTGTGTGTTTATGTCCTACATGTGTTTGTTTATGTCCTACATGTGTGTGTTTATGTCCTACATGTGTGTTTATGTCCTACATGTGTGTTTATGTCCTACATGTGTGTGTTTATGTCCTACATGTGTGTGTTTGTGTCCTACATGTGTGTGTTTGTGTCCTACATGTGTGTGTTTATGTCCTACAGGTGTGTGTTTGTGTCCTACATGTGTATGTTTATGTCCTACATGTGTGTGTTTGTGTCCTACATGTGTGTGCTTGTGTCCTACATGTGTGTGTTTATGTCCTACATGTGTGTGTTTATGTCCTACATGTGTGTTTATGTCCTACATGTGTGTGTTTATGTCCTAAATGTGTGTGTTTATGTCCTACATGTGTTTGTTTATGTCCTACATGTGTGTGTTTATGTCCTAAATGTGTGTGTTTATGTCCTACATGTGTTTGTTTATGTCCTACATGTGTATGTTTATGTCCTACATGTGTGTGTTTATGTCCTACATGTGTGTGTTTATGTCCTACATGTGTGTGTTTATGTCCTACATGTGTGTGTTTATGTCCTAAATGTGTGTGTTTATGTCCTACATGTGTTTGTTTATGTCCTACATGTGTATGTTTATGTCCTACATGTGTGTGTTTGTGTCCTACATGTGTGTGCTTGTGTCCTACATGTGTGTGTTTATGTCCTACATGTGTGTGTTTATGTCCTACATGTGTGTTTATGTCCTACATGTGTGTGTTTATGTCCTAAATGTGTGTGTTTATGTCCTACATGTGTTTGTTTATGTCCTACATGTGTGTGTTTATGTCCTACATGTGTGTGTTTATGTCCTACATGATGTGTGTGTTTATGTCCTACATGATGTGTGTGTTTATGTCCTACATTTGCCCTACATGTTGTTATTGTTTGTTTGTCTCACTAAAAAGCATAAGTATATTTAAATAAATACAATTGTTTAATTAGATGCACACGTAATACATAACTAACTTTTAATTTTTCTATTTTTTTAATTATTATTTTATTTTTTTAATTATTTTTTTTTTGTTCTGCCTTTTGTTCTTGTTTTGTTTTTTGTGTTGTTGTTGTTGTTGTTGTTGTTGTTGTCTCACTAAAAAGTTAAAGCATATTTAAAAACAATGATATTAGTTTAATTAGATGGACGCGTCATACATAATTGTGACTTAAAAACATGAGGAAAATGAGTGAAACGTGAGAACGAGGCAAAGTTCTGGTGTTTTTGATGATGGAATTAGGCTGAAATCTTCTTAAAGTTGAGGTGAGATATTTGAGATTAGACGAGATTAGATCTGTACCAAAGCACATTTTATCATTTACTTGATTCCACTAAAGCCAAAAGTTGTGTTTGTGACACTTCACACTCTGGTGCGGATCCGGCACAAATCCTCTGTTTGAACCTCATTTTAAGCCTGGTTTATTTACTTTAGTTTTACATTTTAGTGTGAATAAAAATCCACTTTTCGGTCATGACCTTTAGCTTCTCTTCCTTAGCCAGTTTAGCCGCTAAATGCTACACTACCTCACAATGAATGAAACTCAAACATTATAAACTTGTCTCTTTCCACGTTTCAGATTTAAATGTTCCAAATATGTGCAATTCTGGCCATTTGACGCATAAATATGAAAACACAACCTTTTTTCTAACATTTATTTCAGTAAAATTACAGAAGAAGTTTCAAATTGACTTTAAGATTTTGACCTCAAACTTGATCTCATATTTTTACAGTTGTTTGTCTCATTACATCTTGACCTTTCACCTGCTCTTTCTCCTTACATCTTGACCTTTCACCTGCTCTTTCTCCTTACATCTTGACCTTTCACCTGCTCTTTCTCCTTACATCTTGACCTTTCACCTGCTCTTTCTCCTTATGTTTTGATCTTTCTCCTTACATCTTGACCTTTCACCTGCTCTTTCTCCTTATGTTTTGATCTTTCTCCTTACCTCTTGACCTTTCACCTGCTCTTTCTCCTTACATCTTGACCTTTCACCTGTTCTTTCTCCTTACATCTTGACCTTTCACCTGCTCTTTCTCCTTACGTCTTGACCTTTCACCTGCTCTTTCTCCTTAAATCTTGACCTTTCACCTGCTCTTTCTCCTTACATCTTGACCTTTCACCTGCTCTTTCTCCTTATGTTTTGATCTTTCTCCTTACGTCTTGACCTTTCACCTGCTCTTTCTCCTTATGTTTTGATCTTTCTCCTTACTTCTTGACCTTTCACCTGCTCTTTCTCCTTACGTCTTGACCTTTCACCTGCTCTTTCTCCTTATGTTTTGATCTTTCTCCTTACTTCTTGACCTTTCACCTGCTCTTTCTCCTTACCTCTTGACCTTTCACCTGCTCTTTCTCCTTATGTTTTGATCTTTCTCCTTACCTCTTGACCTTTCACCTGCTCTTTCTCCTTACCTCTTGACCTTTCACCTGCTCTTTCTCCTTATGTTTTGATCTTTCTCCTTACATCTTGACCTTTCACCTGCTCTTTCTCCTTATGTTTTGATCTTTCTCCTTACCTCTTGACCTTTCACCTGCTCTTTCTCCTTACATCTTGACCTTTCACCTGTTCTTTCTCCTTACATCTTGACCTTTCACCCGGTCTTTCTCCTTACATCTTGACCTTTCACCTGGTCGTTCTTCTTACATCTTGACCTTTCACCTGCTCTTTCTCCTTACGTCTTGACCTTTCACCTGCTCTTTCTCCTTACATCTTGACCTTTCACCTGCTCTTTCTCCTTACGTCTTGACCTTTCACCTGGTCGTTCTCCTTACGTCTTGACCTTTCACCTGCTCTTTCTCCTTATGTTTTGATCTTTCTCCTTACTTCTTGACCTTTCACCTGCTCTTTCTCCTTACGTCTTGACCTTTCACCTGCTCTTTCTCCTTATGTTTTGATCTTTCTCCTTACTTCTTGACCTTTCACCTGCTCTTTCTCCTTACCTCTTGACCTTTCACCTGCTCTTTCTCCTTATGTTTTGATCTTTCTCCTTACCTCTTGACCTTTCACCTGCTCTTTCTCCTTACCTCTTGACCTTTCACCTGCTCTTTCTCCTTATGTTTTGATCTTTCTCCTTACATCTTGACCTTTCACCTGCTCTTTCTCCTTATGTTTTGATCTTTCTCCTTACCTCTTGACCTTTCACCTGCTCTTTCTCCTTACATCTTGACCTTTCACCTGTTCTTTCTCCTTACATCTTGACCTTTCACCCGGTCTTTCTCCTTACATCTTGACCTTTCACCCGGTCTTTCTCCTTACATCTTGACCTTTCACCTGCTCTTTCTCCTTACGTCTTGACCTTTCACCTGCTCTTTCTCCTTACATCTTGACCTTTCACCCGGTCTTTCTCCTTACATCTTGACCTTTCACCTGGTCGTTCTTCTTACATCTTGACCTTTCACCTGCTCTTTCTCCTTACATCTTGACCTTTCACCTGCTCTTTCTCCTTACCTCTTGACCTTTCACCTGCTCTTTCTCCTTATGTTTTGATCTTTCTCCTTACATCTTGACCTTTCACCTGCTCTTTCTCCTTATGTTTTGATCTTTCTCCTTACCTCTTGACCTTTCACCTGCTCTTTCTCCTTACATCTTGACCTTTCACCTGTTCTTTCTCCTTACATCTTGACCTTTCACCCGGTCTTTCTCCTTACATCTTGACCTTTCACCCGGTCTTTCTCCTTACATCTTGACCTTTCACCTGGTCGTTCTTCTTACATCTTGACCTTTCACCTGCTCTTTCTCCTTACGTCTTGACCTTTCACCTGCTCTTTCTCCTTACATCTTGACCTTTCACCTGCTCTTTCTCCTTACGTCTTGACCTTTCACCTGGTCGTTCTCCTTACGTCTTGACCTTTCACCTGCTCTTTCTCCTTATGTTTTGATCTTTCTCCTTACATCTTGACCTTTCACCCGGTCTTTCTCCTTACATCTTGACCTTTCACCCGGTCTTTCTCCTTACATCTTGACCTTTCACCTGGTCGTTTTTCTTACATCTTGACCTTTCACCTGCTCTTTCTCCTTACGTCTTGACCTTTCACCTGCTCTTTCTCCTTACATCTTGACCTTTCACCTGCTCTTTCTCCTTACGTCTTGACCTTTCACCTGGTCGTTCTCCTTACATCTTGACCTTTCACCTGCTCTTTCTCCTTACGTCTTGACCTTTCACCTGCTCTTTCTCCTTACATCTTGACCTTTCACCCGGTCTTTCTCCTTACATCTTGACCTTTCACCTGCTCTTTCTCCTTACGTCTTGACCTTCCACCTGCTCTTTCTCCTTACGTCTTGACCTTTCACCTGGTCGTTCTCCTTACGTCTTGATCTTTCTCCTTACATCTTGACCTTTCACCCGGTCTTTCTCCTTACATCTTGACCTTTCACCCGGTCTTTCTCCTTACATCTTGACCTTTCACCCGGTCTTTCTCCTTACATCTTGACCTTTCACCTGGTCGTTTTTCTTACATCTTGACCTTTCACCTGCTCTTTCTCCTTACGTCTTGACCTTTCACCTGGTCGTTCTCCTTACATCTTGACCTTTCACCTGCTCTTTCTCCTTACATCTTGACCTTTCACCTGGTCGTTCTCCTTACATCTTGACCTTTCACCTGCTCTTTCTCCTTACATCTTGACCTTTCACCCGGTCTTTCTCCTTACATCTTGACCTTTCACCTGCTCTTTCTCCTTACCTCTTGACCTTTCACCTGCTCTTTCTCCTTATGTTTTGATCTTTCTCCTTACCTCTTGACCTTTCACCCCCCCGGCCGCCGCCCTCCCCGCTCTCACCTGCAGAAGTCCGGGGCCACCATGCCGTATACGTCGATCCGGTCGCACAGCTCCAGGGCGATGGTCATGGTGAACCAGCCGGTGCTCAGCCACGAGTTGGAAATCCTCCTGCGGAGACAACGGCCAGAGCGCGTCACGTTTGCATCGATTTCATCCGGATTCTGGAGGTCGATGGTTTCCCCCGACGACCGCTCCGTCTCCCCCCGCCCCCGGCCCCGCCCCCCCGCGCGCTCCCTCATTAAAAACACGTCCGAGCGGAGCATCGACTCGCACAAATGAGCTCTGTCAAATAATCAAAGGTTTAATCAGAACTGGCCTCGGCGCCGACGGATCTGCAGCGTCGGCCGGATCGGAACTCCATCCGTCACCGCGGCGATCGTCTCGGGGAAATATATTAGAACTCTTGAATATCATGTACTGCGTAATCAATAAATACGCAAAAAGTTAGATGAATAAAAGGACTTTGATCGATGGAAAAAGGCAGAAAAATGAAACTGAACAAAATGGAAATAATAATATTATAACCGGAGGTGGTGGAGTAATATTACTTTAAAATAATGTTACTCAAGTAAAAGTACAAAGTAGTGGCCGGCCCAAGTAAGAGTAAAAAAGTACATAGAGAAACTACTACTTTGAGTTCAGAAAACAATACAAATCTGATTTGTGATTTCATATCTCAGACAGCAGCGTTAAATATCAGGCAGATTCTGGTTTATAAGTGTAAGAGAAGCAAAAGTGAAGAAAAGGACTTTGAAAATGACTCAAGTATCCGAGTACTTCCCACCCCTGATTACAACAACTATGAACTGTGGATGTAAATAATGTAGAATATATTATTTCTGACTAATACTGCATCATTTCTTTGCACGAAAACAAACTTTACAGTTCACAAACCCTAAATGTAACTCCACAGTCAAATGTTCTCATTTTGACTTTCTGTTGGTGAATCTGTTGTAAATATAAAACGTTTTAAAGTTTCACGTGGCAGTTTGGGAAGAAAAGTGGAACATTGTGTTGAAAATGACAGAATTATATTATTATTCTGTCGACGTCACTTTAGAGAGACTTTTTCACACAAGAAACACATTTTCCCAACGTTTATCTAACAAAATAAAGGCGTGTTTGTCCAATGGTAATAATAATATTTTTTGTGCTGCGTAGGTAGGTTGCTAGGTAACAGTTATGTTCCAAGTGTGATACAATTATAAACCAGAAAAATGCTAAACCGGGATGAAAAGTGTGATATTTTTAGCAAAATGCATGTTTTAATCAAAGGAGATGTCCAACCGGTCTCAGGACATTTAATGGACACATAAAACCATATTATATTGATTTATATTTGAATGTTTTATTTTGTTCTTTGTCCTCAAATGCATCAAATCTAAAGTTAAATTGAACCTTATGACCGTAAAGTCAGAATAAAGAGATCAAGAATGTTTCAATAATAGTGATTTTTCAGGTCACAATATCACTACAAAATTATCATTGTGACTATTTTAACAATATATAATAAGTCATTTAAATTCCATCTGTACTCCTAAAAGTACATCTAAATATACAGTGCTTTTATTGTGGCGGTTTATATCACAATAAGTTTACTTTTGCAGAACGTTTGACTTGGTGAAGCTGGAAGCGAGGATGACGGTGAAACAGGACTTTTTATGTGTCAGTTTAATAGATGTTATTTCTCACAATAATCGTCACGACTGGACTGTAAACGCGAGTAGATCAGCACCACTCGTGTTTACATCCTTACAAATATATACACCCAATACTGTGTCATAGATGTCTGTCACTACATGTTGAACTGATGTATTAAAACATTATCCGTGTCAATCCCGCGACGACCGAAACTCATCTGGATCTTGTTTTCCAGAATGGGCCGGGTTTGGAGCGAGAATCGGAACGAGAATCGCATCTGTCAAAGAAGACAAGCCCGGAATAGTCGCGCGAAATTGAGTGTCAAAGCAATTGAAACAGAGAGTTCTGGGTTCAGCAGTCGAGCCTCGTCGCGTCTGTATGAGAACGACTTTAAGAACAGAATGTGAACAGTGAGAGGAGACGCACACTTACACGCACTTACGCACACTTATACACACTTACACACAAACTGGTTCAAAGATGGGATTTTAAAGCTTATTTTCACCTTATTGAGCATCTTTAATTCCCTGTAACGGTTGAATATGTATTTTCTTGGCGTTTGAAGCGTCCGTCGTCGCCCCCTGCTGTCTCTGAGCGGAAAACCAGCCTCGACATCGACCCGAGGATAACTCTCCTGAGAAACCCTGACTCTTTTTTGAATATGTGGCAACGAGAAATATTTTTGCGAGATCATTCTAAATTATTATGATAAAGAAAGATTATTATTAGATGTATTTTTACAAGGGCCCTGCAGGGGGAGCACTAACTTTGTGTGGTTCAAGGTCGGTTTGTGTGATTTGGACTCACGAAAGAGTCTGACACTTAATTTACAAGTTTTTCAGTCGTGTAAATAGCGTTTGAACGAGCAAATGAACACGTAAATAACCTGCGCGTGAGCTGAAATAAACGGTGTCTTCTTCTCGGCGCCTGCTCCTCCTCTACACCTCCGTACCACTTCATCGGCGCGTTTCTCGTGCAATATTAAAGAGTCCGCGGAGCTTCCTAGAGAATCAAACACGATAAACACCTATGACGACGTGCGGACAAACTCGCTCAGCGACCCCGTTCATCGTGACAATTGTTCACTTACAGGCCAATACAACTCTCTGTATTAGAACAGAGAAGAGAACGTGTAATTGAATAAAACGTTGTGTTGATTGTCGGGCGGGCAAAGTTAGCGCGTTAACTCATGCAATTCATCGTAGAGAATCGACGCATTAATCACGAGTTGACGCAGAACAAACCATAGACACCGTGTGCGCTAAAATAAAGCCCCTTGATAGTGCTTAAAATGAGTCATGTGGACCCATTAATTCACCTTTGAAATAAGCTAATTTATTTAGATTTGTGAAATGAAAAAAAATAAGAAAATGTGTGAAAATCCTTACAAAATTACACAGTTTCATGCTGAGTATAAATAATGACGTTAACGTAGGCGCTGCAATTCGTTTTCAAAAGTGTGATTCATCTGATATATGTCTTTAATGGATTGACCGAACTCGTTTGTCTACAATGACCATGAAAAGAAAAGAGGGAACGTTTGATTTTGTTCTTCTGAGGCCTAAAAAGCATTGAAATCGTCACAATATCAGAAGAAAACTGTTCCGTTGCGTCCCGTTGGTTTTGGCAAGAATTTCTAATCATTTCGAGGCCTTTTGAAGTCGATCGATTGATGCACAAACAAACGGACGAAAAGAAAAAGAGGTGTGTTTTTTCACCCATTTCCATCCACAACCGTTCCCCCAACCTTGACGATTTCCACCCGGGCTGCGACTCGTAGCACAGTCTGACAGATGAACACGGTGAAAACAAAAAACGAAAGCGCCTCTCCACGGAGCTTGAGCGTTTTAAGCCCACGTCCAAACGCAGCCGCACGTCTTCACTTTTTTCGTGTTTCTCCCCCTCTTCCTCCCTCTTCCTCCCTTTTCAGCGCTCCTCACAAACACGAGTCCTCCCTGAGCGCCTCTAACAGCTACAGATGCTAAACAGGGCTTTTCATTCCAGGTATTTGCTCCTGCGCTGACAGAAAATCGAGAGAAAAGCGTCCAAACTTGACGCGTCTCTCCGAGTATAAGGCCCTGGTCGGCAACTGTCACCGGAGCAACCGCCGCAGAGACTCTCTCCTCGTTTTGTGTCTGCTTTTTCCGCTGTTTCTTTGCATGTGTTTGTGCGACGAGGCGACGCATAAAGAAAGCCAAAAGTGAAAGATACTGAAAAGAAAAGTGATGCAGCAATTAGGAGGCCGACTTTTGGATTTGAAAGATTTTGGAGGGAAAGGAGTGTGTAGACTAGGGTTGCCAACTATCTCAACCCCAAAAGAGGGACGCTTTCTTCCAGGCGCGCGCGCCAACAGCTGACCAACAATAATGGAATTTGCAAGGTTTTATTAGTCATACCATAAACCTACTAATTTCAGTGTAATTTGGCAAACCACTACTGTACTTGCTTGGATGTATTGTTCATGTGAATAGTGAAGACAATTTTTACAAGTTTCCCTCAAATGTCATGTTAGTATTAGACTATAATCATGTGCTGCAGACACTGAAAAGCTTTAGGCCTAAACCATTGTCGAACTCATTTATCCCAGTTCTGAGCAGTACATGGGAGGCCATATCATTTATGTAAGTTATATATTAACATTTTATTATAACTCTGACATTTAAGCTTTCAAAACATGTCATTTAACGGGTGTAGAACTTTTTTGTTATTATCCATCAGTCTTCAGTTTTTCTCTCCTACATAAATTGTATTGGTGTTGCTCTCCTGACCTGTTTCTGTTTTTTCTTACACTGTATTGTCTCGTGACAGTGTCTCTGTCTGTTTCATGGACCTCCTCTGACCCTGCAGTAAATGACAAACAAATCATTCTTAGTTTGAGAAATACTGCCCCTAATCTATGAGGATATGTGTGGGGCACAAATAAGAATTGTAAATGAACAAAGAAAGTCAAAAGAAGACTCACCATCTAAGTTACTTCTTCCATGGATATTTCTTGCTTCTCCTACTCAACCCTCCTCTCAGCACACATCAGCATCATCCACAAGAATGATGCTGGTTCAACATCAGCTCAAGTTCTCCGCGCACCTGTCCGTGCACCTGTCCGTGCACCTGTCCGTGCGCACAGCGGCAGGTAGTTTTTTCTTCTCGCGCCAAACTCCAATATCCGTGCGCCTCGGTTTAAACGCGCTTTACCTTCAGTTTCACTCTATTGATATGAATAATACTTGATCTTGAGCTGGCGGTGGCATCAGAGAACGCGTTCATCGTCGCTGCGCGCTGATTGGCTGAGACGCGCGTCTGTCACGGTAATTCCAGGAAGTGGAGTTTCGAGAGGCGCGTGGTAAATGTCTGCGGAGCGCGTTTGCAGTAGCCAATTATTGGCCAGCGAGGCTGTGATTGGAATACGGGACTGGAGCTGTCCCGAACGGGACAAATCAAAATCACCAATCACCCGGATTGCCCGGGACGTCCCGGACAATCTGGGACGGTTGGCAACCCTAGTTAGACGTGTCATGCAGTTTTCTCCCACAACACAAGGGGCGCTGTCTGTGAGTAAAGTGGGGAAATGAGTGGAATTATGATGTCAAAAACAGGTTTGGTTGCTGGTTTACTCCCGGTTTTATCCCGGTTTAGTTCCTTGTTCAGTCCCGGTATTGTCCCGGCTTTAGTTCCTTGTTTAGTCCCAGTTTTAGTCCCAGTTTTAGTACCCGGTTTAGTTCCTGGTTAAGTCCCGGTTTAGTTACTGGTTTAGTTCCTGGTTTAGACCCGGTTTAGTCCCGGTTTTGTCCTGGTTTAGTTCCATGTTTGGATCCTGGTTTGGACCCGGTTTAGTTCCTGGTTTAAACCCGGTTTATTAGTTCCTGGTTTAGTTCCTGGTTCAGTTCCTGGTTTAGTCTTGGTTTTAGTTCCTGGTTTAGTTCCAGGTTTAGACCCGGTTTATTAGTTCCTGGTTTAGTTCCTGGTTTAGTTCCTTGTTTAGTCCCGAAATTGAAATTATATTTATATTTCGCCTGTTCAATATATTTCATTTAAAAATCCTTAAACCAAGTAATAAAACAACTGTGGCCTTACTTGAAAAAACACTATATTACTCCACATTTGTCAGTAAACACCACATTTGAATGACCTTGACAAACATGCGACTCATAAGTAAAACTCTTTGTGTTCACAGTCCATGGTTTAACGTGCTTTACCCTTGTAGGAACTTTAGGCGTGGCACAGTCCATGGTTTAACGTGCTTTACCCTTGTAGGAACTTTAGGCGTGGCACAGTCCATGGTTTAACGTGCTTTACCCTTGTAGGAACTTTAGGCGTGGCACAGTCCATGGTTTAACATGCTTTACCCTTGTAGGAACTTTAGGCGTGGCACAGTCCATGGTTTAACATACTTTACCCTTGTAGGAACTTTAGGCGTGGCACAGTCCATGGTTTAACGTGCTTTACCCTTGTAGGAACTATAGGCGTGGCACAGTCCATGGTTTAACGTGCTTTACCCTTGTAGGAACTTTAGGCGTGGCACAGTCCATGGTTTAACGTGCTTTACCCTTGTAGGAACTTTAGGCGTGGCACAGTCCATGGTTTAACATGCTTTACCCTTGTAGGAACTTTAGGCGTGGCACAGTCCATGGTTTAACATACTTTACCCTTGTAGGAACTTTAGGCGTGGCACAGTCCATGGTTTAACGTGCTTTACCCTTGTAGGAACTATAGGCGTGGCACAGTCCATGGTTTAACGTGCTTTACCCTTGTAGGAACTATAGGCGTGGCACAGTCCATGGTTTAACGTGCTTTACCCTTGTAGGAACTTTAGGCGTGGCACAGTCCATGGTTTAACGTGCTTTACCCTTGTAGGAACTTTAGGCGTGGCACAGTCCATGGTTTAACGTGCTTTACCCTTGTAGGAACTATAGGCGTGGCACAGTCCATGGTTTAACATGCTTTACCCTTGTAGGAACTTTAGGCGTGGCACAGTCCATGGTTTAACATGCTTTACCCTTGTAGGAACTTTAGGCGTGGCACAGTCCATGGTTTAACATGCTTTACCCTTGTAGGAACTATAGGCGTGGCACAGTCCATGGTTTAACATGCTTTACCCTTGTAGGAACTATAGGCGTGGCACAGTCCATGGTTTAACATGCTTTACCCTTGTAGGAACTATAGGCGTGGCACAGTCCATGGTTTAACATGCTTTACCCTTGTAGGAACTATAGGCGTGGCACAGTCCATGGTTTAACATGCTTTACCCTTGTAGGAACTATAGGCGTGGCACTAACCTCGAGCCGACACTCTGAGTCTCTCGTGTCTTAAATGATGGATGGACTGGCCCATGTCCAGAGAAGACGGTGCAAACTTCTAAGGTTCCTGGGACCAGTTCCAACTCTTCTCGACCTTCACCGAGGACAATGTCAAAGTCTAATTATTAGCTTGAAAAATGGAAGCATACATATTAAATATTAGCTTAATAGCCATGTCTTATCTCAGGCAATTAAAGTCGAAGCGACTTAACACAAAATGGGATCTTAAGTTTGCCTGGACGTAATAGTGGAGATAAGATGAGGCCCTGCATTTAAAGTGGCCATTGTCCCTTACGGGCCCTTTAATGCTTTACATTCAAATGACCACGAGCACTTCTAAAGGCACTTATGAGGTTAAATAAAGGCATTTATATCACATAACACGACATTATGAGATGAAGTGCAGGAGTAATGACTGAAGAGTGTCATTGTTCCAGCAAGGACTTTAGTTTCACAAATTATACGCAAAAAACGATCCATCTAACTTTTCTAGTGGAGGGTCTGCCACGGGCTTGTCTCCATGGAGATGAAATGCATGGCCTAGAATGTTCCGCAGCATGGCATTAAACGTATTTATCTTGCATTCATTCAGCGACAAGTTATTATTCCTAAAAGAAACACTGAAGATGTCGCGATAAAAAACTGTAATGTTACGATTATTGTGAGATTGTGCGATTTCACGATTGTTTGTGATTGTTGGCACTAAACAGCAGTGAAATCCTTTATTTGCTTTAGTTAATCAGTTAATTAATAGATTAGCATACCTTATTAGAGCTGTGAAATCATCAAACTTTCTGAATAAACGGCCAGAACTGAAACCCTGATCTGTGACAATATGAAGCAGTCGTGGCCGATATTGACACAAATTCACATATCGTCATATTTTTGTATCATCTAAACAACGATACATTGAAAATTTTCACAAAGCGTCATAAATGTGATCGAACGCAACTGCGAATGTCTTGGTCGAGGTTCAAATCCGGCACAAAATCTGAACGAAGCATAAAACGAACCACAAACAAGTAAAAATATAATTTAATACTCTCTTTTTGCTGTGATTCTAAATACAAGCGATATATTTATACGTCTACAATAGCATGGGAAACAATCTGGCGACTGAAAGTTACGCAGTCCATCTTAACGTTAAAAATATCCAAACTATAAACGCAAGGAATAAAGTATATTTTCCATTTATCATTTGCTGATTCAAAACGCAGGCTTGAATTAAGTCTCCTTTAACCGTCCGCACGCCGCCAACGACCGCACCCCAGGTTGAGAACCACGCAACCATAGCAACAAATGAAAAGACTGATTGCGTGCGAACCTGAGCGCGAGTCGGCCCCAGAACATTCTGCCGTTTGACAGTGACGAATGCTGCGTGCCTGCCCCGGCGTCTGCTCTTGATTCGTTTTACAAAGCGAAGCACGACACGACGCTAATGTGGCTAAAGGTTCAGGGACGTAAGCTGCGACGGGCCAGACCTCCCACTGGGACCACCCCAAACTGACAGCCAGACCTCCCACTGGGACCACCCCAAACTGACAGCCAGACCTCCCACTGGGACCACCCCAAACTGACAGCCAGACCTCCCACTAGGACCACCCCAAACTGACAGCCAGACCTCCCACTGGGACCACCCCAGACTGACAGCCAGACCTCCCACTGGGACCACCCCAAACTGAAAGCCAGACCTCCCACTGGGACCACCCCAAACTGACAGCCAAACCTCCCACTGGGACCACCCCAAACTGACAGCCAAACCTCCCACTGGGACCACCCCAAACTGACAGCCAAACCTCCCACTGGGACCACCCCAAACTGACAGCCAAACCTCCCACTGGGACCACCCCAAACTGACAGCCAAACCTCCCACTGGGACCACCCGAAACTGACAGCCAAACCTCCAACTGGGACCACCCCAAACTGACAGCCAGACCTCCCACTGGGACCACCCCAAACTGACAGCCAGACCTCCCACTGGGACCACCCCAAACTGACAGCCAGACCTCCCACTGGGACCACCCCAAACTGACAGCCAGACCTCCCACTGGGACCACCCCAAACTGACAGCCAGACCTCCCACTGGGACCACCCCAAACTGACAGCCAGACCTCCCACTGGGACCACCCGAAACTGACAGCCAGACCTCCCACTGGGACCACCCCAAACTTACAGCCAGACCTCCCACTGGGACCACCCGAAACTGACAGCCAGACCTCCCACTGGGACCACCCCAAACTGACAGCCAGACCTCCCACTGGGACCACCCCAAACTGACAGCCAAACCTCCCACTGGGACCACCCCAAACTGACAGCCAGACCTCCCACTGGGACCACCCCAAACTGACAGCCAAACCTCCCACTGGGACCACCCCAAACTGACAGCCAGACCTCCCACTGGGACCACCCCAAACTGACAGCCAGACCTCCCACTGGGACCACCCCAAACTGACAGCCAGACCTCCCACTGGGACCAGCCCAAACTGACAGCCAAACCTTCCTCTGGGACCACCCCAAACTTACAGCCAAAACTCCCTCTGGGACCACCCCAAACTGACAGCCAAACCTCCCACTGAGACCACCCCAAACTGACAGCCAAACCTCCCACTGGGACCACCCCAAACTGACAGCCAAACCTCCCACTGGGACCACCACAGACCGACAGCCAAACCTCCCACTGGGACCACCCCAAACTGACAGCCAGACCTCCCACTGGGACCACCCCAAACTGACAGCCAAACCTCCCACTGGGACCACCCGAAACTGACAGCCAGACCTCCCACTGGGACAACCCCAAACTGACAGCCAAACCTCCCACTGGGACCACCCGAAACTGACAGCCAGACCTCCCACTGGGACCACCCCAAACTGACAGCCAAACCTCCCACTGGGACCACCCCAAACTGACAGCCAAACCTCCCACTGGGACCACCCCAAACTGACAGCCAAACCTCCCTCTGGGACCACCCCAAACTGACAGCCAAACCACCCACTGGGACCACCCCAAACTGACAGCCAAACCTCCCACTGGGACCACCCCAAACTGACAGCCAAACCTCCCTCTGGGACCACCCCAAACTGACAGCCAAACCTCCCACTGGGACCACCCCAAACTGACAGCCAAACCTCCCACTGGGACCACCCCAAACTGACAGAAGTCACCGCTCGACCTCGCCCTCGGCCCCTGAAACCAGAGACGAGCGGGTGAGCGAAGTGTCTTGCTCGAGGCACAGAAACACGATGCATTTGTGGCGTTTGCTTCGTGGGGGAAATGTGTCCAATGTCGCTGGGGGAAACCCGTTGCGGGCGATGGGGGGTCTGCTGGGGGGTCAATATCTCGAGCTGGAGGATTCAACGAGCGCGACGTGTTTAAGGAAACGCCAGAGGAGTTCTACCCAGACGTAAAGGGAGAACATGCAAACTGAACCCAGAACTAGGGCCAAAGATCTAAAGATTGAGAGATGGCGATGAAAAGTTGGTCGATCTCGAATTTAAAGGAGAAGCACGTTTTGATGGAGTTTAGGATTAGCACGACGTCAGGGCGACCGAGTGTTTCTTCAGTTTCCTCATGTTCTCGTCTTGTCCTCTGGTGCGTCTGATCATTATGATCTAAGTTAAGGAAAGTAAACAAAGGATTTTCTCACAGTTCATGAAGGAAACGTTAGACATAATTACACGTGTTTACAGAGGAAACGCACATGTGTAATTAGACTTGATCATGTGCATAAACACTCTCCAAATCTGGATTTCACCGTGATTAATGACACCAGAATCCACACTGTGGTAGTTATGGAAACATATGATTTGGTCCTTATTCTGTGTAAACACGTAAGTGATAATCACATGATCAGTGTCAGACGGCCAGGATGTAAAAGTAATCAACTTCTTCTGTTCTTTTGTTCTTCCATCTGTTTCAGAGCCAGTAACTTTCCATGTGACGTGGGTCATGTGACTCTTTGTTAAAGTGTAAAACTATATAAAGAATGTATCACCGCTGAGTCGGGACTTGAGATGAGGAAGAGACGGATACATTTGGATTAAGGACAGATTAACTCAGACTGTGCCCTGAATTAAACCTTTCACGGCTGAGAAAAGACAACTCTGTTCTATTGTTTGACTTTATTTCTTGATGATCGTTAGAAGAGATATTTCCACAACAGTGATGATCTCCCCGTAGGACTAAACATGATCCAGAACCTTCTTTGGCCTCATGTAAATACCAGTGGGTTTAACGACAAAATAGACCAACTAAAATAAAGATATTGCTCATTGACACGTTTATTACAAACTAAACTTGAACACATTTTGTGGAGAAGCAAAGCACCACTTTTCTCCTCTCTCTCTCTTCTCTTTATGGAAATATTAATCAAGGATTAATTTGCCGGGGACTTATCAGCGTTGGTGTTTTTGTTATCAAACGCAGAGTTCTCCCGGCGCTGGCTAAACACCGGTGCGTCTCCTTTTTCTGATCACTTTATGAAAATCCAGCGTGGAGAAAACCGTACTGGCATGTTAAAGAGCCGAGGATCCTGGGTGGGAGCGCTCTGGAGGAGGGGCTTTGCATAACATCAAGTCCCTCCAGACTCTTATGCACTCTTTGTAAAGTCTAATAACACTTTTGTTCTACAGCGGCGTTTTGGCCAAAAAGAGAAAAGAATCGAAACCTTTCATCGTGTTTTTATTGACTTTTTGCCCAAAATCGTGATGTAATAATCATATGAAGCTTCAGAGGATCAGGGGAATCGACAGGGCCCACGGGTCATGTGACTAGCACCACTCGCTCCTCGCCACGGGTCATGTGACTCTAGCATCACTCGCTCCTCGCCACGGGTCATGTGACTCTAGCATCACTCGCTCCTCGCCACGGGTCATGTGACTCTAGCATCCCTCGCTCCTCGCCACGGGTCATGTGACTCTAGCACCACTCGCTCCTCGCCACGGGTCATGTGACTCTAGCGTCACTCGCTCCTCGCCACGGGTCATGTGACTCTAGCACCACTCGCTCCTCGCCACGGGTCATGTGACTCTAGCGTCACTCGCTCCTCGCCACGGGTCATGTGACTCTAGCACCACTCGCTCCTCGCCACGGGTCATGTGACTCTAGCGTCACTCGCTCCTCGCCACGGGTCATGTGACTCTAGCACCACTCGCTCCTCGCCACGGGTCATGTGACTCTAGCACCACTCGCTCCTCGCCACGGGTCATGTGACTCTAGCACCACTCGCTCCTCGCCACGGGTCATGTGACTCTAGCGTCACTCGCTCCTCGCCACGGGTCATGTGACTCTAGCACCACTCGCTCCTCGCCACGGGTCATGTGACTCTAGCACCACTCGCTCCTCGCCACGGGTCATGTGACTCTAGCACCACTCGCTCCTCGCCACGGGTCATGTGACTAGCACCACTCGCTCCTAGCCACGGGTCATGTGACTCTAGCGTCACTCGCTCCTCGCCACGGGTCATGTGACTCTAGCACCACTCGCTCCTCGCCACGGGTCATGTGACTAGCACCACTCGCTCCTAGCCACGGGTCATGTGACTCTAGCGTCACTCGCTCCTCGCCACGGTTCATGTGACTCTAGCACCACTCGCTCCTCGCCACGGGTCATGTGACTAGCACCACTCGCTCCTCGCCACGGGTCATGTGACTCTAGCGTCACTCGCTCCTCGCCACGGGTCATGTGACTCTAGCACCACTCGCTCCTCGCCACGGGTCATGTGACTCTAGCACCACTCGCTCCTCGCCACGGGTCATGTGACTCTAGCGTCACTCGCTCCTCGCCACGGGTCATGTGACTCTAGCACCACTCGCTCCTCGCCACGGGTCATGTGACTCTAGCGTCACTCGCTCCTCGCCACGGGTCATGTGACTCTAGCGCCACTCGCTCCTCGCCACGGGTCATGTGACTCTAGCGTCACTCGCTCCTCGCCACGGGTCATGTGACTCTAGCACCACTCGCTCCTCGCCACGGGTCATGTGACTCTAGCGTCACTCGCTCCTCGCCACGGGTCATGTGACTCTAGCACCACTCGCTCCTCGCCACGGGTCATGTGACTCTAGCGTCACTCGCTCCTCGCCACGGGTCATGTGACTCTAGCACCACTCGCTCCTCGCCACGGGTCATGTGACTCTAGCATCACTCGCTCCTCTCCACGGGTCATGTGACTCTAGCACCACTCGCTCCTCGCCACGGGTCATGTGACTAGCACCACTCGCTCCTCGCCACGGGTCATGTGACTCTAGCATCACTCGCTCCTCGCCACGGGTCATGTGACTAGCACCACTCGCTCCTCGCCACGGGTCATGTGACTCTAGCACCACTCGCTCCTCGCCACGGGTCATGTGACTCTAGCGTCACTCGCTCCTCGCCACGGGTCATGTGACTAGCACCACTCGCTCCTCGCCACGGGTCATGTGACTCTAGCACCACTCGCTCCTCGCCACGGGTCATGTGACTAGCACCACTCGCTCCTCGCCACGGGTCATGTGACTCTAGCGTCACTCGCTCCTTGCCACGGGTCATGTGACTCTAGCGTCACTCGCTCCTCGCCACGGGTCATGTGACTCTAGCACCACTCGCTCCTCGCCACGGGTCATGTGACTCTAGCGTCACTCGCTCCTCGCCACGGGTCATGTGACTCTAGCGTCACTCGCTCCTCGCCACGGGTCATGTGACTCTAGCACCACTCGCTCCTCGCCACGGGTCATGTGACTCTAGCATCCCTCGCTCCTCGCCACGGGTCATGTGACTCTAGCATCCCTCGCTCCTCGCCACGGGTCATGTGACTAGCATCCCTCGCTCCTCGCCACGGGTCATGTGACTCTAGCATCCCTCGCTCCTCGCCACGGGTCATGTGACTAGCATCCCTCGCTCCTCGCCACGGGTCATGTGACTAGCATCCCTCGCTCCTTGCCACGGGTCATGTGACTCTAGCATCCCTCGCTCCTCGCCACGGGTCATGTGACTAGCATCCCTCGCTCCTCGCCACGGGTCATGTGACTAGCATCCCTCGCTCCTCGCCACGGGTCATGTGACTCTGACGTGAGGGAAGAGAATTATCTGTTGAATTTGAAAGGATTTCTGTCATAAATACTGGTCATTTCTGTCTGACACACATTAATGGACTAATAATCACGATATGCAAGTCATGGCTCGTTAATGAATTAGAACTGGACTAGATTATTCTGCGTTTTGTTCCAAAATAGTGCCCTTTGCAGGTGAAAGTGTCGACATCTGAAACATTAGACGAGCGCTGTCCCGACACTTCAGTTCAGATGCACGTTCAGGACGAGCCGCTGAAGTGTGCAGGATGTCGAGATTATCAGGTTAATCGATAATCGTGATCATTCAGTTCACATTCTAATCGTGAGAATCAAAAAATAATAATCGTGAACATTTTAGAAGCAAACTTAAAGGTGGAATGGACGATTTTTTTCCAGCAAATTTTTTATCATATTTCCTCGTGGCGTGGATAAATCATTTGTCCTGCCACGTATCAATCATAAAACGCACCTACCGCTCACCTGCAGCCGCGTGCGGTTCGTCCCCACGTTTCCGCGTGCCTAAGCGCATGGATCTATCATAATATAGTTCCCTCAGTGTACGGGGCAAAATGAAGACGGAGAAAGACAGTTCGAGCTGACGCAGAAGTGGACAGAAATCTACGGGAGGCGAGAGATGTGATGCAATCCGTCGCACTAATAAACAAACGCACGTGTGTGTTGTATCAGGCCGCACGGGGGAGTGGCATGTGCACTTCGGCCTGCGTTCTCAAATCGCCGAAAAATCGTCCATTGCGCCTTTAAGTCTTTTGAGTTCAATATATTGTCCAAAAATTAGAGCTAAATGCATTTTTTTTTTATCTGGCTGTTTTTGTCACATTTAACTTTATCTTTTAAGTTAAATTTCATCTGAAAGTCGGTCACAAACTTGAAGAACAAAAACATCAGACCACGAGAATGAAAGAAAATTAAGCAGGCACAATGCATTTCATTGTAGTGTTTTCAAATGGTGCAGCGCTTCTGCCTTAGCTAACGACTTAGCAACGAGAAGCTAACAGGAAACAATGGAAAAGTGTGTCTTCTCTGTTAAACCGGTGATATTTTAAACAAATCTGTACTGAACTTACAGCCTGTTTTCATTTGTTTGTGGCCAATTCAGCAAACGATCCAAACTAAACTGAGCTGCGGTTTAGCGACAGCGCTAGCAGCTGTTTTACACCTCGTTTACCTCCTGCGCCTTTGTGCACTCACAGTCAAGTGTGTGGAGCGAGTATTGGGACGGGGCCTTGGATAAGTCAATACTGTGGAACGTTCGAGGCAAAGCGACAGTGTTCCCATGGCAACAAGCAGGCGGTAAATCCTCTCACATCTTTGTAAAATCAGTCATTTGTCATTATTCTTAGTATTGAGTTTAAAGGCCGACGGTGACAACAACACCTTACTTTATTGTCAGTGCGTCAGTGACATTGAGACGGTCGCCCCGGCAGCCACGGTTCCAGTGTAATTAGCCCCAAATGAAACAGCTGGGAAGCCCTCATTAGCGTTAGCGTTAGCCCGGGACGTGCCTGCGGAGCTAAACAGGTGCGTCGCCTGCGCACCTCGTTCCAGTCGGGTTCAGCGCGGGTTCTGGCGGCTCCGGAGCGGGTTTGTGGAGGATGGCGTCCCATCTGCTTCTGAAACCTCCGTCTGCTCTCACCGTCCCAGGGCAGGCACTTCAAAGTCAGCTCTTGGTTTTGATCAACGACGGCGACAGAAATGCTACGAAATACATTAACTTAGCTTCAAACTTATTTTTAAAAACGATTTGATTGAAGTTGCGGCAATAAAGGACTGAAACAGCATAACTGATTAAAAGGACAAATTCAACATAGACGTTTTGTGTCATAAACTTGATCTAGTTTTTTATTTGGATGCCTTCTTTTTCCTAAATTCTTCATTTCAATCGTACACAATCAGTTTTTTCTCTGGACCCATCTTGTCTGTACCGTATTTTCCGGACTATAAGTTGCATCTTTTTACATAGTTTTGACTGGGGTGCGACTTATACTCCAGAGCGACTTATATGTGATATTACTCGTTATTTTCACACTGGCAACCACAAGAGGGCGCTCTAGGCTCTAAGCGAAGCAGAAGAAGAATCTGCACTTCCTCTTCCTCCGGTGTTCCAGACGTTTTTTCATTATACACATTTTCAATTTGTTTTTCTCAGTTTAAAAAAAAAAAACGATGTATAACTGTTTAAATATTCAATACATTTATTTCCAGAGTGCAGAATTCTCAGTGAAAACATGACTTTAGACTGATGGAAAAATAAAACCTTGCAGGACTTTTAGATAATAATGTCTCGACTTGGACTTGAACATGACTCGACGTGGGCCTTTATATTTAGTCTGATTTTGTACTTTATAGCTCAATAACATACAATTTGTAGCAGGAAACAATTACTGTCCACAGCTGGTACTTTATTTCCCACTGAGCTCAAGAATATCATTTCAAGAGTCGTGGCCCCATTTTCTGTTAAAAGTCCAAAAATCACACATTCATTTTCTCTCTCTAATAAAAGAGTTGGTAAAAAAGAGGCGCACGGCCGTTTAATGGAGTTTCAGAGTAAATGGTGGATAGTGAAAGTGGTTGAGGAGATAATGTGGCTCTAATCACGGAACACAGAGCACACGCGTGTTCTCCAAACAACCACACCGCTCTCATCACACCGATAACCTGCAATAACCATTACAGAGAAGTGGTTCTCGCAAATACTGTTTCAGACATCACAAAACACACAATTCAGCACCACAGTTTTTATGGAGAGAGTTAGATAATTGTACTGTGAGATATATCCCGACGGAATCAATTTGATACAATTAAAGCTCATTAAAGTACCGTATTTTCCGGATTTTAAATCGCACAAGCCAAAAACTGCATAATAGAGAAGAAAAAGAAAACATATATATGGGAAATTTGATCATATCCAATACCATTTTGAAATGCATTTTAAAATAATAACAGATTAGAGAACATGGTGAATGGGTGTACGTATGCTAACGCTAACACCTTCAGCTACATGACGTATGCTAACGCTAACACCTTCAGCTACATGAGGCACAGACAGAACTGTGGTAAGTGTCTGGTATGTTAACGTAACATATGAACAGTTATTCATATAACTATAGCATAAAGAACATGCTAACAAGTTTAGCAAAGCATCAGTTTTACCCCAAATCACTAAATCCATTGAATTATTCTTCCTCTGTGTCACTTCTAAACAACTCCACAAACTCCAGAGGTAGAGGAAGTATAGTCATATCACTATTATGCAGATAAAATACATCACAGAAATATAATCATATATTCACATTTTATCACAGTTATAGACCGGAAAATACGGTAAGTAATGTCCTCTTAACCCGGCTGACGCAGTTCTACACATTATATATCTGCAATGGCTCGCGCTGAAAATGATTTGGAAAAGGCAGAATATCCAGATGAATTCTTCACACTTATTAGTCAAAGCGTCACAGCAGAGGGAAAAAGCACAGACGTCTTTCCTGTCCACAAATGCACAAAGTGCTTTCCTCGACACGTTTTTCAAATAAACAAACAAAAGAGTCCGTACTTCTGCTGAAACAGGCCGCCACCACGTTTGTTTGGATTTGTCCCGGCGCTTTTGACCAATCACAGCGCAGCATTGGGATTTATACACTGTAAATTAAACGTTTTCTTTCAATCGACAGTTTGTCACATTTTGTTTCTGGTTTAGCATCTGGTCCAGTCTTATTTCCAGTATTGCTCTCCCCTTTAAAAGCTAACAGTGTCGCGCTCCATCAGATGATGTCGACAGCTAATCCTCGTCACATGCCTCGGCCTGTTCGCACTTCTCTGTACTAAATGTGTAATGTTCGTCTGCTTATTTTTAGCCTCAGCCATTTTCCCTCTTTAATAAACAGACTGCACCAGCTCATCCTTCCCTCACAGTGTTGTATCCAAAATCCAGATGAACATGAGATGATCAACCAACCTAACCAACCCAAACCAACCAATCCAAATCAAACCAACCAACCCAAACCAACCCAACCCAAACCAACCCAAACCAACCCAAACCAACCCAACCCAAACCAACCCAAACCAACCCAACCCAAACCAACCAACCCAAACCAACCCAAACCAACCAACCCAAACCAACCCAAACCAACCCAAACCAACCCAAACCAACCCAAACCAACCCAAACCAACCCAAACAACCAAAACCAACCAAAACCAACCCAAACCAACCCAAACCAACCAACCAACCCAAACCAAATCAAACCAAACCAACCAACCCAAATCAACCAACCCAAACCAACCCAAACCAACCCAAACCAACCCAAACCAACCTAACCAACCCAAACCAACCCAAACCAAGCCTAACCAACCCAAACCAACCCAAACCAACCAACCAACCCAAACCAAATCAAACCAAACCAACCAACCCAAATCAACCAACCCAAACCAACCCAAACCAAGCCTAACCAACCCAAACTAACCCAAACCAAACCAAGCAAACCAAACAAACCAACCACACCAAACCAACCAACCCAAACCAAACCAACCTTTATTTATAGAGCCCTTTACAAAGTGCATCACAATAAGAATCTAAACTAAAAGTAAAAAAAAAAAATGGATTCCACGATGACATCCACTTCTGTCCTTATATCGCTGTCTATGAACCTATTACGAGAAAGACACGCGCTTTCTTTATTCCTCTTTCTTTTGGTGCACTTTTAGCTGTCTCTCGGCTGCTCTTTCCCCTCCAAAACAAGCTCACATCTGGTCCATTTGAAATCAGGTTTCAGAGCAGAGACTTCCAGCCTCGCAGCGCTCCTAAAGACGAACGTGGGAAATAGCATAAAAACTCAAATCATGCATCTATTGAAATATCTAGATCGAGTGCGTCTGGTTTACCCTGGCGTGAGATGTCTCTAGTGGCCAGTCGTTTGTACTGCATCAAAACATCCTCTACAATCCAGGAAGCAATTGTTACATAGAACACAATAGAATGCAATGTCTAACAGGGGCTGACAGGAGCTGACAGGGGCTGACAGGGCCTGACAGGGGCTGCTCTTCTTTGTTCTCAGTTGCGGCTCCGGTAAATATTTGAACAAACATCATTCCACACGGCGCCTGACACACGGCTCACACAGGACACACACCCTCTCGTGACGACGCCGCGCCCTCCATCACTCACTTCTTTTGACAGAACTCAAACGTGAACACGAGCCAGACGACTGACGGCGTTTGGATCTCCTCCTGAAGCGCTCTGAGTCCTCCAGACCAATAAGTGTGAACCGTCATCTACGATTCGTGCCCTGCCGTCTCCAGAGCCGCGGGGCGTTCGGAGACGTGGCAGGCGCAGCCCGAACCGCTGTACGAGGGCTGGTTTTTTGTTCCGTTAACAATATTTTCTATTCCCACAATGGCAAGAAAAAGATGTGGAAGCCGTTGAAGAGTGGAAGCAGATCTGCTGTTTGGGCCAGAGCGATTGTCAGCTCTTAGACGTTTGCAAAAGATAGAATCAGCTCAAAATTAATGTCAAGAGGAAATTGCTCTGTGGGAACGACAGTGTCAATCACACGGTTTAACTCTGGTGTTCTGAATACATGTGGACACGGAGATGGCTAGAGTTTATATGTAGATTTTGTCGTGTGTGCGGATAAATAAAGCTTGATTGATTGATTACTGGTCATATATTGTCCCAAATGTTAAAGGTTATAACATTGTTCTCTGATGTTCTGGACGCTTTCCAGTTGATCAAAGCCTCAAATCAATATTATAGCGTAGATTATTTCTGTAAAAGTGGAAACAAAAAACACCCCCGGCACTTTCAATCTTAATGAACGACATAATGAAGCATTTACAATTAGAAAAGGAGAGAAAACGAGGCGCTTGCTCAGGGGAGAGTTAGAGACGTTTTGTTGTACAAACATTCATTGGTTTGATCAAAAATGCAGATAAACTTTGCACACGACTTTTAATGACAGTCATTTAACGAAATAGACTTTTGTCTGTAAAATTATAATTATTGTGTGAATTAAATGGATGGATCTGTTTGCTAAGTAACAGTTGTGAAATTGCCCCATGTTAATGCTCATGTCAAACATTATAAACGTCACCAAAATGGCCAAAGGTGAAGTCTAAAGTGTCGCACGGACTTTACATAAAAGGTTTTGAAGTACCTGTATAAACATTAGTTATTAGTATTTAAAATCTGAATGAATTGATTACATTTGACTTACATGAAATATCTAAAAGGTACATTTAAAACCGTTTAATCTGATCTAGACTCATTCACTTATTGCAGTACAACAAAAAACTGCAATAGTCACTTTATTTCCTCATCTGTATCAAATATGATCGGCTTCTATAGAATATTCATCACCTGAAGCTCAGCAATCCCTTGAAAAACATGCATTTTCACTGTAAGCGCTTGTTAGGTTTCTTAGTCGACCTTTCACCCTCGCTGCACGGGCCCTGGACTGTATCACTCCACATTTCTAAAGCCGGAGGTCTCACATGCCGTAAATGTCAACAACAAGGTGTTCCAATTCACGTCCAGAGCTTCAGTGTGACATTTATAGCCGTTGGTTTACAAGCATCAGGCTCCAGTTACGTTAGAACACGCTCAGGAAACAGCACCACGACTCTGCTGTTCATCTGCACGAGAAACGCTAGAACACACCACGGCAACCACAGCAACATGGGACTAAAGCTGGACTAGACCCCGACTGAACCAAGACTGAAACAGGACCAAACCAAGACTAGAACAGGACCAAATCAAGACTAGAACAGGACCAAATCAAGACTAGAACAGGACCAAATCAAGACTAGAACAGGACCAAATCAAGACTAGAACAGGACCAAACCAAGACTAGAACAGGACCAAACCAAGACTAGAACAGGACCAGACCAAGACTAGAACAGGACCAAATCAAGACTAGAACAGGACCAAATCAAGACTAGAACAGGACCAAACCAAGACTAGAACAGGACCAAACCAAGACTAGAACAGGACCAGACCAAGACTAGAACAGGACCAGACCAAGACTAGAACAGGACCAGACCAAGACTAGAACAGGACCAGACCAAGACTAGAACAGGACCAGACCAAGACTAGAACAGGACCAAATCAAGACTAGAACAGGACCAAACCAAGACTAGAACAGGACCAAACCAAGACTAGAACAGGACCAGACCAAGACTAGAACAGGACCAAATCAAGACTAGAACAGGACCAAATCAAGACTAGAACAGGACCAAACCAAGACTAGAACAGGACCAAACCAAGTCTACATCAGGACCTTAGCATTTCTGCCTCAAATCACAAATCATTACTGTGACATTAGCATATCGGGGCAAGATAGTTTTTATTTAATTATTTGTCACATCGTAACCTCTGTGTGATGATGTGTGGTCTGTCACGTGGACTTTAAGTAGAGAATGAGGGGAACGTTTTGCAGCTTAAACATGATATAAAACAGAGGATTTCCTGCACCAACAAGCCAATGACGCCTCATTTCTCTGGGAGGCTTGTAGTCAGTAGAAAGGGGAATATTGTACCGATTATGATTGCACACGATTACAACAATCAGGTGACACGTGGACAAGCAGAGTTGATTGTACAATCTGACAGCAGCGGGACGGAGAGACCTGCAGAGCCTCTAATTCACACAGCGAGAGTGCAGTATGTGACAATCACTGTGCGGAGTCAAACACTTTCCCTGGACCAGAAAATGGAGTCAGGTGCAGGCCTTTCGTTGGGCTTCGTGCACATAATCCACCGCACGCTTCACATTTCACTCTCACCTGTCCTTCCCCGTCTCCTTCTTGAAGATCTCGTCGAACTGCTGCATCTTCTGCCAGGAGACGATGTAGACCTTGAGTTTGGGCAGCAGCTGGCTCATGAGGCGCAGGTTGTTGTAGATCAGGCCCTTCCCGTCGCGCCGCATGTAGCCGCTCGGGCCCCAGAAGATGAAGACGGCGTCCTGGCTGGCGTTGAGCAGCTCGTGGCGACTGCGGAGCACCCGCTGCATGCTGGAGTGGGCCACCACGCGGAGGGAGGTCCTCCGACCCACGTCCCGGGAGAAGCCCCTGGAGGTGGGCGCGTCGTTCATGCGGATGACGCACTGGGCGCGGTCGATCTCCGCCCCTCGGCCGCCTCTGATCAGGTGTCCCGAGCTGGTGACCAGAGAGCAGGTGCGGCAGTGCATCCGGAGGGGCTGCGGGGGGGCGAGAGGAGGCGGAGTTACAAGGGTCCGTTCACTCGGATCAGATACATGTAAGTATTTCAAGATTATAGAACAGCTTCAAGAGGCTTTGATAAAATACTCTGCGTGTATAATCTGTGTATAATCTGCGTATAATCCGTGTATAATCTGTGTATACTCTGTGTATAATCTGTGTATAATCCGTGTATACTCTGTGTATAATCTGTGTATAATCCGTGTATACTCTGTGTATAATCTGTGTATAATCCGTGTATAATCCGTGTATAATCTGTGTATAATCTGTGTATAATCTGTGTATACTCTGTGTATAATCTGTGTATAATCCGTGTATAATCTGTGTATAATCCGTGTATACTCTGTGTATAATCTGTGTATAATCCGTGTATAATCTGTGTATAATCTGTGTATAATCTGTGTATAATCTGTGTATAATCTGTGTATACTCTGTGTATAATCTGCGTATAATCTGTGTATAATATGTGTATAATCTGTGTATAATCTGTGTATACTCTGTGTATAATCTGTGTATAATCTGTGTATAATCTGTGTATACTCTGTGTATAATCTGTGTATAATCTGTGTATAATCTGTGTATACTCTGTGTATAATCTGTGTATAATCTGCGTATAATCTGTGCATGTGGGGGTCTCGGTTTTGAATCCCGGGGCAGAAAAGAGCCAATGGAAGCGTTCAGATTTCTAAATAATCACTTTGTTTGATTCTTTTTTGGATTTGAATTCAAAACTAGAGCCGGGAGGATATTGAAATACTGAGATATTGATTCTGTTTTACAAATGTGGGTATCAATATACATTTTAAGGCTTGGCGTCATGAGACTATTTCTTTATTGTTTCGTGTTCTGTTGAAGCCGATTTGAAACCCTTCTTTACACATTTACCGTATTTTCCGGACTATAAGTCATAGTTTTGGCCGGGGTGCAACTTATATTTGTACTTATATACTTATACTTATACTCCAGAGCGACTTCTATGTGATATTATTTGTTATTTTCACACTTGCAACCACATTTCATACTCCAGTGCGACTTCTATATGTTTTTTTCATCTCTATGATGCATTTTTTGGCTGTTTTTTGGCTGACTTATACTCCAGAAAATACGGTATTTATCGAAACGCATTTGCACATAAAACTAGTCCGGTAAGTATCAGTATCAAAATAATTACTGCCAAACTACGTGGTATCGACAACAAAAAATGTGTTCTATTCAAAACAAAGAGATGATTTGACGTCCGAAGTCAAATCACGAGCAGTTTTTGAAAAATCTGCGGCAAATCTTTCCTCGATTTACAGTAGAAATCTCCCAAAACACAAATTCCTCTCTCGTTTCATTATTTCAAAAGAAAAAAACAGCTTCATTCCAGCTTCATATGCAAAGTTTTCACAGAGTCAGACAGGACAATTCTGGAAAAACATGGGATTTATTTCCAGAATGTGATAAAAGGGTTTGAATTTCACATTTTTGACGACTGGATTAAAACTGCTAAACTACAAAATCCCATGTATTACACAACATGTTTGCACAGGTCAAAACTACACAAGGTTAGACAGTTTTACTGCTCAAACAAGTCATTTTGATTTGCTAATTTCAATCATTCCAATGCCTCTTTCATTTTGCTGCAAACGTTTCACACCAGAAGAAAACACATGTTCTTCTGGAGATCCACACCAGGTCTAAAGCCTCTAAACCGAGACAAAATCATCTCAAATGAAACTATAATTGTTCTTTCTTCCCATTTACTCGCTCCACGTTGGATTTAGTTGCTCCTGAAAATCACCCGTTTCCCTTGACCTCTGCGACGATTAATCGACACTAAAAAATAATCGTAGTTGTATTTTGATCATCAGAATCCTCATCTGGACTATACGGATTCTAAAACACACAGGAAATGCTTTTTTCTGATAAAAAAAACAGCGAAAATGACATCAAAATATCAAAAGAAAGAATAAACCGTTTATTTTTTTCCTCAATAAAGCACATTATTCGTAAATAGTCTCCATGTAGTCGCCACAGATCAACCTTTAATTGATCAAAATGTGTTTAAAACTCCTCCGTGCACAATAGAAATGATCGATTAACTCGTCGATTTATCAAAAAAATGAATAATAAAGTTTTTCGACATTTTATTAAGTCGTTTTAGATCAATTATGCCATTTAAAACATAATGATGAATATGTACAGCAGACAGATGTACTGCGTAGTGTCTTCTTCTTCTTCTTCCAGAGCCCGTTAGCCGCTACGCCGTTAGCGCAATACGTTAGCCGCTACGCCGTTAGCGCAGCACGTTAGCCGCTACGCCGTTAGCGCAACCCGTCACGTGCGTAGCCTCCGTCCACGCACAACGAGGGAAAAGGAAAAGGGTCCTGTGGTAAAATGAACGGTTGTGGCGGGACGGGTCGTTAGCCGCTCGTCGTTAGCCGCTCGTCGTTAGCCACTCGTCGTTAGCCGCTCGTCTGTGCCGGGTTTGTTAATGAGAGTCAGACCAGAGACAGATGCACGAGAAACGGTAATAAAGGAGAAGAACAAAGGGATTTAGAGTTTAACGACGTCGGCGCGACGCACACACACACACACACACACAGACACACACATACATACACACACACACACACACGCACGCACACACAGACACGCACGCACACACACACAGACACGCACGCACGCACGCACACACACACACACACAGACACGCACGCACACAGACACGCACGCACGCACACACACACACACACAGACACACACATACATACACACACACACACGCACGCACGCACACACAGACACGCACGCACACACAGACACGCACGCACACACACACACACACACACAGACACGCACGCACACACACACACACCTAACACACACACACACACACACACACACACAGTCATACACACACACACACACACACACACACAGTCATACACACACACACACACACACTGGTCGGTTTGGTCCTGGTCTAGTCCAGGTTTAGTTCCTTGTCTAGGTTTAGTCCCAGTGTTGATTTGGTGTGAACTCATCCTCAATCTACAAAAGTCGACTCAAATCTATTCTAGTTTTAGTACTTATCGTTACTATTGCTCCTAATTTAGTCCTGGTTTAGTCCTGTTTAGTCCAACAGCAAACTATTGGACTAACGGACAATGGGCTCTGTAAATAAAGGGCGATGTAAATAAAGGGTGATGTAAATAAAGGGCGATGTAAATAAAGGGTGATGTAAATAAAGGGTGATGTAAATAAAGGGTGATGTAAATAAAGGGCGATGTAAATAAAGGGTGATGTAAATAAAGGGTGATGTAAATAAAGGGTGATGTAAATAAATGGCGATGTAAATAAAGGGTGATGTAAATAAAGGGCGATGTAAATAAAGGGTGATGTAAATAAAGGGTGATGTAAATAAAGGGTGATGTAAATAAAGGGTGATGTAAATAAAGGGCTCTGTAAATAAAGGGTGATGTAAATAAAGGGTGATGTAAATAAAGGGTGATGTAAATAAAGGGCGATGTAAATAAAGGGTGATGTAAATAAAGGGTGATGTAAATAAAGGGTGGTGTAAATAAAGGGTGATGTAAATAAAGGGTGATGTAAATAAAGGGTGATGTAAATAAATGGCGATGTAAATAAAGGGTGATGTAAATAAAGGGTGATGTAAATAAAGGGTGATGTAAATAAAGGGTGATGTAAATAAAGGGCTCTGTAAATAAAGGGTGGTGTAAATAAAGGGTGATGTAAATAAAGGGTGATGTAAATAAAGGGTGATGTAAATAAAGGGCTCTGTAAATAAAGGGTGATGTAAATAAAGGGTGATGTAAATAAAGGGTGATGTAAATAAAGGGCGATGTAAATAAAGGGTGATGTAAATAAAGGGTGATGTAAATAAAGGGTGGTGTAAATAAAGGGTGATGTAAATAAAGGGTGATGTAAATAAATGGCGATGTAAATAAAGGGTGATGTAAATAAAGGGTGATGTAAATAAAGGGTGATGTAAATAAAGGGCTCTGTAAATAAAGGGTGGTGTAAATAAAGGGTGATGTAAATAAAGGGCTCTGTAAATAAAGGGTGATGTAAATAAAGGGTGATGTAAATAAAGGGTGGTGTAAATAAAGGGTGATGTAAATAAAGGGCGATGTAAATAAAGGGTGATGTAAATAAATGGCGATGTAAATAAAGGGTGATGTAAATAAAGGGTGATGTAAATAAAGGGTGATGTAAATAAAGGGCTCTGTAAATAAAGGGTGATGTAAATAAAGGGTGGTGTAAATAAAGGGTGATGTAAATAAAGGGCTCTGTAAATAAAGGGTGATGTAAATAAAGGGTGGTGTAAATAAAGGGCGATGTAAATAAAGGGCGATGTAAATAAAGGGTGATGTAAATAAAGGGTGATGTAAATAAAGGGTGGTGTAAATAAAGGGTGATGTAAATAAAGGGCGATGTAAATAAAGGGTGATGTAAATAAAGGGTGATATAAATAAAGGGCTCTGTAAATAAAGGGTGATGTAAATAAAGGGTGATGTAAATAAAGGGTGGTGTAAATAAAGGGTGATGTAAATAAAGGGTGGTGTAAATAAAGGGTGATGTAAATAAAGGGTGATGTAAATAAAGGGTGGTGTAAATAAAGGGTGATGTAAATAAAGGGTGATGTAAATAAAGGGTGATGTAAATAAAGGGTGGTGTAAATAAAGGGTGATGTAAATAAAGGGTGATGTAAATAAAGGGTGATGTAAATAAATGGCGATGTAAATAAAGGGTGATGTAAATAAAGGGCTCTGTAAATAAAGGGCTCTGTAAATAAAGGGTGATGTAAATAAAGGGTGGTGTAAATAAAGGGTGATGTAAATAAAGGGTGATGTAAATAAAGGGTGATGTAAATAAAGGGTGATGTAAATAAAGGGCGATGTAAATAAAGGGTGATGTAAATAAAGGGTGATGTAAATAAAGGGTGATGTAAATCAAGGGTGATGTAAATAAAGGGCGATGTAAATAAAGGGTGGTGTAAATAAAGGGTGATGTAAATAAAGGGTGGTGTAAATAAAGGGTGGTGTAAATAAAGGGTGATGTAAATAAAGGGTGATGTAAATAAAGGGTGGTGTAAATAAAGGGTGGTGTAAATAAAGGGTGGTGTAAATAAAGGGTGATGTAAATAAAGGGTGATGTAAATAAAGGGTGATGTAAATAAAGGGTAATGTAAATAAAGGGTGGTGTAAATAAATAAATGTTTTTCAGACTTCCTATAAGTGATCTGTTCTTCTGTATCTACCTGCGTTGCACCAATGAAATTTCCCCATGTGGGACAATAAAGGAATATCTTATCTTATCTTAAAGGGTGGTGTAAATAAAGGGTGGTGTAAATAAAGGGTGATGTAAATAAAGGGTGATCGTTTTACTTTGGTTCATTCTTTGAAAAATGTCTTTACATTTGTAACTTGAACTCAGCCTCCGTCACATAAAGGGTTTTCTCTCTCTTTGCTCCCTGCTCTCTCTCCTTTACCATTGTTCTCTCTTCCCCCTTTCTTCCTCCCTCCCCCTCCCTCCCCTCGCCCCCTCTCTTCCTCCCTCTTCCCCCTCTCTTCCTCCCTCATCCTCTCTTCCTCTCTTCCTCCTCTCCCCCTCCCTCCCCTCTTCCCCCTCTCTTCCTCCCTCTTCACCCTCTCTTCCTCCCTCCTCCTCTCGTCCTCCCTCCTCCTCTCTTCCTCCCTCTCTTCCCTCTCTCTTCCCTCTCTCCACCCTCTCTTCCCCATCTTGTCCTTCTCTCTTCCCTCTCTCTTCCCTCTCTCCTCTCTCTTCCCCCTCTCTTCCCTCTCTCTTCCCTCTCTCCTCTCTCTTCCCCCTCTCTTCCCTCTCTTTCTCCCTCTTCCTCTCTTCCCCCTCTCTTCCTCCCTCCCCCTCCCTCCTCTCTTCCCCCTCTCTTCCTTCTCTCTTCCCCCTCTCTTCCCTCTCTTCTCCCTCTTTTCCTCCCTCCTCCTCTCTTCCTCCCTCTCCTCCCTCTCTTCTCCCTCTCTTCCCTCTCTCTTCCCTCTCTCTTCCCTCTCTCCCCCTCTCTCCTCTCTCTTCCCTCTCTCTTCCCTCTCTCCTCTCTCTTCCCCCTCTCTTCCCTCTCTCTTCCCTCTCTTCCTCTCTTCCCCCTCTCTTCCTCCCTCCCCCTCCCTCCTCTCTTCCCCCTCTCTTCCTTCTCTCTTCCCCCTCTCTTCCCTCTCTTCTCCCTCTTTTCCTCCCTCCTCCTCTCTTCCTCCCTCTCCTCCCTCTCTTCTCCCTCTCTTCCCTCTCTCTTCCCTCTCTCTTCCCTCTCTCCCCCTCTCTCCTCTCTCTTCCCTCTCTCCACCCTCTCTTCCCTCTCTCTTCCCTCTCTCTTCCCTCTCTCCTCTCTCTTCCCTCTCTCCACCCTCTCTTCCCCCTCTCGTCCTTCTCTCTTCCCCCTCTCTTCCCTCTCTTTCTCCCTCTTCCCCTCTTCCTCCCTCCCCCTCCCTCCTCTCTCCACCCTCTCTTCCCCCTCTCGTCCTTCTCTCTTCCCCCTCTCTTCCCTCTCTTTCTCCCTCTTCCTCTCTTCCCCCTCTCTTCCTCCCTCCCCCTCCCTCCTCTCTTCCCCCTCTCTTCCTCCTCTCTTCCTCCCTCCTCTCTCCCCCCTCTCTTCCTCTCTCCCTCTCTCTCCCCCCTCTTGTCTCACACCTGGTCCGGCCTTGACAGCCAATTTGACCACGTCAACCGCAGAAATCCCATTTTCAGCCGCGGGCCCTTCGGTCTGGGCCCCTCCCGCTCTCGGCCGCTCGTGTCTGGGCGAGGGGACGGGGGAGACGGGGGAGACGGAGGAGGGGACGGGGGAGACGGGGGAGGGGACGGGGGAGAAGGGCCGAGCGTGCTGACCGTGGAGCTGAGGGAACCTCGCAGAGCCCATTACCCACAAATAGGCTGCGATGCTGTGGACAGGACCAATCTGGGGCTGTCAGCGCAGGACGAGGGCAGCACTTCACCTCCGCTCTGGCTCCTCCCTCCTCCCTCCTCCCTCCATCCTCCATCCTCCATCCTCCTCCCTCCATCCTCCATCCTCCATCCTCCTCCCTCCATCCTCCATCCTCCTCCCTCCTCCCTCCATCCTCCTCCCTCCATCCTCCTCCCTCCATCCTCCTCCCTCCCTCCTCCCTCCCTCCCTCCTCCCTCCCTCCCTCCTCCCTCCCTCCCTCCTCCCTCCATCCTCCTCCTTGGTTTAGTTCTGGTCTAGTCTCGGGTTAGTTCTGGTCTAGTCTCGGGTTAGTTCTGGTCTAGTCTCGGGTTAGTTCTGGTCTAGTCTCGTGTTAGTTCTGATCTAGTCTCGGTTTAGTTCTGATCTAGTCTTGGTTTAGTTCTGGTCTAGTCTCGGGTTAGTTCTGGTCTAGTCTTGGTTTAGTTCTGGTCTAGTCTCGGGTTAGTTCTGGTCTAGTCTCGGGTTAGTTCTGGTCTAGTCTTGGTTTAGTTCTGGTCTAGTCTTGGTTTAGTTCTGGTCTAGTCTCGTGTTAGTTCTGGTCTAGTCTCGTGTTAGTTCTGGTCTAGTCTTGGTTTAGTTCTGGTCTAGTCTCGTGTTAGTTCTGGTCTAGTCTCGTGTTAGTTCTGGTCTAGTCTTGGTTTAGTTCTGGTCTAGTCTCGTGTTAGTTCTGGTCTAGTCTCGTGTTAGTTCTGGTCTAGTCTCGGGTTAGTTCTGGTCTAGTCTCGTGTTAGTTCTGGTCTAGTCTCGTGTTAGTTCTGGTCTAGTCTCGGGTTAGTTCTGGTCTAGTCTCGGGTTAGTTCTGGTCTAGTCTTGGGTTAGTTCTGGTCTAGTCTCGTGTTAGTTCTGGTCTAGTCTCGGGTTAGTTCTGGTCTAGTCTCGGGTTAGTTCTGGTCTAGTCTTGGGTTAGTTCTGGTCTAGTCTCGTGTTAGTTCTGGTCTAGTCTCGGGTTAGTTCTGGTCTAGTCTCGGGTTAGTTCTGGTCTAGTCTTGGTTTAGTTCTGGTCTAGTCTCGGGTTAGTTCTGGTCTAGTCTCGTGTTAGTTCTGGTCTAGTCTCGTGTTAGTTCTGGTCTAGTCTCGGGTTAGTTCTGGTCTAGTCTCGGGTTAGTTCTGGTCTAGTCTTGGGTTAGTTCTGGTCTAGTCTCGTGTTAGTTCTGGTCTAGTCTCGGGTTAGTTCTGGTCTAGTCTCGGGTTAGTTCTGGTCTAGTCTTGGTTTAGTTCTGGTCTAGTCTCGTGTTAGTTCTGGTCTAGTCTCGGGTTTAGTCCCTGATTTGGTTCTTGTTCGTCCTGATTTCAGATCTAGTGAAGGAGCCGCTGAGTCTGACTCAGATTTACTGCTTTTGAAAAAAACATTCACATTATTATTTTGAACCTTATTATTTTGGCTCCAGAAAACGTGTCACATTAAATCTCTCGTCTTAAAGTTCTTTCAGCTGAAAACAATCAGGTCTTTGGAGGTGAATAACGGCTCCACAAAAGTGAAAGAATCATTTCACTTTTGTTTATTTGTGCTACAGAAGTAAATCATGTGGAAAATAAAAGTTCAAATGAACAGCAACAGACACTTATTCATTCAGTCATTTCACAGATTTACACCGTTTTGTTTGTTGTTTGGCTGTTTTATTTAAAAGCCTGTTTTTTGTGACGAGTTTCATCTTTTCATACGAAACAAACGGCCACAAAAAAGACATTTAAACTGGTTCTGAGAGAATGAAAGTCTCTCCAGTGGGACAAGAACGTCTCCGGCTGAAATGAGGCAAAAATATAACGAAATACAGTGAAATATTCCAAATAAATACATTCTATACATAAAAAATACATAATTGTCTCTGTTAAACTACAAAAAACAGGTCATATCTACAGGTGGAATAAGACAATTGTACTAAAATCCTCCACTACAGCAGATTGTAACATCTCCATGGCGACAAGCAGGTGGCAGACCAGAAAAGTTCCACAGTGCACCTTTAAAGAAAGAAAAAAGACGGCAAAAATGATCAAATCCTCCGTAAAGCAATAGCTAATAGGTAAATGATCTTGTTCACACAGAGATCAAAGCAAACAGAGTTAATTCAAGTGTTTTCTCAAGTGTGTGATAAGATGTGCGGCCGCACGAGCACGCCACGGGCCGGAGCTCGCTCGTGAATGAAGCTGAGGAGGATCTTCACTCTGAAGATCATGATGAACAGAAGAGCTTTTCATTCAGAGCACGTTCTGCACCTCAGGTCAGTCGCTCAGAGACACTCCAGCCACAATGACCCACACGAGCGTCTGGAGAGCGGCTCGTGTGTCCTGCACGCACTCAAATGAACACCACGTCCACCATTTCTCTGCACGCGCACAAATGAACACCACGTCCGCCATTTCTCTGCACGCGCTCAAATGAACACCACGTCCACCATTTCTCTGCACGCGCACAAATGAACACCACGTCCGCCATTTCTCTGCACGCGCACAAATGAACACCACGTCCGCCATTTCTCTGCACGCGCACAAATGAACACCACGTCTGCCATTTCTCTGCACGCGCTCAAATGAACACCACGTCTGCCATTTCTCTGCACGCGCTCAAATGAACACCACGTCTGCCATTTCTCTGCACGCGCTCAAATGAACCCCACGTCCACCTTTTCTCTGCACGCGCTCAAATGAACACCACGTCCACCATTTCTCTGCACGCGCTCAAATGAACCCCACGTCCACCATTTCTCTGCACGCGCTCAAATGAACACCACGTCCACCTTTTCTCTGCACGCGCTCAAATGAACCCCACGTCCACCATTTCTCTGCACGCGCTCAAATGAACCCCACGTCCACCATTTCTCTGCACGCGCTCAAATGAACCCCACGTCCACCTTTTCTCTGCACGCGCTCAAATGAACACCACGTCCGCCATTTCTCTGCACGCGCTCAAATGAACACCACGTCCGCCTTTTCTCTGCACACGCTCAAATGAACACCACGTCCGCCTTTTCTCTGCACGCGCTCAAATGAACACCACGTCCGCCATTTCTCTGCACGCGCTCAAATGAACACCACGTCCGCCTTTTCTCTGCACGCGCTCAAATGAACACCACGTCCGCCTTTTCTCTGCACGCGCTCAAATGAACACCACGTCCGCCTTTTCTCTGCACGCGCTCAAATGAACACCACGTCCGTCTTTTCTCTGCACGCGCTCAAATGAACACCACGTCCGCCTTTTCTCTGCACGCGCTCAAATGAACACCACGTCCATTTCTCTGCACGCGCTCAAATGAACACCACGTCCGCCTTTTCTCTGCACGCGCTCAAATGAACACCACGGCCGCCTTTTCTCTGCACGCGCTCAAATGAACCCCACGTCCACCATTTCTCTGCACGCGCTCAAATGAACACCACGTCCACCTTTTCTCTGCACGCGCTCAAATGAACACCACGTCCGCCTTTTCTCTGCACGCGCTCAAATGAACACCACGTCCGCCTTTTCTCTGCACGCGCTCAAATGAACACCACGTCCGCCTTTCCTCTGCACGCGCTCAAATGAACACCACGTCCACCTTTTCTCTGCACGCGCTCAAATGAACACCACGTCCACCTTTTCTCTGCACGCGCACAAATGAACACCACGTCCGCCTTTTCTCTGCACGCGCTCAAATGAACACCACGTCCGCCTTTTCTCTGCATGCGCTCAAATGAACACCACGTCCACCTTTTCTCTGCACGCGCTCAAATGAACACCACGTCCACCTTTTCTCTGCACGCGCTCAAATGAACACCACGTCCACCTTTTCTCTGCACTCTCACTCAAAATGATGACGTTTGTAGCGGAAAAGTGGCCGATTGCTCTTGGAGGAAACGGCCTCACACAAAGTGACCGTGTCTGCCCCGTGCAGTGGACTTGGCTGTAAAGCACTGTCCGTTGTGAATGAAAATAGGTCGTTAGGGGGAAATATTTACACATTTGAGCTTTTTAAATCTACTGTAATTCTAGTTAAGATGAAAGATGAAAATCAGCCTCTTAATTAACAACACGCCCTTGACTCAGTTACATTATAAAGCACAGGATTTACATCAACTGAACACAACTAAAGCCAACATGAACCATATATATATATATATATATATATATATATATATATATATATATGTTGCAAAACGGGAATAAGTTTCCAGGAGTTGGACGAGCGACTGGAGAATGATCCGAACATCGTGCTAGACCCTAAACCCTTTTTTAATTTAAGCCTGATGACAGATCACAGCTTCATCACTGACACTGTCACATGTGTTGTTCATATGTTGCTATGGCGACGCCAGCTCTAGATGCACTCTCCTCTCAAAGCTAAAGAACACATTATACATTAGCGCTCACATCTCATGTTTTAAATGTTAAACGTGTCTTCATCAGGATTGGTGTTACCACGCCCTCTGCTGGCAGTGGAAGGAATTACCATGAGAACACAAATACAAAATAAAAACACACTCGTTAATGTAAGCATGTAATTAATGTAAGCGGAGTCAGGTTATAATAAGGGGTGTTCGAGGGCCCGTGTAACGAGTGCGTAATTAACGGCGCTCCGATCTCGCATGATTACGGTCTGATTGTGGGCGGAGCCGTCGAGCAGAGGCGAGTGCGGTCGAGCCCTTCGCTGCCCCCGGGGGAAACCGAGGCGAGCCGCGAAGACCGAAGCGTCCGGCGCCACGTTTCAGGCTAACGCTACATTTCTTTATTGCGTTTCTCTCGTTTTTGAAGCGCTCAAGCTCAGATCCAGTCGCCTCCTGGATGACGTCGTACTTTTCCTTCCGCTCGCTAACAACAATATCATAATTACGCGGCCTTCGTACAGGAAGCAGTTCTCCGCCCGCAACGACAAAGCAATTGTTAGCTTTGGATAACGAGGATGTATGTGTGGTCCGTGAAGCTCGTAAGTGTTGTTTTCCCGATCTTTTTATTGTCAGCCCGGTCCATAAACCGTCATTGCTGTAATCGCTCTGGCCATTCCCTCACGGCGGCGGCGGCGAGCGGTTGACAAATATGACCGTTACGACTTTATCCAGCCACAATTTTGCTCCTCTTTGCCCAAACTTGGTCCAGCTTCGAGTTCTCAACCCTGTGACTGGAAATCTGGACGCATTTGTGCATAAATAAATGAAAAAACAGAAAAATGTACCAATGATTTCCACGCAAATATCTCCCTTTATTGGAAAGACCGATCACAAACGCTGCCTCGTGCAAACACTTTCAATACTTTCGATACGTCTCGACTCTAACTGACATCTTTAAAGCTTTAACTGTTGCTTCATTTCACTCCTTTTCGAATATTTTACTTGAACACATCACGAGTTTGCCAAATGTAAACCAAGCGCTCCAACAGTTCGGGATTGTTCACTGGCGCTTTTACTGGCTCGATTTAAACGCTATTGACCGATTTATCCGAAACAACCGGCTCTCGGTGATATCAATTAATTGCTCGGCCCTAACGACATTGATCCGTTACTAAAACGAGTCCCGCTTTCGCTCGTTCGACTTTCAGGCCAGTAGACGCTTAAAAGAGACGTTTAGACACTCGCTCATCACCAGTTCCAAACATGACGTGTGAAACTATCTTAAACCAGTGCAAACGTGTCCAAAAGCGTGTTAAAAAGATGGATAACACAGTCCGCGCGCATTGTTCTAGCTCTTCCGTGTTGGATGTCTTTCCCTTCGGCTGCGCTAAGTAGCTTTTACTCTAATTGCACATGACCGCGGCTTGATTGCGGCCGCGAGACATCTTTCGCCGCTCATGGGAAACGGAGGCAATGAGTGTTGGCTCAAACCTCCCGAGGTCTTAAGGGCCCGTGAAATCAGCTTTAATTTCAGCCCCGACTCCGGGCCAACGGAGACCTGCTCCCTGGAGGCAAAACCTGTATTTTCTGTGCAGCCGAGCGTTCACACGAAGCCTCAGAAATAGCTTTTGATGGCGGGTATCGATCTGGCGCGGGAGCGATGGATTCGGGCCGACTCGCGGGGGTTCCAAATGAAAGATATGATCCTGATGAAACGTGGACAATCGCGGCGCCGGCGGGAGGGCGTCTGGCTGTCTGTGTTTGTTCTGGGGCGGGGGGGAGGGAACGGGGCGAGCTCTGTAGAACCCCCCCCCGACGGCTCGACCTTTAGGCCCCGGCCAATAACGCGCCTTTGTTTCTCGCTTTCTCCGCCGGGACGAGACTTCAGGCCACGGACACAGATGAGTGTTGGCTCGGAGCGTAAAGAGTCCGTGAGAGATTGCGGCGGCGCAAACCGGAGGGCGTGACCTTGTTCTGGAAGACGAGGGGGCGGGGTTTAAGACGAGCGCGGGGCCCGGGGGGAGGGAAAGCAGGTGCTGTATCGTGGCAACTGCTACTTGATGGCTAAAGTTTGTTCCCTTTGGTTGAACATCTGATAAAAGGGAACTGTACATTTCCTGGTTTTATAAAACATAAAAGTGAAGCTGGAACCTGTGTTTTATCGGGATGATGACGCGATAGAAGGAGGAAGAGGGCGTGGAGCGAGGCGGGCGGAGTTTTTGAAGGGAAATGAGCGTTCAAAAAAAAAACTTAATCAGAATTTCTTGTAGTTTACGCAAAAAAATAAGACAAAAAATATGAATGGGACTTTTATCTGCATTCCGCCGACACCTTTCTTGTTCAATTACAAATCCCTCATTGTTTTGTGATATTTGCTCGCGCTTTTTGAACGAATCGGCCCAGTAAACGCTCTGCTACCCGTCAGGTCGGCGCTTTCCTCCAGACGGCAGCTTTACTCCGCTTCCCCAACTTAAAATCAGACCAAATCGAACATCAGAGGCGAAAAGTCTCAGTCTCGGCCTCGCAGAGAGTTTGTTTACGCTCCGAAAGAACAGAAACAGCTTCAGTTAAGGTCATTTTAGTCCAGCGTTTTGGGTGAAATCCGCCAGAACGACCAACACTTTTTCTAACACTGGGAAAGAAAGTTTGTCCTTTACGTTCACAAATAACAGCGGGCGAATCGATACGAGTTCACCACCGTTCATCTGGAAAAAACCTTTACACGTTTCCGTCACAAAGCAGGAGAAGGAACGCCGTTTTTTTTGTCGATAAGTATCAGATGTTCAACACTTCTGACAAAACCAACTGAAGAAGCCGCAAAGAGCGTTTTGCCTCGTTCTCGCTCAAGTGTTTCTGGACAAACGGCCACGTCCACACAACCCGCTCAACCATCAGCGTGTGCATTTCAAAAGAGAACAGAAAAGGAAAAGCAGTGAATAAACAGGCAGAATTCCCCAGGCTAAATAAAACCCATTGAAGCCGAGACAGAGGCATCTTGATTCAGATAAATGGCTCTTTGTTGTGGAGCCAGATGTTGCGAGCAGCAGGCTAAAGTTACAGACGAATCTCTCCGGGAGAAGCCGGGGCCGTATTTGCAATGCTAATGTGCGCCGCGCTCTTCATCACCCGCTAATAGTATGTTAATCAGCCGCAAAAACGACACAGTTAGATTAAGGAACAAAGAGCGCCTCCGATCCGGTGATTACATTGGTCCAAAACAAGGAAACACGCATGTTGTGACACGGCCTGCGACACGCCTCGAACTCCAAGTGCGGGAGGAACGGTCACCTGCTCGTTTCCATGGAGATGTTTCTGCTCCGGAAGGTTCCACATTATGACATTAAATGATATATATGCGTTTACATGATTACAGGTATTTATTGTTATTTAAACAAAACCATTGAAAAAACAACTTGTCCGACGATTAATAGAATAAATGCAATTACCGTATTTTCCGGACTATAAGTCGCACCTTTTTATTTATTTTTTTTGGCCAGGGTGAAACTTATACTAACCTATAATTATACTTTTATACTTATACTTATACTCCAGTGCGACTTATATATGTTTTTTTCTTATTTATTGTGCACTTTTTGGCTGATGCAACTTATAGTCCGGAAAATACGGTAATGGACTTGTCTCCCGTGGCAACATAAAAGCCGATCAGATCCTCCTCCTAAAAAGCAAAACGATCACAAAGACAGTGTCATAATTTCATTCAAATGTTAAACTAGAATAAGCTTTTTTCATCAGTAATATTTCACATCCTTCTTTACATTTCAGCCTTTATTTTGTCATAAATCGAGTCGTCAGCTGTCGCCATAGTAACCGTCTCGTCTTATGGAGGTAGATAAGATTAATGCCAAACTGAGGAACATCCCAGGCAAAGCGACATCTCCATGGAAACAAGCAGGAGGTGCGTCTTTCATTTCTTTTGCAGATTGTTTGACACAAACTTTATTAGTCAGGACAGTGCGGTGTGAATGGGGAAGCGAGTGGGGAAGGACATGCAGCAATAGTCACAGGGTTTCACCTTTAAATGTTCCTGTTGCATTGGATCAGAAGATATTTAAAGTTAAAGTTAAACGGGCTGCGCTGTTCAAAGAGGCAATAGCCCAAAAGCCACTTCTCCCTCGCTCTGTCCCAGGGCGGCTGTGGCTCGTGCCTTTACACGACTGAGATCAGAAGAGAAATGAATTACAAGTCTTTAATCCTTTTTAAACTGTTATTTCAGCCGTCGTTCAGAGCTTCTTAAGTATTCAATATTTGATTTGTAAACCAATTAGTGCAATAATCATGTGGACGTTTCTATATTATATTAAAAACCAGAGAGTATTTCACACACATACAGAGCATATTAGTATTTCAATAACACAATAACTGACACTGCAACGCACACACTATAGCAAATGAACCCAAAAACCTGCAAATACATCACATTATACTTTTAGTTTGAAACATTACGTTGTATTTTTATTCTTGAACTGCTCATTTTGCAGTATTTTTAAAGTTTTTCTACTATTAGATAATAATTTTAATTGTACATACCGTATTTTCCGGACTATAAGTTCATAGTTTTGGCCGGGGAGCAACTTACACTTATATTTTTACTTATATATACTAATACTTATACTCCGGAGCGACTTATATGTGATATTATTTGTTATTTTCACACTTGCAACTGCATTTCATATTCCAGAGCGAATATATGTTTTTTTCTTCTTTATTATGCATTTTTTGGCCGGTTCGACTTATACTCCAGAAAATACGGTATTCCAAAATAACAAACACGATGAAATAATTTGGACCTAACGAATCCGTAACATGCTTAACTCAATAAACCAGATGAATTTCACATTTTCACAATAATTGGACGCTGCTCAAATGAACGATCAAAACTCGCCAAACATTTCACCATTTACAGCGAGCGACCCAACCGCGCCGAGTAATTGGACGTTATTTCAGCCAAAGGAGCTCGTTATGGAAGTCCTCTGAACCTTGAAAAAAAACAAAACGAAGCATTTCTCAAAAAAGGCGACGTGGAGCGCGCGGCTCCGGAGGCGGGCGCGGCGGCGGAGCGGGGTCAGCCGGAGTTAGTTGACCAGTCATTAAAGCGGCAAAAGAGCGCCGAAGAGACGTAATGAAGAGGAGCGCGAGGGGGCTAATGGCGGCGGGAGCTAAACAAGCCAATTAGTCGCGAAAGACGAGGAGGAGGAGGAGGAGGAGGAGGAGGAGCGGCGTTTGACATCTCCTCCGGTTACAACGCCGCGCCACGTCTTAATTACGCCTGACATTTGTGAGCGGTTTTAAGGCGGACGACTTTGATCGAGGGCAATTATCTACTCCAGATGAGTTTAAAAAAGTGGCGGTGATTTTTCGGGGGCAGTGGAAACGTCGCGGAAGTTTGTGAGTCGCGTTTTGGCGCCGAGAGAAAGAGGTAAAAGTGGAGGCGACTGGAGCAAAAACGCAGCTCATTAAAGGGAGAGCGGCGTTAAAGAGGAGGTGATGTTATTGCGGAGTTTGGTGGAATAGAACCTGTGGTAACGTGGCAGTTTGTGCAGAAAATCTGGAAAATAAAGGATAAGAATGAATGAGGATAAAGAAAGAAAATTACAGGAAGTAGAGTTTAGGTTTCGACCGTAATCCCTCTGTGATGTCATCAATAAGCGACAAAAATCTGAGTGAATTTTCTCTGAATTTTAAACATGATTTTAACACAAAAAAAAGGTGTTCACTGGTGTTATTGTTTTTCAAAATATTATTATAGTGTAAAAGAAAATTAGATCTAAAGTAGATCTGATGTTTCGACCGTAATCCCTCTGTGATGTCATCAATAAGCGAAGTTTAAACATGAATATAAGGTGTTCACTGGTATTGATATTTGTCAAATTATTACTATTGTGTAATTGATGTGGCTCGAGAGTTGAAAAATGCACAAGAACGCTTGAACTGGTGGAAACAACGCGGGATCTCGGGTTAAAAGCTGCTGCTCTTTTATTAAACTTTACAACACGCAGGGGTTTACTGTTTACCCAGAACAAAAGAGCGACAGATTTGCACAAGAAAGAGAAGACACTACTTTTCAACTACCGACCAAACGCTAGCTTTTGGTAAGCTAACAACCACAAAACCAGGAAGTAACTGTATAAACGCCACCGAAAGGGTCAAACTGCGACATCTTCAGTAAACTCTGGATTCTCTGATCAATATAACTTGCTTGGGTTTAAAATTGTTCAGTCGAGATGTTTGCTCATGTTTTAAGATTTAAAAAAAAAATCAACACCTTAAAACAATCAACAACAAATAACAATATTTTAGACGTCCACCAGAAATGTCCTAAAATGAGCCTCGAGGTTTGAGCACAAACAACGTCTTTAGAATGAACCACAAACGTGCGGCTGACCTTCGTGCGCCTGGATCTGCTGAATTCAGAGTCAATTTAATCGACATTTTTGTTTAAAACGACTATAGCATTTGTTTGGTCCCATTAAGGATCTGGTTTACTTTACTTTTCTGCTGATATTTACAAGTTAGCGGTCGACGTCTCAGATTAGCAGCAAAGTTGTCCACGTCTGTGAAGTCAGGTCAGATTTAGTAACGAAACATTGTGATAACTCGGGAGCTTCGGTGTTAGGGTTTTATTTACAAGAGTTTAAGAGTTTGTTCAGGAGTTCATGAGACGATTAAATGTTTCTGTAGGGATGTACATTTACTTTTGGTCATTTACTGAGATAAGAAGTGTACATTTTAGTGTCCTACAGTCCAGGTTATTACAGTTAAATGTAGTGAAGCTTAAGAACCTGTATTTGTACTAAAACATATTTATGTGATGAAGTAATTATAGTGATTTAGAGTGTAAAGTTATTTATTTAGAACAATCTGGACGTGAAAGGCGACGCTTCATTGCACTTTTTAATATATTTCCCGTTTGCACGTCGACGACATTTTTGCTCCTTTTACAGCCTTTTTAACGTCTTTTTTAACTGTCCAAACGAAGCTCTTCTCAATATCACAACTTCCAAAACAGCGACGGACGATGTTACCCATTATTTCCATGGATATTCTGCCCGTTAAAAGCATGCGTGACATTTCCAGCGTGTTTGAAGGTGGCTCGCGCTTCGCTGGTGTGTTTTTACAGAGCGACTGATGATGTCGTCGCTCCAGGGCTTTTGTTTAACGCTCGACCAGAAGAAGAGACGACTTAATGAAGTCTGATGATGAGCAGCGGAGATGGAGACGTCTCTGCTCCAAATGAACAACAAACAACCGCTAACGACCGGGACGAGGGCTGGAACAGGATGTCTCCGCGAAGTCGAGACTGTCTCTGTGGAGTCAAAACCGTCTCTGAGTCGACACCGTCACCGCGGAGACGGTGTCGAGACCGTGTGACGCCGAGAGACGCACGGCGTAACTCATCGAAATGTGTTAAAAGGGGAATTAATGAGGGTCAAGGTCAGAAAAGTGCTTTGCTAAATGAAGGCAAAAACCAAGACAAGACCAAATATGGAATTCACCAAAACTAAACCAGTCGAGGGTAAATAAACCAGGGAAAAATTAGGTCTAAATCAGAAATAAAACCAGGACTAAAGCAAGACTAAAGCAGGACTAAACCAGGAACAAAAGCAGGTTTAAAGCAGGAAATTAATCTGGACTAAATCTGGACTAAATTTGGACTAAACCAGGACTGAAGCAGGACTAAAGCAGAATTAAACCAGGACTAAAGCAGGACTAAACCAGAACTAAACCAGGACTAAAGCAGGACTAAACCAGAACTAAAACAGGACTAAAGCAGGACTAAACCAGAACTAAAACAGGACTAAAGCAGGACTAAACCAGAACTAAAGCAGGACTAAAGCAGGACTAAACCAGGACTAAAGCAGCACTAAACCAGAATTAAAGCAGGACTAAAGCAGGACTAAACCAGAACTAAAGCAGGACTAAAGCAGGACTAAACCAGGACTAAAGCAGCACTAAACCAGAATTAAAGCAGGACTAAAGCAGGACTAAACCAGGACTAAAGCAGGACTAAACCAGAACTAAAGCAGGACTAAAGCAGGACTAAAGCAGGACTAAACCAGGACTAAAGCAGGACTAAAGCAGAACTAAAGCAGGACTAAAGCAGGACTAAACCAGGACTAAAGCAGGACTAAACCAGGACTAAAGCAGGAC